>NC_069504.1:398193495-398565995 GCF_027579735.1 Bombina bombina | reverse complement strand
TTTCTAAAGGGGTAAATAAGATGGTCAATTTCATTCAGAGGAAACATTTTTGTAAAGGGGGACCGTTTTTTAAAGAAAGTACATATATCTCGGTCATTGTTAAGATCTACATTGTACTGTTCTAATGTATACTGTTTTTTTTAGGTAATTCTTAACTTCCAGAAAATTAGGAGCAGCTAGATCTTTCCATCTCCTGAAAATCAAATATCTGACTGCCAAGATTATCAAATTGATCATTTTTTTATGTTGGGCCTCAGGGGTCTCCTCCCATAGAAAAACTACTTGTAAGATACCAATATTACTCATAGATATCTTGAGTCTCCTGCGTGTCCAATAAAATATTTATTGCCACAGTTGATAAATTTTCGGGCATTCCCAAATCATATGGATTAGGTTAGCCCTTGAGTAAGAACATTTAGGGCAGGAACTGAAGGATAAATTTCCCCATTTCCAGCCCTTTTCTGGTCTGTAATAAGTTCTGTATATTAATTTCAAGTGTGTTTCTATCCAGGTTGATGATAGTGTAGTTTGTAGTTAAGACAAGATTCACAGTTACTATTTCTGATGGGATTAAGTCTCCCCAATGTTGGGCGATTTCTCTTACGTTAAGATCATCTTCCCTGGAAGTAAGTATCTGATAACCAATTGAGACCGAAAGAATACCACTTCTAGCCAAAGTAAGCCAGATTCCATCTTATCCCATTCCTATCTCCAGCCGTACTCCACCACCATTTTTTATATATAATGTCTTACCTGTAGATATGCAAAGAAGTCCTTGTTTGGAAGATCAAATTCTTGAATCAGAGCATTAAATGTTTTCATTGTCTGATTTTCTATTTTGACTAATTGGGAAATTCTACTTAACCCTAATCTTTTCCACCTTTGAAACAATTCCGATTGGGTCCCATGTTCAAACTCTGGGTTCCCTAGAATAGTTTGATACTTAGAAATATTAGGCTAAATTGTTAACATTATAAGAATCTTTCGCCAGGCTAAAATCGGCGTGTATACAGTTTTGATTCTTTTTATATTCTTAGGTATATAGTTGGGTTCACAATGTATCAAGGCTACTGGTAAAAAAAGGGTGTTTCATTTTATTTTCTAATTCATTATTTGTAAAATAATCTAATTTCAATAGCCAGTGAATCACTATCCACGCTAAAAAAATCAAATTATATATTTGTATATCAGGTAATGCTAACCCTCCCAGTTTTTTTGGTAAGCAAAGATTTTTTAAAGAAATACGTGGCTTTTTTTTGCCAAATAAATCTCCGTATTGCTGAATTTAAATCTTTCAAGTCCCCTCCTTTCAAAATAACTGGAGTGTTTTGTATTACAAATAATATTTTTGGAAGGAGAACCATTTTGAATAAGGCTATAATACCGGAAATAGAAAGAGGAACATTTTGCCAGTTTCTCATAGTTTCTTTAACTTTGCCAAGCACTGGGAGAATATTAAGGTTATACTAAGAGAAATATGAATGCCTAGATATTTAAAAGACTCTGTTGCCACTTTAAAAGGAATTTCCTCATTGAATTGCCTATTCTTCCTAATCCAAAAAAAATCAGATTACAAAGTATTAACTTTGTAGCCGGAAAAGGACCCAAACTGCTCAATGATATTTAATATTTTTGGAATATTTGTTTTAATATCTGATACATATAAAAGAATATAATCTGCATATAAAGATATTTTTAATTCTTTGTGACCTACTTTAATACCCTCCTGATATTGCCTAATCATAATAGCCAAAGACTCAATTGAAATATTAAAAAGAAAAGGGGACAGAGGACATCCTTGTCATGTCTCTCTGCTAAGCCGTATTTCTGATGATAGAATATTATTCACAACTAATTTTGTATTAGAATTACTATACAAATTTCGAATAAACCTGACAAAATTTTCTTTGAATCCAAATTTATTTAAAGAGAAAATTAGATGATCATAATGGATGGAATCAAATGCTTTTTTTGCATCTAGAGAGATAATCGCTAAATCTTGCAATTTTAATTTTCCCCTTTTCTGGGTTTCTTTCTATTGCATTATAGTAGACAATAGTTAGAAAGATTTCCCTTATCTTGGCTGCAGTATTTCTTTTATACATAAATCCTGCTCGATTCAGATGAATAATACTTGGTAGGAGAATTTGCAAACGATTAGCAAGAATTGAAGTAAGAATTTTATAATCAACTTTAAAGAGTACTATAGGTCTATAGGATTTTTTTTTTTTAGAGTCATTTCCTGGCTTCAAAATCATCATAGTTATTGATGCAGAAAAATTAGATGAGATAACATTATCTTCAACATAATAAAAATTAAAAAGATTTTTTAGATATGGAATAATATCTTGACTTAAGATTTTATAGAACACATTGGGAATTGCATCTGGACCCGCTGCCTTGTCTAAATATGAGTTCTTACTAGCTTTTTTTATTTCAGAATCCGAGATCGGAGCATTCAGAGTTACACCTTGATCTAAAGTCAAAGTGGGATTTGAGATCTTCTCCCAAAATGTATCCCTATGAGATATATTTCATTCTTGCTTCATATATAGTTTATTATAGTAATTAAAGAAAACCTGCATCACTTCCTCCGGTGTTGTTACCAATTTTGCCTTATTCTGTATCTTATCAATTACCAGAGATTTATTGCTATTTTTGATTAATGATGCTAGCAACTTCCCAGATTTATTCCCATATTTATCAAATTTGGCTTGAGATCTAATTTCGGAATGTGTTGTTTTATGTAGGAGAAATGTGTCTCTTTCTTTTTTAGCTCTATTATAAGTCTCCCAGTTTATCGTAGATCTATCTGCTAAATAGCGATTATATGAGTTAGTTAAAATTTTTAGGATTTCCTGTTCTCTTCTTTTCCATTCCAATGATATGTACGCTATAATTTCTCCTCTCAGCACAGCCTTTGCTGTTTCCCAAAAAATCACTGGTTTAATTATATACTCCCCATTAAATTGTACAAATTCATTGAACTTTTTTAAGAAAATCCTTAAATTTAAGATCCGTGTAAACATATCTAGGGGAAAAAAAAGTTTAGATTATGGAGATTGGCTGGACATGGGAATTCACAAAGATATTCGTTCATGGTCGGAAATAGAGATAGGGTATATTTCTGTTTTAACTAGAAGTTTTTATTGTTTTATCATCCACTAAAAACAAATCAATCCTTGACAGTGAGTTATAGGCTCTTGACAAACATGTGAATTCTCTAACATCAGCATTTTGAGTCCTCCAAACATCTCTAACTGCCAAATTTAAAAAAAATCCTTTTAAACAATTTAGATACTAAGGCATCCTTTTTAGTTTTAATTAAGGGAATTATTCTCCTTAGTCTGTCTAAATGATGCTGAGGGGCCATATTGAAATCCCCTCCAATAAAAAGATACCCTTATGCATTGTAAAATCTTTGTTTGAACCATGTCCCAGAAATCTAAGCTGATCGTATTAGGTGCATATACATTGCAAATTGTGTATGTGCGATTCAGTATTTTTATTTTTAGAAAGAAGAAATCTACCCTCGGGATCTGTGTATATTTGAAGTATCTGATGAATAATCTTCTTTCCTATTAGGATTGCTACTCCTGTCTTTCTATTCTTACCAGGAGCGGCCACTACCTCCCCAACCCAGGATGACTTAAATTTAAGTGTTTCAATTAAATCTAAATGTGTTTCCTGTATAAGGGCTATATCACTTTTTAATTTTAAGATGTGTGAGGACCGCCTTCCGTTTGATTAGGGATGTAACACCTCCTATATTCCAGGAAACTCCCCTCCTCCTCTCGCTCCACCCTCCCCATCATCAATTCTGGTCTTCTCTTCCAATTTCCTTTTATAGACAACCGGGGGGGAACCCCCCCATTTTTACTTAAAAACCGCCAATCCTGAAAATACATGATAAACTTGTGTAAAGGGAAAAAAAAAAAAAAAGGAGCGAACAAAAGGCATTCTTATAACTACAAAATTTGTGTTGCTTCCTTTTCTGATATAAACTTTGCAGCCTCATTACAATTATCAAAATAATTTGTTTGTCCATCTATTGTAATTTTTAGTCTAGCTGGATATACTATTGTAGCTTGAATACCTTGATTTATAAGTTTTGTACATAGGGGCAAAATTTATTTTCATCTCATGGATGTCTCATAGGAGAAATCCTGAAAGAGATAAATCCTCGCCCCTTCTAATAAGATAGGTTGAGCTTTACGATAATATTGTAACAAAGTTATTTTGTCTTGGAAATTAAGCAATTTAGCTATGTCTTGGTCGCTGTTCCCTGTTGGTGTTAGCCATTAGTCCCCCTACTCTGTGTACTCTTTCCACTACAATAGTAGGATAGGAAGCAGGGATACCCAGGACATTGACTAAAGTTATTGGGATGAGCTCTGCTAAATTTTTATTTGCTTTATTTTCTGGAAGTCCAACAGTATTAGTTTCAAGTTAAGTTTGTAACAATACATTATGGTCTTCCAGATCAGATATTCTCATCTCAGCCTCTTGGAGCCTTTTTGAGAATTGTCTAACCTCAATAGTTAATATTGAGATATCTCGTTTAATTTCTGATCTAAGACTATCTAATTTCGGTGTTAAGGCATTCATTATATTTTAAACCAAAGCGTGCATATCTGGATATTCATTAACTCTAGGAGAGGCTGTGCTGGCAGGATGGATTTCAGCTGTAGTTTATAATAGATTTTTATTTTTTCTTTCCCTAGTTTTACCAGCCATAACTGGAGGAGTGTGTTTGTGAGATATTGGTGAAATAAATGTATCCATATAATGTGTGAGGGGAAATAAAAGGGTGGGGGGGATTTGAGAGAAGTGAAAAAAGTGAGGTGAAGTGAGAACGGTGGGTTGTGGGGGGGAAGTGATCTTAATGTGAAAAAAAAAAATTCTACAAGAGTGATTTACTTCCTTCTCGTGTTTCTAAGACCAGCTATGTTAAGGCATGGTAAAGAAAAAAAATACAATCAATACTCTTATGGTTTTAAACCTTAAGCACCTGCCAGATATAAAAGGAATTTAAATATTTAAGTAGCCATAACCAAACACACGCCTAGATTACGAGTCTTGCGTTAGCCTTAAAAAGCAGCGTTGAGAGGTCCCAACGCTGCTTTTTAATGCCCGCTAGTATTATGAGTCTGGCAGGTACAGGTGTACCGCTCACTTTTTTTCCGTGACTCGAGCATACCACAAATCCACTTACGTAAAATGCGTATCCTATCTTTTCAATGGGATTTTCCGAACGCCGGTATTACGAGTCTTGGAAAAAGTGAGCGATAGTGAGTCAGTAGTTTTATGGGATAACGCCGTAACATAAAACTCTTAACTAAAGTGATAAAAAGTACACTAACCCCCATAAACTACCTATTAACCCCTAAATCGAGCCCCCCCCCACATCGCAAACACTTAAATAAAAATTTTAACCCCTAATCTGCCGACAGGACATCGCCGCCACTTTAATAAATATATTAACCCCTAAACCGCCGCACTCCCGCCTCGCAAACACTAGTTAAATTTTATTAACCCCTAATCTGCTGTCCCTAACATCGCCGACACCTATCTACAATTATTAACCCCTAATCTGCCGCCCCAACGTCGCCGACACTATAATAAAGTTATTAACCCCTAAATCTAAGTCTAACCCTAACACCCCCCTAATTTAAATATAATTTAAATACATCTAAATAAATATTCCTATCATTAAATAAATTATTCATTTTTTAAACTAAATACTTACCTATAAAATAAACCCTAAGCTAGCTACAATATAACTAATAGTTACATTGTATCTAACTTAGGGATTATTTTTATTTTACAGGCAACTTTGTATTTATTTTAACTAGGTACAATAGTTATTAAATAGTTATTAACTATATAATAACTTCCTAGTTAAAATAAATACAAATTTACCTGTAAAATAAAACCTAACCTAAGCTACAATTACACCTAACACTACACTATAATTAAATAAATTACCTAAATTAACTACAATTAATTACAATTAAATTAAATAAACTAAATTACTAAAAAAAAAAACAACACTAAATTACAGAAAATAATAAAATAATTACAATTTGTTTAAACTAATTACACCTAATCTAATCCCCCTAATAAAATAAAAAAGCCCCCCAAAATAAAAAAATCCCTACCCTACACTAAATTACAAATAGCCCTTAAAAGGGCCTTTTGCGGGGCATTGCCCCAAAGTAATCCGACACGGAGCATCCTCTTCGTTCGACGGTGACTGGAACAATGACGGGTCCTTTAAATGACGTCATCCAAGATGGCGTCTCTTCTTTTCCGATTGGCTGATAGAATTCTATCAGCCAATCGGAATTAAGGTAGAAAAAATCCTATTGGCTGATCCAATCAGCCAATAGGATTGAGCTCGCATTCTATTGGCTGTTCCAATCAACCAATAGTATGCAAGCTCAATCCTATTGGCTGTTCTAATCAGCCAATAGGATTGAACTTCAATCCTATTGGCTGATTGGATCAGCCAATAGGATTTTTTCTACCTTAATTCCGATTGGCTGATAGAATTCTATCAGCCAATCGTAATTGAAGGGACGCCATCTTGGATGACGTCATTTAAAGGACCCGTCATTGTTCCAGTTGCCGTTGAACAAAAAAGATGATCCGCATCGGATGTCTTGAAGATGGACCCACTCCACGCCGGATGGATGAAGATAGAAGATGCCGCCTGGATGAAGACTTCTGGCCATCTGGAGGACCTCTTCTGCCTGGATAGGATGAAGACTTCGGACCGTCTGGAGGGCCACTTCTGCCCAGTTGGGGGAAGACGTCTCAAGGTAGGGTGATCTTCAAGGGGGTAGTGTTTTATTAAGGGGGATTGGGTGGGTTTTAGAGTAGGGTTGGGTGTGTGGGTGGTGGGTTTTAATGTTGGGGGGTATCGTATTTTTTTTTACAGGTAAAAGAGCTGATTACTTTGGGGCAATGCCCCGCAAAAGGCCTTTTTAAGGGCTATTTGTAATTTAGTGTAGGGTAGGGATTTTATTATTTTGGGGGGCTTTTTTATTTTATATTTTTATTAGGGGGATTAGATTAGGTGTAATTAGTTTAAACAAATTTTAATTATTTTATTATTTTCTGTAATTTAGTGTTTTTTCGTACTTTAGTTTATTTAATTTAATTGTAATTAATTGTAGTTAATTTAGTTAATTTATTTAATAATAGTGTAGTGTTAGGTGTAATTGTAGCTTAGGTTAGGTTTTATTTTACAGGTATATTTGTATTTATTTTAACTAGGAAGTTATTAAATAGTTAATAACTATGTAATAACTATTGTACCTAGTTAAAATAAATACAAAGTTGCCTGTAAAATAAAAATAAATCCTAAAATAGCTACAATGTAACTATTAGTTATATTGTAGGTAGCTTGGGGTTTATTTTATAGGTAAGTATTTTAAAAAAGGAATAATTTATTTAATGATAGGAATATTTATTTAGATGTATTTAAATTATATTTAAGTTAGGGGGGTGTTAGGGTTAGGGTTAGACTTAGATTTAGGGGTTAATAACTTTATTATACTGGCGGCGACGTTGTGGGCGGCAGAATAGGGGTTAATAATTGTAGGTAAGTGTCAGCGACATTGGGGGCGGCAGATTAGGGGTTAATAAATATAATGTAGGGTTCGGCGATGTTGGGGGCATCAGATTAGGGGTCCATAAGTATAATATAGGTGGCGGCAGTGTCCGGAGCAGCAGATTAGGGGTTAATAATATAAAGCAGGTGTCGACGATGTCGGGGCAGCGGATTAGGGGTTAATAAGTGTAAGATTAGGGGTGTTTAGACTCAGGGTTCATGTTAGGGTGTTAGGTATAGACATAAATGTGTTTCCCCATATGAATCAATGGGGCTGCGTTAGAAGATGAACGCTACTTTTTTGCAGATGTTAGGGGTTTTTTCAGCCGGCTCTGCCCCATTGATTCCTATGGGGAAATCGTGCACAAGCACGTTTTGCCAGCTTACCGCTACCGTAAGCAGCGCTGGTATTGAGGTTAGATGTGGAGCTAAATTCTGCTCTACGCTTACTTTTTTGCGGCTAACGCCGGTTTTCTAAAGACCCGTAATACCAGTGTTACTGTAGATGAGCAGTAAGGAAAAACTGTGCGTTAGCACCGCACACCATTACCGACAAAAACTCACAATCTAGCCGATAGTTTTTAAATCCAACTATTAAACCTATTCAGTCTAACAGATCTGTGTGTGAATATGTACACAGGGTCCTAAGTGTATGCGTATATTAGTCTGTATTTAACAGTTGAAATGAAAACAAGTATATCTCCAATTTTCTAAAAGTTATTTTCAAGGACTTTAAAAGGTCACCAATATGTAAGACAGAAAATTAGTGTACAAGAATATAATTTTGACCCTTAGTTCAACAAAACCCTGATAGCCCCCAAGAAGAGAGAAAGAAGGCCAGTTTTCCCATTTATAACACTTAATTTGCAAATTCAAGGTAACTCTCACCTTCCCCTTCCCTTCCCCTTCTCTAAACTTCTAAAGGTATATTACATTTCTCCAAAACATCCTATTCTGTTTACAGTTTTGAGGTTAGCTTGTTATATGTTAGAGATAGAGGCAAATATTTAAAAAAAAATTTTTTTATTAAAGCCAATCATAAACTATCAGCTCACAGTAATTTAACATTCAAGGAGAATAGCACATTGTCACTAATAGCTTTAGCGTCTGTCTGGTATAGCTTTATTATGGATTAGTGCTAGACAGATTAGCAAATTTCTAGTCATCCCTACAACAATACGTAGCACATTAAGCAAAAAGCAAAGGAGGGTATTAGTAAGTCTCCTCCATTGGTATCCAGGCTAAAGCAGAATTATGCCAGTAAAGAGTCAGGAGTGTTTAACAGTCCAGCATGAAAACGCAATCTTCACTCTGCAGCACTTGTCCCCAGAAAAAAGAGCAGAAAGAGTCTCAGTCAAATTAAGTTTAACACAGTGACTTGGAAAAATGTAGCTTTAGGCTGCTATCAAACGTAAAATCTTTCCCATAAAAGTTATACCAGTATAATCCATATACGACCTGTTTTTCTAGAATGTCAGTTTCCAGGGTACATGCTGATAACTCCTTTCCTTATTAGTGATTTTTACTATAGACCGTGGTTAGTTTGTCCCCCTCACGCAGCTCCTGTGGGAGGGGGGCAATCCCTGCAGGACCGTTCTTAAGACACTCACTGACACCACCTTTTCCTGGTCCAGTGTAGACTCAGCACTAATCTGGGACCGGATTTAAAATTCCCCGGCTGTCAGAGCCTCACCGATCTCTAAATCAGACCTCCTAGGCTGAGATTAGCGCCTCCTTCTCTGTACCTTACCCAGTAATTCCACTATGGTCCACAGCCAACTTGTCCCCCTCACGCAGCACCGGTGGGAGGGGGCGTCCCCTACAGGGCAACCAGAGTAGGTCCAATTAATTTTCAGCAGCTGAAAAGCTTCCTTGACTTGATAGAGCTCGAAGGCTAAGGCTAAGCGTTTTCAGTTTTTTTCACAGCGGTCGGCACTGGTGTTTTCGTGGCTCCTTGGTTTCCTCAGGGATGTAGTTTTCCCTGCTGCACGTCTCGCCAGGTCACAAGGCTCCAGGCACGAATTCTCCGCCTATGGTACAGGTGCAGGGGCTTGGAGAGCTCCTCCTCTTCCTCTCTCCTAGGGCATCAGAGCATGCGATTTTAAACAACTCTATAATTGACTTCTATTATCAATTTTATTTGTTCTCTTTGTATCTTTTGTTGAAAAGCAGGCACATATGCTTATTAGTTGGCCTTTTCTGGAGCACTATACGGCAGCAGTTTTGCCAGAAAACAATCTATTTGCAAGAACACTAGATGGCAGCACTATTTCCTGCTATTTAGTGCTCCTGAGGCCTACCTACCTAGGTATCTCTTCAACGCAGAATATCATGGGGACAAAGCAAATGTTATTATTTAAATAAATTGGAAACTTTTTTTAAATTGTATGCTCTGTCTGAATCACAAAGGAACATTTTTGGGGTTCATATCCGTTAATTAAATTCTTGAATTGTTTACATGAATATGCAAAGAATGCAAACTGCCAAAAATCTTTTAAGTGTTAAACTTTTTCTACTGATACGACCACAGCTCAACAGGTGTCATAAACTGTTCAGATACCCATACAACTCAGAAGAACATCAAATCAGAAATAGTCATATATTAAGAAATATATTTTTAACTTAATTCCAGAAACACATTCACGGTGCAGATACATTATTATTTGCTATTATTATTATTTTTATTATTATTATGTCCTGTGTCATTTGAACGAATAGAATTATATGTTTTGAAAACTTCTATTGGTCAAAGCTTGTGGTTTTAATGATGTGTGTTACTACGTTATGAAATAAATCAATAATGGAAACTGAGATAATTACTGTGTAGCAATGTATCATAATGACTCATAAACAGTACGTGTGAACTAACATTCTTTAGTGGTCCTTGCTCCAGTGAAACTTTGCAAGTCCTGTGCAGTTGTAATACACGAGTTGCTCTTTAAATTCAGTTTAAAAAGTATCCTAATATTACCCTTCATTTATGTTTATTTGTATAAATAATATAGTTGAGCTTGCAGTGTAAATGTTTTGCTCAGTTAATGAATTGATACATAATTGTATTCAACTCATGTACTGAAATAGGTGCACTATGACATAAAGAGGATTATATGTTTACTTGGCTTTGGTGCCCAGGAAACAGAGAGGTGCCAAATATCACAAAGGTGAAGGTTGACGGAATATGTTGCTTGAACATCTAGTGACATGGAACCTCATATATTCTATGATGAATTTTAAATGAGTAGGGTTGTAAATGACAAAAGCTTTATTCTTATTCTTTTTTTATATTATCTTTTTATTTAGCAGACATATACATCCAAAGATATTTTACAATTAACAAGATATAATTACATTGAAAAATAGAATAATCTCTGAGTAATAAAGCTTAAGCCTTTTCAAGACCATAATAAAAATGTATGTAAGGTCTTCATTCAAACATACATTTCTTATTAAAGTATTTCTATTACATAAAATCTAAGTATATTTTGCTGTTAAATAATTATGTCTCCAATTTTTACATATTTGGGTAGGGCCCTAAAACAAAAAACGTAATTAAAGGGATATGAAACCCATTTTATTTTTTCTTTCACTTAGCAGATGGGGCAGGCAATTTTAAGCAGCTTTCTAATTTACTCCTATTATCAATTTTTCTTCATTCTCTTGGTATATTTATTTGAAAAACAATAAAGAAAAAATTATAATAGGAGTAAATTAGAAAGTTGCTTAAAATTGCATGCTCTATAGGAATAATGAAAGAAAGAAAAATTGAGTTTCATATCCCTTTAAACTGAAAGTGATCAACGAAGTCTTGATGCCAATTGGAACAGTTAAAACTTCCATATAGATCACTGCACCATATCTAAACAAGATAAAACTAAATACTATTTTGAACTGTTATGTAGAGATGAAATCAATATAAATTTAATTGACCTGTATCATATAAGGCTTAATAATATCATGGAAGTGATCAAAAAATATACCTAAAGATCGTAAAATCCATAATATATATATATAACTAGTCCTAAAGCCCGTGTACACGGGCCATTTGTTTGCAGTACAGCAGTCCCACCCCTTGCTCTCTCCCCCCTCTCTTTTGCTCTTTCCCCTCTTATTTGCGCTCTCTCTCCACTCTCTCTTTTTCTATCTCTCTCCCCCTCTCTTTTGCTGTCTCTCTTCCCCCTCTATTTTGCGTTCTCCCCCTCTCTTTTGCTCTCTCTCCCCCCTCTCTTTTGCTCTCTCTCTCCCCCCTTCTGTTTTGCGCTCTCCCCCCTCTCTTTTGCTTTCTCTCTCCCATTTTTTTGCTCTCTCTCACCCTTCTCTTTTGCTCTCTCTCCCCCCTTTCTTTTGCTCTTTCTCCCCCCCTGTATTTTGCTCTCTCTCCCCCTTCTCTTTTTGCTCTCTCTCCCCCTTCTCTTTTGCCCTCTCTCCTCTCTTTTGCTCTCTCTCTCTTTCCCCCCTCTATTTTGCACTCTCTCTCCCCCCTCTCTTTTGCACTCTCTCTCCCCCCTCTCTTTTGCACTCTCTCTCCCCCCTCTCTTTTGCACTCTATCTCTCACCTTCTCTTTTGCCTGCTCTCTCTCACCCTCTCTTTTGCTTGCTCACTCTCTCCCCCCTCTCTTTTGCTCTCTCTCCCCCCTCTCTTTTGGTCTCTTTCCTCCTTCTCTTTTTCCCTCTCCTCTCTTTTGCTCTCTCTCCCCTCTCTATTTTGCACTCTCTCTCTCTCTCCCCCCTCTTTTGCACTCTATATCTCACCTTCTCTTTTGCCTGCTCTCTCTCACCCTCTCTTTTGCTTGCTCACTCTCTCCCCCCTCTCTTTTGCTCTCTCTCCCCCCTCTCTTTTGGTCTCTTTCCCCCTTCTCTTTTGCCCTCTCTCCTCTCTTTTGCTCTCTCTCTCTCCCCCCTCTATTTTGCACTCTCTCTCTCCCCCCTCTCTTTTGCACTCTATATCTCAACTTCTCTTTTGCCTGCTCTCTCTCACCCTCTCTTTTGCTTGCTCACTCTCCCCCCCTCTCTTTTGCTCTCTCTCCTCCTTCTCTTTTGCTCTCTTTCCCCCTTCTCTTTTGCCCTCTCTCACCCTTCTCTTTTGCTCTCCCCCTCTCTTTTGCCCTATCTACCCCTGTCTTTTGCTCTCTCTCCCCCTCTCTTTTGCACTCTCTCTCCTCTCTTTTGCTCTCTTTCTCTCCCCCCTCTCTTTTGCACTCTCTCTCCTCTCTTTTGCTCTCTTTCTCTCCCCCCTCTCTTTTTCACGCTATCTCTCACCTTCTCTTTTGCCTGCTCTCTCTTTCACCCTCTCTTTTGCTTGCTCTCTCTCCCCCTCTCTTTTGCTCTCTCTTCCCCCTCTCTTTTGGTCTCTCTCCCCCTTCTCTTTTGACTCTCTCTCACCCCTCTCTTTTGCTCTCTCTCCCCCTCTTTTTTGCTCTCTCTCGCCCTCTCTTTTGCCCTCTCTCCCCTCTTTTTTGCTCTCTCTCTTGCTCTCTCTCTCTCCCCCCTCTCTTTTGCTCTCTCTCTCTCTCCCACTATCTTTTGCTCTCTATCCCTCTCGCTTTTGCTCTCTCTCTCCCCCTCTTTTGATCTCTCTCCCCCCTCGTTTGCTCTCTCCCCTCTCTTTTGCTCTCTGTCTCCACCCCTCTCTTTTGCGCTCTGTCTCCCCCTCTCTTTTGCTCTCTCTCTCCCCTTCTTTTGCACTCTCTATTCCCCCCTTTTGCACTCTCTATCCCCCTCTTTTGCTCTCTCTCCCCCTCTCTTTTGCTCTCTCACCCTTCTATTTTGCTCGCTTTCATCCCTCTTTTTTGCTCTCTCTCACCCTTCTCTTTTACTCTCTCACCCCTCTCTTTTGCTCTCTCACCCCTCTCTTTTGCTCTCTCTCACCCTTGTCTTTTGCTCTTTCTCCCCCTTCTCTTTTGCTCTCTCTCACCCTTCTCTTTTGCTCTCTCTCCCCCTTCTCTTTTGCTCTTTCTCCCCCTTCTCTTTTGCTCTCTCTCACCTTCTCTTTTGCTCTCTCTCTTGCTCTCTCTCTCCCCCCTCTCTTTTGCTTTCTCTTTCTCTCTCCCACTATCTTTTACTCTCTATCCCTCTCTCTTTTGCTCTCTCTCTCTCCTCCCTCTCTTTTGATCTCTCTCCCCCCTCTTTTGCTCTCTCTCCCTTCTCTTTTGCTCTCTCTCTCTCACCCTTCTCTTTTACTCTCTCGCCCCTCTCTTTTGCTCTCTCTCACCCTTCTCTTTTGCTCTCTCTCACCCTTCTCTTTTGCTCTTTCTCACCCTTCTCTTTTGCTCTTTCTCACCCTTCTCTTTTACTCTCTCTCACCCTCTCTTTTGCTCTCTCTCTTGCTCTCTCTACCCCCTCCCTTTTGCTCTCTCTTTCTCTCCCCCACTATCTTTTGCTCTCTATTCCTCTCTCTTTTGCTCTCTCTCCCCCCTCTCTTTTGATCTCTCTCCCCCCTCTTTTGCTCTCTCTCCCTTCTCTTTTGCTCTCTGTCTCCCTCCCTCTCTTTTGCTCTCTGTCTTTTGCTCTCTCTCTCCCCTTCTTTTGCACTCTCTATTCCCCCCTTTTGCACTCTCTATCCCCCTCTTTTGCTCTCTCTCTCCCTCTCCTGTATTTTGCTCTCTCACCCTTCTATTTTGCTCGCTTTCATCCCTCTTTTTTGCTCTCTCTCACCCTTCTCTTTTACTCTCTCACCCCTCTCTTTTGCTCTCTGTCACCCCTCTCTTTTGCCCCCTCTCACCCCTCTCTTTTGCTCTCTCTCACCCCTCTCTTTTGCTCTCTATCCCCCTCTTTTGCTGCTCTCTCTCTCATGCAGACACTCAGACAGCCACGGCAGCTCCCGCCCGGCCACGCTCCATCATGCTCAGACTCCGCCCCTTCACACCCAGCTCCACCCCTTTATGACACAGCTCCACCCCTTCATGGTCATTCGGCTCCGCCCCTTCACAGATTAGGTGCCAGGAGCCAGCCCAGGTCAGTTTGTTGAAAGCCAGGTGTGTTTGTCCTCGTGCAGTCTCTACTGCGCATGACAAAAAAAAAAAAAAAAATTTTTTTTATTTTTTTATTTTATGTATATCAACAATTAGTGATTTATTGCTAAATTAGAGAGGCTTTAAATAGCCTTTGAATCCCCACATCTGGTATCTTGAAAAAGGCTGTCCAGCCGAAACATGTTGATACCAGAGCACACCTGCACAGGATTTGAGAAGACAAAGTGAATACCAGCTATACCCAGTTGAAATATTCAAGTTCCCACTGAGCAGCATATATTTAACCGCAAAGATCACATTGATAACTAGAAATCCTTTTTCTACTTATCCTACAAACTTTCTACTTATCCCAACAACCACATTTCAGCACCCAGATCGGTCACTGACCGACATCTAAGAAACCTGGGAACAACAGACCGGAAAGGCACGCAAAAATTCCACATCAGGAGGTTATCCAACAACCATACCATCGTGATCGGTCACTGACCGACAGACAAGCCACAGAATAGAAAAAACGGAGATACTTAAAAAACATCAGCAAACGGTTAGCACTTAACCGCAACAAAGATCCCACCAAGAAACCCTTAAGAGCGCGATCGGTCACTGACCGACAAAGGATAAGGTAACTGAGCGGCCACGACAACTACCCAAACACTTATATAAAAGTGAATTTTCTCGCAGCAAACAGATAAGCCCACCTAATAAGAGGAAACCAAAGCGGCATTTATTTAACCGCCAGCAGCTCATATAGAACTGCCACCAGCTTGATCTTGAAACTTAATCAAAACACTGGCATAGCGGCGTTTATTTAACCGCAATTATCTCACAAAAGTAATATCAAACAGATACACTTCAAGGTACTAATTTGTATACTTATATTATAGTGTGATAAAAATCGCACCAACATACCTCTACATTTGATATATAGTTGCCTAAGATAAGATCTCAATTGCATAGCTGAACTTGAAACAAAGTATCCTATATGAACTATACAGCAACTATTGTTTTATCCACTATAAAATTGTATCTACAAACATTCTGTTAGAAATTACAACTTGTGATAAACCCAAAACTGTATAAATTATAAGATTTCAACGTTATTATATTAATTTAATTTATTTTTTATATATTATGTACATTTTTATACATAGAGACACCGGTGTCATTTTTTAAACTTTGAAGGAATTGTAATAATTTTTGTTTAACTGTACTTTTAGCATCACTACTATTGGGTAAATTTACCATAATCAAATAAAGGATCATATTTATTTTTTAAATAGTTTCGACATCCATTTTTTCCAAAAGAGAATATAAAATTAGGACTCATCAAAACATTAACATATATTGAGCCCACATATTATCACACATATTTACAGTAAGACACATTGGGAATAGCAACTTGTTTTGCACCACCTACTACAACTAGCTTCGGACAAACACACTTGGCCTTTTATATTATAGGATATGTATTATCTTCTTTCATTTCTCTCTCCCTCCTAACCGTTCCTGCCAAACATCTTCCAACTTAATAACTTTATATTCTTAACCAATAAAAAGGTAATAAGGCTTTTTGTATAGCAGTATTAAAATATGGAGATCTCTTGAACAAAGACACACATGGCAGCTGTGCAGGGACTGGTAAAGTCAGAATAACACCCTTCCACTTATTAAAGAACATTTCTACCTGCCGATCTGATGAAGAAAGAAAATTCATTCATGCTAAATTACGTCCTGACAAAATTGCCGTATTTATAAAAGTTTATTTCAATAATTTGTTCCTTCAGTATACAAAAATATATAAACTTCTTTAAAATGTATCTGGTGTTCTAAAAACTTATTAAGCCAAAAATGAACTTTATTCCAGAAGAAAGCAACTTTGGGGCAGGCCCACAAGCAATGCACAATATCTGCTGAATGGATGTCACTGAATGAGACACAGCGGCATAGATAGACTGACACTGACTGAGCTGCTCAGAGTCAATGCAACTCCATGCAAAGTTCATCAAAGAGAAGTGCAAGTGACTCCCAGGGCCGGGCGGGACGTCACCCAAGCGACGAGGGTGCCAGTTGTGGACTTGCGGTGAGGAGCGGCAGAGCTGCCCATTACCAGCAGCAAAGTATGCCTTATTGCCTTTTTTTTTTACAATTTTAATGCCGAGTAGTAGCATTATGATATACTAAATAGTTTAATTAAAATATTTAAGCAAGAGTAGGCTTTATTATTTAAGTATAAACATGCGTTTTCCACACGTATATTGTTGTTATGTATGCATGTATTTAATTTAATAATGTCTTAGCGGCAAGTGAAATATATTTCACTTGCAGCTAAGACATTATTAAATTGAATACATGCATACATAAACACAACATATGTGTGGAAAACACATGTTTTTACTCAAATAATAAAGCCTACTCTTGCTTAAATATTTTAATTAAACTATTCAGTTATTGATTAGTCTGACCTAACTCCTATCCTACAGAGAATGAGATGGATCAGAAAGGGCACAAATCCAGACACTCAGGGCAGAAAGGGTTAATTAATACAAGTACTAAAGACCCAAGGAAGAACAAAGCAGGTGACTTCACTGTACAGCACTACACTAGGATCACCCCATCTGCCAAAGCAGCAATGCAGATTATAAGTGCTTTATCACTGCCATAGCATCCCACCTTGGCTGCTTGGCAGCATGCTTGGAACTATTGTTCCAATGTACACACACCCCTAACAAGACAAATACACAGTAAGGACTGAGCCAAATCCTCCTGGGAGTTCTAGAGATTTTCATCTGACTACTATCCAATTACCAGCCTGACTAAGCAGAAGCTGTGTATACAGCCTATGTCCTGTCAGAACAATGTGTATTCAGTCACCAGCCTGGCTTAGTAGAAGCTGTGTATCCAGTCTCCAGCCTATCACAGAATTTTCTGAGTATCATGTCTGCTGCTCTAGTACATAAAATATTATTACCAATAAAACTTTCTTGAGTGAACTTCATGTATACTTTGCCTACTAGGTCTAGGATGCCAGTCAAACTCCTCTAGTGACAGATACCTCTGCACCAGAACCTAACAATACTCCTATGAGCATGACACTAAAAAGATAATACAAAAACTATCAAAAATGGGTCACTCAGTGGGGACCTTGATTTTTCAGAGAACACAGAAATAATATATTGTCTTTGGTATATGGGTTCCTGGGTGACTGGTTTGTACTTGTCTGCCAGTCACTCTCTACCAAACAATACTGTCCATGCTAGTTAACATAAATAAGTATTAATAGTTGTTCAGCATATCTCATAAACTGAAGCTGCTAAGATATATTTTTAATTTAAATAATAATTTCTGTCAAATTAGATTCCCACTCTCTTAAATGTTTTATAACAAAAGGCTATTTTGCTATTGCTATATTGCAATTTTCATTCCTTATTATCTATATTTGACTGAATCTTAAAAATGCTGTTTGGTCAACCAGTAGCTATTGTTCAGATGTGCAATGCACTAATCTTGTGTATGTGACTGGCAACAATCTTCCCAACCCAACTATATTTAAGTTTGATGAGTTTGGAATCTTTCAAATGAGTTTCTTGTAACAGTACTATATCTGGTTTCTGATTTGTTCTATGATGTTTTTTCTTTTGATTGGGGAGGTTATGTCTCCAACATTCCATGAAAGTATGTTTAAAGAATTAAAGGGATACTGAACCCAAATTTTTTCTTTCATTATTCAGACAGAGCATGCAATTTTAAACAACTTTCTAATGTACGTCTAATATCAATTTATCTTCGTTCTCTTGCTATCTTTATTTAAAAAAGAAGGCATCTAAGCTAAGGAGCCAGCAAATGTTTAGTTCAGAACCACGGACAGCACTTGTTTCTTGGTGCTGTCCAATCAACAAGGACAACCAAGGTTGTTCACCAAAAATGGGCCGGCATCTAAACTTGCATTCTTGCTTTTCAAATAAACATACCAAGAGAATGAAGAAAATTTTATAATAGGAGTAAATTAGAAAGTTGCTTAAAATTGCATGCTCTATCTGAATCACGAAAGAAACATTTGGGTTCAGTGTCCCTTTAACTGTCATAACAAATTGTATAATCTAATATATAGATATAGGCAGGGGAGGGTAAGAAGAGAGAAAAAAAAATCTATAAGAACTTAACAGCACGATCATAACAAAAATGAATTAACATAGAAGCCAATCAACATAGAAGCCATCAAGAAAATGTGATTTTATTTGCTTCAAAGAACATTTTGATTTAATTTACATCATTCAGATTATTATATTTATCATTGACCTCCACAGATATCTTAGCTGGCAATTTTAACATTGCTTTGTATCCTGCTTTAATTAATTGGGAGCAATATGGGGCTACCTCACATCTTTTTTTTGAGGTTTCAACAGAAAAGTCCTGGAATAAGTGGACTCTAGACTGACCTATAGTTAGTAAGCTATTTTCCTGTAATTTCTCCTTAAAGGGACATAATACTCATATGCTAAATCACTTAAAACTGATGCAGTATAACTGTAAAAAGCTGACAGGAAAATATCACCTGAGCATCTCTATGTAAAAAAGGAAGATATTTTACCTCACAATCTCCTCAGTTCAGCAGAGTAAGTTCTGCGTAAAAAGTTATATTTCACCTGCTCCGAGCTGCAGGTAAAAATAAAAAAAAATGAAGAAATGAACAGCAGCCAATCAGCATCAGCAGTGCTGAGGTCATGAACTCTTACTGTGATCTCATGAGATTTGACTAACTCTCATGAGATTTCATAGTAAGCTTCCTTTACCTGATTGGTGAAATAATATGAGAGTTCACGAGGCTCATCCCCTAAGCTGTCCTAGGACAGACACACTAAAATGCTGCTTAGAAATCCTTTACAATGGGAGGTGGCTACTGAGGAACTTTTGAGGTAAAATATCTTTCTTTTTTACATAGAGATGTTCAGGAGATATTTTCTAGTCAGCTTTTTACAGCTATGCTGCATCACTTTCAAGTGTTTAAACATTTGGGTATTATGGCCCTTTAAATTAACTTTATCCTGGAAGTTAAGATATTTAATCATAACTAGGCTGGTTCTGGCACTGTCATTTCTATTTTTCTACTCTGTGTGGTCTCTCTATTATATAAGGTATTTTGCAAAGTATTATCTAGCAGTGGAGAAAAAACATCAGATCCTGGAATTCAATTACTTCCTGAAAACCTACATTCTTGATACTGTTGCTCGCAATCTTTCCTCAGGACCCTTTAACTTAGCCTAAAGCAGATTGATTTTAACTTCCTGCTTTTTAAAATAAAGATCTTGGGAGTGAGTTAAATCTTCCAAGTCTTATACTCTTGTCTCCAGTTCAGACATTCTTTTAGAAAATTGTCGAATTTCAAGAGTAACACCCGAGATCTCAGTTTTTAGAATTTCAAATTGGGGCATGATTAACTCAGTTACGTGACTGACTACTGATTGAGAGTCGACATTACTTGAAGAAATGGGTACTGTCTCATTGGTAGCTTCTAAGCTCATATCAGTGAGTCTACTACCATTTTTGTATTTTTGTTTAGCCAGCATAGCAGGTGATTTGCCTATTGGACCTTATAAACCAAAAATCCCAAAGAGCAACTTTTTAACAAAATTATAAAGTAACCATTAGATAGCCAGGAATAAAACAGAGACCATTGCTGCAATCTTATGACTTATAACACAAATCTTATCAAAAAAATTACAGTCTTCATGAACTGTGTTAAGTCCCTTAAATATATGACAATGCATGATAAGCAAAACTTGATGCAGAATTTGAGTCCCATAACTGACCAGGGAAAAAGTTATTTAGATGTATCTACAGTTGCTTTAATAAACTCTAGCAAAAAGTCAGTGGATCAGCTTTTCTGTTTAATATATTTAAAGACACATTCATCAGTAGATTGATCCAACTTATATCAAGAGTTTCATGAAGTGGAAGAAGATTTCAGGCCAGTTTAAGATTCAGAATAACTCTGGAGCTCTATCTAGAGACCGGATATTTATCGAATAGTTGAACAAGATACATGTGTTTATTTATTCTTGAGACTTCAATATGGGAACTTAACCCAAAAGTCAGTGATCCACTTGCACATATACCCAAAGTAATTATATTCCAATTTAAAGCTTAATATCAGGACATTTTTATGTTATAAATCCTTAACTTCAGATTAATTAAACTATATAGTATTTGTGTTATTTAGCATAGTTTATATATGATATTCCGAAGTTAACTGTATCAAAGCCTCATTATTGATAAAGCATGACATTAAAGGGACACTGAACCCAAATTTTCAGTGTCCCTTTAAGGATCGCTAAATATCTATAGCATATGAAAATCAGTAAAAGTTAAATTTGAGGCAAATAAATGGGTCTGATGATTTGTTTGTTAAGTCTTTACAACTGAACAGAAGACTTGTAGACTACAAAATATTAAAGTAAGCATTGAAACATAGTGTTTACCATGTTGCAAAGTTATCACATATCAATCCCCACAAAGTTGCATGTATACTTGGGGTTTGTGTAGTCCTATACGGTTGAAATCCTGATCTCACATTCCTACCCCTCAAGGCGAGCCTCACAGCCAGGAAACCTCCCTGATTATGCCACTTAAAACCTCAAAGGGGGACTATGGTGTTACCTAGAAACAAATTGAAACTCCAGACAGCTTCTAAGGACTTCACCTATACAATGCATCTGGAATTGGGGACTACAGATGTCACCAGCAGACACCACTAATCTTCGCTGTCTGCCATCACCATTGGCGTGCTGGTGTCAATGTTGTCATGAGATGCGGCCTAGGCACTTAGACCTGTAAGGTAAGCAAGTATGATGTAGGACGTCTGCGCCAAGCTGAATTCTACAACTCCCTCTTCGGACACAGGCAAGTATCGCTGGCCAAGGAGAAATACAGGCGCATGGAGTGTTGGAAAATAGGCCCTGTGTAGTTCACAGAGTAGAAGACATTGGAGCACGTGTATACGCCATGGTCCTACCACTGAAAATCACCCAGTCCCCAACAGCGTTATTCTTATTTGTATTATTGTTAAAAGAAATGTTTAGACTAAAACTCTTTTCTTATTGAAATTGCATCCTGAGCTATCAAATTCAAGCTGCACAAAATTGCTATGGTTTAAGCCACTGATATTTTGAGGATATTTGAGCTAGAGTACAGGTGAAATAATCAGCTGATTAGTAAACATGGTTATTTTGCCTGCTCTCACCCAAGGTAATCCTGAAAATCTTGACTGTTAGGGAGGTCTACGGACAGGTTTGAAAACAAGTGGTTTAAGCACTACTATAGCACTACTACAGCGCCTAAGTAATAGCAATACCAAGGGTCAGTTCTTGGGCCTGTTTTGTTTAACATGTTCATAAGCGATATTGGAAGTGGGCTTCATGGGAAGGTTTGCTTGTTTGCTGATGATACAAAAGTTTGTAACATAGTTGATGTTCCAGGAGGGGTTGATCAAATGAACAATAATATTAAAAAACTGGAGGACTGGACAAATAAATGGGATCTGAAATGCAATATTACCAAGAACAAAATTATGCATATAGGATCCAAAAACCCAAAGGCCAATTATAGTCTCAATGGTACATTACTGACCGTAACTAAAGAGGAACACGACTTGGGAATTATTATTTCAGATGATTTAAAACTTAGTAGACAATGCAGCAGTGCAGCCAGTAGGGCAAGTCAAATACATGGTTGCATTGGGAGAGCCATTAGTAGAAGAAATAGCAATGTTCTTATACCACTTTACAGATCATTAGTTTGGCCACATTAGGAATAATGTGTACAGTTTTGGAGATCATATCTTCAGAAAGATATAAATAAACTAGAAACTGTCCAAAGGAGGGCTACTAAAATGGTACACGGTCTAAAATATAATATGTGCAAAGAAAGACTCTTTGACCTAAATATGTATAGTTTAGAGGAGAGAAGGGAAAGAGGTGACATGATAGAAACCTTGAAATATATGAAGAGACTTAATAAAGTGGAAGCTGAAAGCATTTTACACAAAAACAAATGCCAACACAAGAGGTCACAATCTTAAATAGATACTAGACCCAATTTTTTTCTTTAATGATTCAGAGAGCATGCAATTTTAGTCAACTTTCTAATTTGCTCCTAGTATCAATTTTTCTTCATTCTCTTGCTATCTTTATTTAAAAAGTAAGAATGTAAAGCTTAGGAGCCAGCCCATTTTAGGTTCAGCACCCTGGATAGCACTTGCTGTCAGGTCCTTTCATGCGTTCTTACACTGTACCTTTAAGTAGCTAATTACCTCTATTTGCTACTGCTATTTAAGCTGCCTCCTACCAGCATATATTACTGGATTCATTTTGTAACAACCTGTCTTCCAGCAGGTTCCTGCATAGAGAAGTTCTAGCCTACCTACTTTGATCATAGTATCTTTCTATTTGAAGCCTTATACTCCGTTCCCCTTGCTGGGGATTCCTCCATACTTCCAGCAGTCAAGCCTACACACACGGAGGATTCCGACAGCTGCTGACGTCATCAGCTACGGCCGCAACAGTCTCTCCCCTCATTCGCAGTTCATTCTGAACTACCGCACGCTCAGCCTCTCTACCTCCGGATCTGGCTCTCACCTATCCCCGTACATCCAGGCAGCGGTACTGTGACAAGACACACAGGGGTTCTCAGGTCGTATATGTTTCCTGCTGGTTATTATTTAAAGTACTTGACCTATAGTTATACTTAACTGTCTATATTATCGTGTGCGTCATATCCAATTGTGTGACATCCATTAGCTATCTTGTCTGTGTTAAGCAAGGAGTGTTTACCGTGCCAAGATCCTTGTCAGTCTCATTTACTATATTAGATAGACTAAGGATCTCTTGGCTATATCAAGACAGTAGGATAACTCTTGCTATACTGCATAGCTGTTATCCTCACTGTCACAAAAACAATATATACACACATCATATGCTTAAAGGGACACTCAGGTTAAATTAAATTTTCATGATTCAGATAGAGCATGTAATTTTAAACAACTTTCCAATTTACTTCCATTAAAAAAAAATGTGCACAGTCTTTTATATTTACAATTTTTGAGTCACCAGATCCTACTGAGCATGTGCAAGAATTCAGACTATACGTATATGCATTTGTGATTGACTAACCTGGTAGTCATATTGTAAGCTGGGTCGAATAGATATATCACAGAAGCCATAATACTAACACCAACTATCACTTTTTAAGCCTTGACAATTGCTTATTAGTGACTACATTCAGCCAACCAATAAGCAAGCGTAACCCTGGTACTGAACCAAAAATGGGACGGTTCTTAAGCTCTACATTCCTGCTTTAAAAAAAAAAAGTAGCAAGAGAACAAAGAAAAAATGATAATAGGAGTAAGTTGTTTAAAATTGCATGTTCTATCTGAATCATGAAAAAAAAATTGGATTAGAGGGTAGCAGTCAGGAGAAATGTGATGAAGCATTTTTTTTACAGAAAGGGTGGTGGATTCATGGAACAAACTTCCAATTGAAGAGGTTAACACAAAGACTGTATAGGAATTAAAAAATGCATGGGACATGCATTAGGCTATCCTAAGAAATAAAATCCAATCAGCCAATAGAATGCAAGCTCAATCCTATTGGATTTTTTCTACCTTAATTCTGATTGGCTGATAGAATTCTATCAGTCAATCGAAATCTAAGGGACGCCATCTTGGATGACGTAATTTAAAGGAACCTTCATTCCGTAAGAAGACTCATGATGAAGAGGATGCTCCGCGTCGGATGTCTTGAAGATGGACCCGCTCTGCATCGGATGGATGAAGATAGAAGATGCCGTCTGGAGGACCACTTTGCCCGGCTTGGATGAAGACTTCTCCCGGCTTCGATGAGGACTTCGGCCCGGTTGGATGAAGACTTCTGACGCTTCCTTGAGGATGGATGTCCGGTCTTCAGAACAGTAAATCGATCTTCAGGGGGTTAGTGTTAGGTTTTTTTAAGGGTGTATTGGGTGGGTTTATTTTTTTAGGTTAGGGTTTTGGGCTGCAATAGAGCTAAATGCCCTTTTAAGGGCAATGCCCATCCAAATGCCCTTTTCAGGGCAATGGGGAGCTTAGGTTTTTTTAGTTAGTATTTTATTTGGGGGGTTGGTTGTGTGGGTGGTGGGTTTTACTGTTGGGGGGCTTGGTTGTATTTTTTTTTACAGGTAAATGAGCTAAGTACTTTGGGGCAATGCCCCGCAAAAGGCCTTTTTAAGGGCTATTGATAGTTTAGTGTAGGCTAGGGTTTTTTTTATTTGGAGGGGGGGCTATTAGATTAGGTGTAATTAGTTTAAAGATTTGTAATTTGTTTTTTATTTTCTGTTATTTAATGTTTGTTTGTTTTTTGTGATTTAGCTTTGACTCAGATCTTTCTTTCATTCCTCACATTCAGTCCTTGGCTAAAGCCTGCCGCTTCCACCTTAAAAACATCTCTAAAATTAGACACTTCCTTACACAAGACACAACTAAGTTTTTAATCCACTCTCTCATTCTTTCCCGCCTTGATTACTGCAACTCTGTCCTCTCTGGTCTCCCCACCTGCCGCCTAGCTCCTTTACAATCCATAATGAATGCCTCTGCCAGACTCATCTTTCTTACACTTCGCTCTTCATCTGCTGCACCTCTCTGCCAATCCCTTCACTGGCTTCCTCTTGCCTCTAGGATCAAACACAGAATTCTCATTCTGACATACAAAGCCATCAACTGCACTGCTCCCCCCTACATCTCAGACTTTGTCTCCAGATACTCTCCCTCCCGTCCCCTTCGCTCTGCTCATGACCTCCTACTCTCCTCCTCTCTTGTCACCTCATCACACTCCCGTTTACAGGACTTCTCCAGACTGGCTCCCATCTTGTGGAACTCTCTGCCTCGCTCCACAAGACTCTCTTCTAGTTTTAAAAGCTTTAAGTGCTCCCTAAAGACTCTACTGTTCAGGAATGCATACAACCTACACTAACCTTTCCTAATACCAGTTCCTCTCCTCCATTGCTATCCCCTGAACCCCCTCAGCATGTAAGCTTAAGAGTCCAGGTGTTTGTAGATCACCTTCTTAAGAGCTGACTACAACAGTGCAACTAAGTCTAGAGGAGAAGTGTGCGCAGTGCTACTAAACCAAACTCCTAGGGCCCTAATAGATCCTCTAACAATTAGGCAAAGGGAGTATAATCAAAGAAAAATGCTTAGGAGCGCTAAAAAGCTAAAGGTTCTCAGGAACAAGGAAAGAGGAAAAAATCGTATATACAACACAGGCTAGTAAAATCAATGTTTATGTAAATAGGCTTGATTCAAAACATAAGTAGGTGTAGTAAATGTTACAAATCTATAGTTGTAAAATTGTTACTAGATATATTCAACAATGTGTTAAAAAACCGAACGTCTCCGATTAAATGCAAAAATGTAATAATATAATATGAAATTTGCCACCACTAAAAAATAAAAATAAGATAGGAGCTTGTAGAGAAAAAGTTTTGCAAAACGTATTAGCACCTTAAAAATACAGTCAGTTCAAATCCAAATAATCGTGACTTATAAGTCTGTATATCCAAATCACAGTGATGTAGACAATGAAAGTCCTTACATGTAAGTTATAACCAAATACCTGACTTGAGGACGTTATAGTTCAGGAACCGCAGCTAAGTGTGTATGCTGTTTGGCATCCGTGTATACCTTTTCAGCAGTTATACCACACATCACTGGTCTCTCAGCTGCTCCGGTCCTATTGGGCAGTCTCAATTTTCAAACACTCCAGGGTTTTTTTTTCGGTCAGGTATCGGAACTAGTATCCTGTTCTTAGTGCAACGGCATGCTGGATACTAACAGCTTATTTTCTTTTATGAACTTGAATAAAAATTCAGATGTTTCTTCTAGCACTCACCAGTGCACGGGTATAGAGCAAGCAGAGTTTCAGTATATTAGACTGTGATAAATAGGCAATATTAACCTAAAAGCCCAATGTGAACTCCGTTGTCCACAGAGGGATAAGCGCAATTGCAAATATTATTGACTGCATAAAAGAAATAAAATCAAATCATCAACCGGTTTCTCCCTACATGAGGGCTTTTTCAAGATGAAATATAGCAGTCCAAAACTTGCTTTTAAAAGTGGCCAAACTTTTTCATTGGTTCCATCAATTAATTGATATTTAAGGTGGTAGTGAAAAGATACTGTGATAATGGCAATCTTTTAACCTAAAGGTGGTATTGGCAAAAAACAAAAAAATTACATTTATTTATAAGGAGATATTATTATCTCAAGACAAATAGTCATAAAGTGACTTTGATATGTGCATATCTAAACGTGTATATTAATAGTGTTAATATTAGTTAATTCAAGAATGTATATTAAAATTACATATTTATTAGGAGATATTATCTAAAGACAAGTAGTTATAGAGTGACATTAGTACTTGCATATCTAAACGTGTGTATATTACATAATATTGTATCAATATTAGTTAATTCGAGAATGAATATTAACATTATATAGTATAATATTACAAAAGTGCAACTCTTGGCAGGGCCCTCTACCCATTTGATCCCTATAATTGTTTTGTTGTACTCCCCCTTTGTTTATAGCTCTGCAGAATCTGTTGGCGCTCTACAAATAACCGATAATAATAATAATTTATTTAATTGTTTTTAATTTAGTTAATTTATTCAATTGTAGTGTAGTGTTAGGTGTTAGTGTAACTTAGGTTAGGTTTTATTTTACAGGTCAATTTGTATTTATTTTAGCTAGGTAGTTATTAAATAGTTAATAACTATTTAATAACTATTCTACCTAGTTAAAATAAGTACAAACTTGCCTGTAAAATAAAAATAAACCCTAAGTTAGTTACAATGTAACTTTTAGTTATATTGTAGCTAGCTTAGGGTTTATTTTATTGGTAAGTATTTAGTTTTAAATAGGAATAATGTAGTTAATTTTCTTTAGATTTATTTAAATTATATTTAAGTTAGGGGGTGTTAGGGTTAGGGTTAGATTTAGGTTTAGGGGTTAATAAATTTAATATAGTGGCAGCGACGTTGGGGCGGCAGATTAGGGGTTAATAAATATAATGTAGGTGTCAGCGATGCTGGGGGCAGCAGATTAGGGGTTAACAAGTATAATGTAGGTGGCGGCGGTGTCCAGTTTGGCAGATTAGGGGTTAATAAGCATAAATGTAGGTGTCGGCGATGTCGGGGCGGCAGATTAGGTTTTAATAAGTGTAAAATTAGGGGTGTTTAGACTCGGGGTTCATGTTAGGGTGTAAGGTGTAAACATAACTTTAGTTTCCCCATAGGAATCGATGGGGCTGCGTTACTGAGATTTACGCTGCT
Organism: Bombina bombina; assembly: GCF_027579735.1. Lineage (NCBI taxonomy): Eukaryota > Metazoa > Chordata > Amphibia > Anura > Bombinatoridae > Bombina > Bombina bombina. The sequence goes on along the minus strand of NC_069504.1, from coordinate 398,538,050 downwards.
TTTTGGCAGGTGTTAGACTTTTTCTCAGCCGGCTCTCCCCATTGATGTCTATGGGGAAATCATGCACGAGCACGTACGACCAGCTCACCGCTGACTTAAGCAGCGCTGGTATTGAAGTGCGGTATGGAGCACAATTTTGCTCTACGCTCACTTCTTGACTTTTAACGCCGGGTTTGCAAAAACCCGTATTACCAGTGCTGCATGTAAGTGAGCGGTGAGAGAAAACTGCTTGCTAGCACCGCATAGCTCCTAACGCAAAACTCGTAATCTAGCCGTTAGTTACAAAACACTGCTGCCATTGAGTAGTAAAGACATGTGGACACTCCTTAGAAATGTACCCTCCTTGTTGGGCTGTGTGTGTGTAAACCTCTCGTTAATATTATGTGTGAGGCATAGGGAACCTGTATACAGTATTATAAATCTATATATAAGGTACTGGGGAGGGGGCTGTGTGTGTGAGAGAGGAAGAGGGGACCTCTCTATAATAAATATCTGTATATAATGTACTGGGGATGGGTTGTGTGTGTATAAGAGAGGCAGAGGAACCTTATAGTATTATATTTCTCTATCTATAGTATTATATTTCTCTATATATGGTACTGGGGATGGAGTTGTATGTGTGAGGCAGAGAAGACCTGTTTATAGTATTATATTTGCATATGATGCACTGGGGAGAGAACTGCTCCCATTTTTTTCATTAATTCCATTCCGTACATTCTCCTTCTATACCTTTTTAGTTTCATATTTCATTTTATATATATATATATATATATATATATATATATATATATATATATATATATATATATATATATATATATATATATATATATATATATATACAAAAATTAATTAAGAGGGGAGAGATATCACGTATACCACTAGTTTCAATAGTATACTAAATAAATCATTTGATGCAGTCACATCATGCGGTGCAGACCCTTCAAAATTTAGATATATAAGGCTTTAAAAAGAAAGATATGATTATGAAGTTTCGACAAATTTCATAAAAAGAAAAGGGATTTCAGCACTCTTTTGGAGAAAAGTCATATAAATTTATTTCAGAAAGAGATCCAACAAACAACGGACCCCTGTCTCACCCATGAACAGATTACCTGTACATAATGAACACACATTAAAACAGATGCATAAAACACTTATGACTGGCCAGTCCTATCTAGCGATAACCCAATCAGGTTAGAGTTACTTATAAACAGACAGCATAGTGTTAAAGACACTGCCTGTTCAAAAGAAATATGTAAACAGCTGATTTTCAACCGTGCGTAACAATTAACACATTGTATCTCTATAACAGTATTGCACAAAACTAAAGACACTGAACTGATATATACAGCTGATTATCACAACTTGGTTAGAAGGAATAGACAGTCCCACAGATCTCTAGCATGTAATTTCAGTGAAAGTCATTGGGACTCCTCATGCTAGCATAACCGTTGTGGTCGGTATATACACAAACACTAGGCACCATTGTGGAAACAAATATGTCCCGTAAAGCAATAAAGATACAGCAGACAGTTCACTTTGTCACATCAATATCCACAAACAGTATCGCTCTTAACTTTTTCGTTACTGGCAAGTTGTTATACTGTGAAGACAGTGTATCATTGTCTTCACAATATATATAATCTGCACCATAATAAATAGGCGGAGCTAAATTATGCTAATTATGTGGGTTTGGCAAAGTGGGCGAAACCTTAGGGCAGGGGGTGTGGTAAACATTTTCATGCAGGTAATTGATATCTGCAAAGTGTCCCTGGAATTTTTTTTCAAATGTTGGCAACTATGCTCTAACTACTGAAGTGCAATAACCAACTACCCTGGATGTAACACGAGTTACAAGCCTGGAAATCTGGCTCTACGAAGCCTTACTGCACCTGAAAGCCTCACTCTGCCGCTTGGCACAATCGCAGACCTGTCTGAATTTACTGGGCGACCGGTACTGCCACTGTATAAAGCCTGACAATGTGGCTGCACGAGGGCCACAGCTGCTATGGTCTGATAAGAAATTGCTGCAGGAGAATCCGAGAAGCTTGAATCCCTATACCCCATATGGTCTGGACATGGACAGCGTTCCCAGAGGTGTCTGGCATTGTTGGCCCTTCCCCCCGTGGGGGTGTGGTGTGTTCGTTGGGCGGCTGACCTGGTTCCAGTTTTCTACAGGACAGTCAATTGCAAGTATCGCAAAGCCTCCAGTGTCTGACGCATAAGTTAGTCTACCTGTGAATCAATATTAACTTCTAAGACATTGTTATACCGCTAAGCTGTGCAGGCATCCCAGTCTATAAGTACTCTGGTATTTCAATCACTCACATTTATGGGAAACTCTTAATTGCTACTACAGACCTGGTCCACTTATATGTTCCTGTCTGTTTAAAGCACTTTGGGCAAGATTTTTCCAATGCCTGGTATATATACTGCTGGCGCATATCATAAGATCCATTGTCTCAAGTTTTTTCTATGCCTATCTGAATATTGTTCAGGACTAATTGTGGATGCTATATGAATGCTGATCGATCTACTAAGTATACATGTACCTCTATCTTCCGTTGCTGTAGATAATACTACAAGCCAACAAATAGATCAGGCTGATCATATCTTCTAGCCACTGTTGGATCTATCTGTCTGATATACATGATACAGTACATTTGTGAAAAACATGACTGCTCATAAAATAGATCATTTGGGCACAGCTATAAGACTTTTGGCAAATTTAGATAGTGTGGTGCCTGGTGGGGGGCAATTATTGTTTATATTTGCATAAAATAATGGTATGGTCATAAGGATCATATTTCAAATGTGTTAAAAACTATTTTTGGGTCTTTAAAATCTGAATTATTAGTATTGAGATGGTTCTGTGTGTCATATATAGCATGCTAAAAGAGATAGCAAGAAGTCTTTACTATCTAAGCCTAACATAATATGTCTGTTATAAGTTTATACACAGGCACAACCACAATACTCTGTGTATTTTTGTAATTTAAACTTTTTACTTAGGCATAAAGCATATGTTCTGCTCTAGCTAAATGTATATACTGTGGGTTAAAATACCATGACCTAACTGTTAAGGGTTCCTTTTCTATACTGCATTTACTGTTTGCTGGTCCTATGACCCCAAAAGGGGCATTAGGTCCCATTTTTAGCCCTTAAATCAATCTTGGAGCACTTATCAATTGGGATCCTGTACATATACATTGACCAGCATAACTAGAATTTTTTTCAAGGCTATAAATGTAGACACACTTGTTAACATTTAGTTAGGAAACAACCATAAATTTAAATTTGGACGTGATAGATACTTCTGTGAGATCTAGGTATAAGGCCAATATAGAAAAGCCTATTGATTTTGTACTAGTTATTTTATTCATACTAGGGCCAAGGTAGCGCCATGTAAAGCTTCTATTTGATAGTTAAGAAGGATTGTAGACATCAAGGTTTAGGCCTACATAAAGCTGGAGATCACTTTTTTTTTCTTCTCACGGTTTTTATACACTTTTAATTATTTCCTCATATATGCACTGACACACTTTAAGCGAGTTTCTTTATAAAGTGTTAAACCTACACCACTTATTTATTAAACTTCTTTGGCAAGGCTGCCTAATTTTAAGGAATGCCAGATCACAATAAATTGATAAGGTGGGTCCTATGAGGCTCGCAGAGATTTAAACACTATAATTATTTTTTACAAAGACACTATATTGCACATGGAAAAATCTGTATCACATACTAAAACCACCTCTCTGGCAATGCCGCCTAAACAGAAAGAAAATCCAAACAGGTGGACACCAGCCTAGAATCCCATAAAGAACCCCCTATATCTAATCTATACTCTGCCCACCTGTTACATCAACTCTCTGAATTGTTTATGCCACAGTTTGAATCTCTTTAATCAGAGATGACCAATCTTGCCAGCGAAATTAGTCAATTGTCCACTAGGATGGCAGAAGTAGAAGTAAGGGTCTCAGACTTAGAGGATCGGGTTAATGTTCAAGAGCACTCTATTACAATACAAGGTAACAAACTAAATGCAATTCAAAATAGAATGGAAGAGATAGAAGACAGAGCTTGTCGTAACAACCTTAGAGTAATTGTCCTTCCAGAAACATCCTTAGAGTAATTGTCCTTCCAGAAACCATGGAGTTTCAAGATCTTTTAAACTTTGCCTCAACCAAGCTACCCCAATTAGTTGGGATTCAGATAATGCTCCTCTTACAATAGAAAGAGCTCACAGGGTAGGTCCACCCCACAAAAATCCAGATGGTACACCTAAAGTAAGATTAGTTCTAATTAAATTCCTGAATTTCCAGGATAAATCTAATGTCCTAAGAAATTATCGCAAAACTAATTGTATTATGCTGGGGCATCATAAAGTATTGATATTCCAGGACTTCTCAGCAGAAACGCTGAACAAGAGGAGAGAAATGTCGTCCTTCTGCTCTAGGATAATCAAAGCTAAAAAATATTTTTCTTACACTGTTAGTTAAGATGTCAGTACAGGTTATTGACTGTACTTGTATTGGTTTTATATGGTTTTCTTTAAATTCAATATGTAGGACTTCCGGTGGGCGGGCTAGATAGAAGCAGCATCGCTGCAGAGCTCCGTGAATACTTCATGAATCAGAGGTATTTACATCAAAAACTGAAGCCCATGCTCCTTAGCCCTTGACAGGGATCGTGTCTGGGCAATCTAAGAGCAGAATGGCACCAACTTTGTTCCCCACCGAAGCCCTGATTTTAGCACTGAAGGTGCGGTGTGACGGAGCTAAACAGCCGGCGGCCATCTTCGCCTCCTCCTTGCCGCTATCGCCCACTGGAGCACAGCACTGTACTGGGACAGATTGGAGCCTGGCAGCCGGTGAGACAATCGCTCACGGTGATCGGATTATAGCGGAAAACACTACTCATCGCCTGGGCAGAGGCGTTGCACAAGACGCTCAGGACATAGGTGAGCGTAACTGGTAGCCTATACTAATATACCCATTTGTGTGACCGACCTGGGTCCCCACTGGCTTTGGGCTGCTCTCGCCTACCATATGGCTCATCTTGTTGCAGCACTGGAACCTAGAGGCCTGGACGGAAGGTGAGCACACGTATAGATAATAGGGCCACGTGTGTGAGACTTAGGCTTTACAGATTGTGTGGGAACTCTACATATCATAACGGGCCGTTTTTTTCTGGGAGCAGTAACCGCAAGACTTGTTGCAGCAACAGTGGGTGGTGAGGTTGCAGGGCGGATGATACCTTTTTGGCTGGCTGCTTCCATAACTGCTATAACAGAGCTGAAGACATATCACACAGGCAGACTGCGGCTATAGCTTTCCCCACTAACATCTGCACAGGCCCCAACAGAATTGGAAACACACAGCTTGCCTGAACTAATCAGCTTTTGCCTTACATATAGGCAGCCTAGATTCAGTGGAGGGACATTGGACTCTCTCTTCCCTAGGACACTGCATACTCAGAGGAGTGGATCACAGAGCTGTGTGAACCTATCTAGAGCCCTATGTTTGATCTCTTCTGACCGAGCTGAACTTGTCTCTAGCCTGTGGCAACCCTGGAGACGGTGATAACACATAGACACTGAGGAACTGTGCTAAATAAGGCTCTTATAAGTAAAATTGCAATTGTTTGAGAGCTTCATTTGTTTTGTTTGCATGCTCTTTTATAACATCTCTTATATGATTGCACACCCACAAACAAAGTATAATTAGGGTATCACGGTCATACTTAGTAGAACAGTTTCCCAGTCTTTTGCAGGGGGCATTCTGTGAACCGCATATAATTGTATGTGCCAATTCTGAAAGTAACTGTGGGAATGGGTAACATAATAATATAAGCAGGCTTGAAGGAGCTTGAGGTGGTTAGTACTTGCATAGGGGAAGGTCTATATAGGCCTCAATATCGCCTGTATCCTTAGAGCACTAAGGCCATAGGTCTTTTGGGGGAGGACGGCCCCAGAGGTGTCTAAGAGTGGTGTCCACTGGCATATGTGAAGTAATAACATTTTACTTAGGCACTCGCAATATTTTTCTCCCTCAGGATACATAATACTGGTAGCTCCCTCGCTGGCTGGGATTAGGCAATCTTGACAACGCTACCCCTAAGTTATGCAACAATTTTTCAGAGACACCTATGTGATAACTATGTTTACACTTTATATGGAAAGATTTCAAGAACCTTCTAAAATGTCTGGTAGGGGTAAGACAGGTGAAAAAAGACAGAAAAATACTGCAGATAATGCATCTACCAACACACCGAAAAACACTGATATTGTGCCTGAATCCACTGAATCACATGCCATAGTTCAACAGCTTACTTCGCTGTTTATGCCAAAGATGGACAACATTCAGAAAGGTGTAGACACACTAGCTGGTGAGGTTAAGCAGATCACAGCTCGCTTTAATGAGGTGGAGGAAAGGGTTTCAGAGCTAGAGGACTTTAATGTTACACACACAAGAAAGGTGGAGGACCTAACACACCAGAACCAAATCTTATATCAGCGCCTGGAAGACCTAGAAAATAGGTCTAGGCGAAATAATGTTCGCCTGGTGGGCCTACCAGAGTCAGTTACACCATCTGAAATAATACACTTTATTAAGCATGACCTCTCATCTTTGCTAGGCATAGCAACAGGTACCATGAGGGGCAGTGTAGAAAGAGCGCACAGAGTGGGCCCAGAAAGACAGAATCCTAGAGAAGGGCAGCCCCCTAGACAAGTAATGATTACATTTCTACACTTTCAAGTCAAGGTGCAGGTACTCCAAGCGTATCGCAGACTTCCCTCCCTGATGTTTGAAAATACTAAACTCCTGCTTTTCCAGGATTACTCTGCAGAACTGATGAAGAAAAGGAGGGAATTTTCTGCGATATGCTCCTCCCTGAATAGGGAAGGCCGAAAGGTATACTTACTATACCCGGCAAGGTTGAAACTATTAACTGACAATGGCCCCAAGTTTTTTGACTCACCTTCGGAGGCGCAAGCCTTTTTGGGGGAGTCCCGGGAACGGCCTGGTAATGCTCGTAGAGAAGCAATGCAGGTTGACCCTGACTGAGAGATGGTGCATTAAGTCAATTAGAGTTGAGAGCACTGTTGGAAATACTGATGGGTTTTGTTGTTAGTATCTGCTACTTTGTATTTACTGCTTGGTGTGTTGCACTGGGTGACACTCAGATTGGTAAAGAATCGGTACGAGGTGAAAGGGCTATACTCACTAATAATAATGTGGTGTGGCACCCAGGGCAGTATCCGGCAATCAGTGAATGGCGGAAATGAGGACGATTGGTTAATCACACATTCATGAAAGTTGGGCTCATTGCCCTGTTTAAAAAACTGTTTAAAAAACTGTTGAGAAATAGAATCAAATTGTTGTCTAGCTTACTTGCCTGGTATCTACTAGGCATTTGTTATCTGTCACTGTTAAAGTACAAGGGGGTAATAATTGCTAAGACTGTTAAACAACTGTTAAGTACAATTTTGTTTCTGTTCTTCCTGCTTACTCGGCAGGGGGGATGTTTATCTTGCTCAAGCCAGGTCCCAGGTCGTTGTGTAACCCATGACACAGGGTGTAGCCTCATAGACACACTTATGCCTACCGGTTATTTACCGGGCTGGAGAATGGGATGACCTGGACACCTCGCTGATATATATATCATCCTGTATGTATCAATTTTAATAACTCTTTTATTTCTGTATCATTTAATGTGGCCCATAACACTTATCCCTCATTTTGGGGAATGGTAGACTATAACTGCAGATGGCAGTAGTTTATTTTCGTTTTTTTTCTTCTACTGCTCGCCATCTTAATAGGTGTGCAACTTTCTTGGACAAAGTTCTCTCTGGGGATTTTTTCCCGGAAGACCAGTGGGAATACAGGAGGTCCCGTATTTTTGCCAAAGACCATTGGGCATTTGATGCACAGCATCAGCGTCTCAAACTTCTTTTTTTCTCAATTTTACAAACTAAGAATAGACATAATCCTCTGATGGTCAGTTACGTACAGAGGCCCTTCCCCACTGGGTTTTTTTTTTTTTTTTTCTCGCTTCCCCCTCCGTTCGTGGGCACAATGCTCACTGGCTCTGGAAAAGGAAATAGATGGTAGCTAAATTTATTACCTGGAATGTTGGAGGAATCCACTCACCAATTAAGAGAAAGGCTATACTCACACTTGCGTAAATTACACACGGATATTGCTCTCCTACAGGAGACTCACCTGACAGACTCTGAACACGAGAAGCTGAAAGCAGACTGGGTAGGCACAGTTTTATATGTATCACACACTAGCTCTAGCAGAGGCCTGATTATCCTCTTTGGTAAAAAAAATGGCTATAGACATTGTTAAAACACACAAAGACCCAGAAGGTCGTTACCTCATTGTTCAGATCAAGCTGGGCTTGCACCTTTACACCTTGTGTAACTTGTATGCCCCCAATCAGAAAAGCGCCACATTTTGGACCCAGCTTACCAGAACTCTTACACAACACCTAGACACAAAGATTATATTGGGGGGCGACTTTAATTTGGCACCAGACCCACTGTGTGATAGACTACGGACTCCAGGGCTCTCTGCAGAGCCCAACAGGCCTAAATACAAGGGAAGGTTTGAGAAAAAAAATTTCAGCAACCTGGAAAAAGAACTTGGGTTATGTGATATATGGCGGTTGCGCCATCCAGAGGCTAGAGACTACTCTTGCATATCTAAGGCTAAGGCCTCCTTGTCCAGGATAGACCTTTTTATGATCTCTGATCCGATCATTTCGCTGGTGCAGCAAATCAGGATCCATGACATTCTGCTGTTGGATCATGCACCAGTGGAACTCACGCTCCGCCCTAGCAAACCCCCCGCCAACAGAAACACACTGAGATTCCCTAGCTATCTCAGCACATCGGCACACTTCAAGCAATTCCTGGCCCAATCCTGGAATGACGTTTACACGGATAACCTGGCTCATGCAGGGAATCCTCAACTGTTGTGGGAAACAGCAAAGGTGGTTCTGGCAGGCAACATAATTTCTTATATGGCGGAACTGCGTCGTAAGATCCAGTCTAAGTATGTGTCATTGGAAAAGACCCTAGTAATTGCGTACAGGGACTATTGTACCGCTAAAACTAGAGAGCTATACGATGCTTACGTCCTTGCCAAAGAAAATTTGGATGCATTCATGTCTCAGCGGGCAGCGTCGGGCCTAATTAAAACGGCCGCTAAGTTTCACAGATTTGGAAACCGGTCGGGGAAACTATTGGCTTCCATAATTAAATCCAGGACAGCAAGAAGGGACATTGTCTCTTTAAAACATGGAGGGCAGATGCACACTGCCCCCATAGATATCATCAAGGAATTTGCAGACTACTACACTGCACTCTACACTAAGCAACCGGCTTGCCCGGCAGCGGTCAGTGATGCATTTTGGTCCTCCTTGAATCTCCCTCGGCTTAGCAGTGAACAACTAGACCAACTGAATTCTCCTATCACAAATGAGGAGTTGGATAAGGCTATAATGAACATGGCATTGGGTAAAACACCGGGCCCTGATGGCTTGCCCGCTGAGTTTTACCGTCTATTGAAGCCCAATATATCCAAGCCGTTACTGAAACTGTACAATGGATATTTCCAGGAAGGGCTGGTGCCATCCTCAACCTTCTCTGCAGCTCATATAACGCTCATTCCCAAAACTGGGAAAGATCAGTCTCTGCCGGAATCTTACAGACCCATCTCACTGCTGAACGTAGACTATAAGATTCTAATGACAGTATTGGCGGGGCGTCTGAAGATACTTTTGCCATCTCTTCTTCACCCAGATCAGACTGGATTTGTCTATAAGCGTTCATCAGCAGTCAACCTACGTCGGGTTCTGCAGGTCATTGACTTCTGCTGGGGGACTCGGCCACAGGGCACTATTCCAACATGATAACGACCCCAAACACACCTCCAAGACAACCACTGCCTTGTTAAAAAAGCTGAGGGTAAAGGTGATGGACTGGCCAAGCATGTCTCCAGACTTAAACCTTATTGAGCATCTGTGGGGCATCTTCAAACGGAAGGTGGGGGAGCGCAAGGTCTCTAATATCCACCAGCTCTGTGATGTTGTCATGGAGGAGTGGAAGAGGACTCCAGTGGCAACCTCTGAATCTCTGGTGAACTGCATGCCCATGTCCAAAATAAACTTTCATGATCCAAATAGGGCATGTAATTTTAAACAACTTTCCAATTTACTTTTATCACCAATTTTGCTTTGTTCTCTTGGTATTCTTAGTTGAAAACTAAACATAGGAGGTTCATTTGCTAATTTCTTATAACTTGAAGGCCACCTCTAGCATTTTGACAGTTTTTCACCACTAGAGGGCATTAGTTCACGTGTTTCAAATAGACAACATTCAGCTCACACATGTGAATTTACTAAGGAGTGAGCACTGATTGGCTAAAATGCAAGTTCGTCAAATTAACTGAAATAAGGGGGCAGTCTGCAGAGGCTTAGATACAAGGTAATTACAGAGGTAAAACTTATATTATTATAACTGTGTTGGTTATGCAAAACTGGGGAATGGGTAATAAAGGGATTATCTATCTTTTTAAACAACAGAAATTCTGGTGTTGACTGTCCCTTTAAGGCAGTGCTGGAAAATAATGGTAGCCACACAAAATATTGACACTTTGGGCCCAATTTGGACATTTCCACTTAGGGGTGTACTCACTTTTGTTGCCAACAGTTTAGACATCAATTGCTGTGTGTTGAGTTATTTTGAAGGGACAGCACATTTACACTGTTATACAGGCTGTACACTCACTACTTTACATAGTAGCAAAGTGTCATTTCTTTAGTGTTGTCACATGAAAAGATATAATAAAATATTTACAAAAATGTGAGGGTGTACTCCCTTTTGTGGGATACTGTATAAATAAATATATATATATATATATATATATATATATATACACACACACACATATATATTTAAGAATAAATAGAACATATTCATCTATGTGATATTTCATGTTGGGTTTAGCGCTCTTGAATATACGCGGTCAGGTTAGCGCGCGAGTATGGGTGTTTTAGGTTTGTTTGCATTTTGTGTGCTCTATTGAAGTCTATGGGAGAAGTTAGCGCATGTCGGGTTTCTACTCACACGCAAACTATTTACTTTCAACTTGTAATACAAGCGCAACCCGATGCATGCAAAAAGCCTCCGTCTCGCGTAGTTTACTCGTCACTCGTAATCTTGCCCATAATGCATAACTATTATAAATTATTTGTAGAGAGCCGCAAAATTCTGTGGTGCTGCATAAGCCTTCGTTCCTAAAGAAACATTTAAAAGCATATCAATTCTGAAGTTAAATATCCCCTTCAACTATTATTAGTATGTATTTTATTATTACATTTGATGGGGTGTGGGAGTTTAATTTTACAGTTTTCCTTGCTTTTTGCCATATACTTTCCAATTTTTTTATTGTAAAAATGTTTGCTTGTGTGGTCGGTGTAGTGTTTGTGAATTATGTGCTCTGCATTTATGTGGTCTGACTTCCACTTATATATAAAGATGTTACAGGAAACCACTGCCCTCATCCACACAATTTTTAACGTTGAGTGAACTGCTAACTTTTTTCCTCTGACTGGGTTCGAAAGATACTTTGATTCAGGTGTGTTTGTGTAAATAAAACACGGGAAAACTAGATAAGGTCATTTCTTTTTTTTGTTGGTAAATTACCTTGCGTCTTTGCGGAAAAGACTAGAATTCAGATGTGCCTATTAACATTATACACAGATACAGCAGCATTCAGGTGTTTATCTTTTTTATTTTATTAATTAGTTCCATACTATAATCAACATAATAATACATCATAAAAATAAGAGACCATAATAACAATGCATAAAGTCAAATCAACAAAAAGGTAAAAGAAAATGACGTAATGAATAATAAAGGACAAAGGATGTCAAGAGTATGTCCGCTCCGCTCGATTTCAATGGGAATTAATCATTTAGTAAAAGGTGACAGTGATCGTCTTTGTAGAACTGGATCTAATTGTTTTATAAATAAGTCTCACTTTTCAACAAATATACATACTCTGGCTCTTTAATTAATTAATTGATGTAATAAATCATTCTTTTTAATCACACCCAGGATTACATTTTTAACCTGTAGATAAGCAAATAAATGTGAATTCGGAAGAGAAAATGTATTATGTAAATTTTACATTTCATTATTTTAGATAAGCTATTACCATTATAATTATTTTTTGGTTTATATCTATTGGTCAGAGGACCATTTTATATTGAGTGTTTGTTTATCACTTGTGCACTTTGTGAAAGCATACAGAGATTTATACCATACTATTTATATAACACTTAGGTTTATAATAGGACATATATACCTAGTTAGGTTTAGTTTTATTTATTAGTTTAGCACTATTCTGAATTCTTTGCACTCTATAGAATATTTTGCACTGACACTTTGCACTTTAAATAACTGTTAGGCTACGATACTCTACCACCTTTAGCTTTTTAGCGCTCCTGATCAATTTTTACTACTTGTGCTAAAATAAAAACAGCTATATCCGTTGAGAAATTAAAGCCCAAAAAATATTTAAGTTTTCGTAAAAATTCTAAAAAAACTCAAATCAAAGACATTAGAATCAAGCTGAGACAACTGCCTGATGAACCTTTCTACCAAAGGCTGCTTCCGAAGAAGCAAACACAAAAAAAATGGTAAAATTAGAAAAAGTATGCAAAGAAAACCAAGTTGCTGATTTGCAAATTTGATCAACTGAAGCTTCAAAATCTAGAAATCTTTCTGAAATCTTAAGTAGCCACAACATAATATTTTAAAGATCTTACCACATCCAAAGAATGTAAAGACCCTTCAAGAGTATTCTTAGGACACAAAAAAAGGAACAATTTTCCTATTGATGTTGTTAGAATTCACAACTTTAGGCAAAAATTAAAATGAAGACCGCAAAACCGATTTATCTTGATGGAAAAACAAATAAAGAGACTCACAAGAGAGAGCAAACAATACAGAAGCTCTTCAAGCAGAAGAGATAGCCAAAAGAAATAACACTTTCCAAGAAAGTAATTTTTCAATGTGCTTTTAACATGATACTTATAAAAGACGTTTAAACATTAATCCTCTGTCTACTAGCTGTCTCATTGTGCTGTGACCACATTTCTAAGGCGACGTTAACTCAATAAACCTGACTTTTTACAAAGCAGAAATATTCGGTACATGCTGCCAGCACTGGTTGCATAGCTAAGTATATAAATTGCAACTTACTTTCTAATAATCCAACACATCTTGACACTAACCAAAGATACTGATAAGTACTGAACAGTTTATATGAAAAAAAACTTGCAGAATATAAACTGCTCTCAAGCTAGAATTTGCCTTTCTAAGAGGGTATGTCTCGGCTAGTTGCAAGATGCGTTCCATAGTAAGCAATGAGGAAAAGGCAGATTATATTGCAAATATGTTTATTTCAAAATATTCTAAAAGAAGATTAATTACAGTTTTCCATTTAACTACTATTGTATTTCAGAACAAAAAATATTTTGTATTTAAAAACCTTGAGGAATCACTTAAAGGGACAGTCAAGTCCAAAAAAAACCTTTCATGATTCAAATAGGGCATGAAATTTTAAACAACTTTCCAATTTACTTTTATCATCAATTTTGCTTTGCTTTGTTCTCTTGGTATTCTTAGTGGAAAGCTAAACCTAGGAGATTCATATCTTAATTTCTTAGACCTTGAAGGCCGCCTCTAAGCTAAATGCATTTTAACAGTTTTTCACCACTAGAGGGTGTTAGTTCATTTAGTTCATGTGTTTCATATAGATAACATTGAGCTCATGCATGTGAATTTACTGAGGAGTGAGCACTGATTGGTTAAAATGCAAGTCTGTCAAAATAACTGAAATAAGGGAGCAGTCTGCAGAGGCTTAGATACAAGGTAATTACAGAGGTAAAATGTGTATTATAACTGTTGGTTATGCAAAACTGGGGAATGGGTAATTAAGGGATTATCTATATTTTAAAACAACAACAATTCTGGTGTTGACTGTCCCTTTAATGACTAAGCAGAAAATGAAAAAGGGCATTCTTTAATTGTTTTATATTGATTATGGGGCGACAAAATTTATGCTTACCTGATAAATTTCTTTCTTTCCGGATATGGTGAGTGCACAATGTCATCAATTACTAGTGGGGATATCACTCCTGGCCAACAGGAGGTTGCAAAGAGCCCCACAGCAACACTGTTAAGTATCACTCCCCCACCCATAATACCCAGTCATTCGACCGAAGGGAAATGGAAAAAGGAATAACACAAAGGCACGAATTAGGTTTTTTGAAAGGATGAATTATGTTTTCTTTCCTAAGATATGGTGAGTCCACAACGTCATCAATTACTAGTGGGAACCAATACCCAAGCTAGAGAACACAGATGACTAGGGAGGGAGAACAAGACCGGCAGACCTAAACAGAAGGCACCACCGCTTGCAGAACCTTTCTCCAAAAAGGGGCCTTAGCCGTGGCAAAAGTATCAAATTTATAAAAAATTTAAAAAGTGTGCAGAGAGGATCAAGTTGCAGCCTTGCAAATCTGTTCCACAGTAGCTTCATTTTTGAAAGCCCAAGAAGACGAGACAGCCCTCGTGGAATGAGCCATAACTCTCTCAGGAGGCTGCTGTCCAGCAGACTCATAAGCAAAACAAATCATACTCAACCAAATTGAAAGAGAAGTAGCAGTAGCCTTCTGACCCTTACGCTTTCCCGAGAAACAAACAAACAGGGCAGAAGACTGGCAAAAATCCTTAGTCGCCTGAAAATAGAATTTTAAAGCACGCACAACATCCAAGTTGTGCAACAGACGTTCCTTATGAGAAGAGGGATTGGGGCAGAGAGAGAAGGAACAACAATTTCCTGATTAATATTTCTAACCGAAACCACTTTAGGCAGAAAACCTAGTATGCAGGACCACCTTATCCGCATGAAAGATAAGGTAAGGAGAATCATACTGCAAAGCCGAGAGTTCTGAAAATATCCTCGCATTAGAAATAGCAACAAGAAAAAAAACCTTCCCAGATAATTTAATATCTATGGAATGCATTGGCTCAAAACGGAGCCTGCTGCAAAACTTTAAAGGGACAGTCTAGTCCAAAATAAACTTTCATGATTCAGATAGGGCATGTCATTTTAAACAATTTTCCAATTTACTTTTATCACCAATTTTGCTTTGTTCTCTTGGTCTTCTTAGTTGAAAGCTTAACCTAGGAGGTTCATATGCTAATTTCTTAGACCTTGAAGGCCACCTCTTTTCAGAAATGCATTTTAACAGTTTTTCACCACTAGAGGGTGTTAGTTCATGTGTTTCATATAGATAACACTGTGCTCAAGCACGTGAAGTTACCTGGGAGCCTGCACTGATTGGCTAAACTGCAAGTCTGTCAAAAGAACTGAAATAAAGGGGCAGTTTGCAGAGGCTTCGATACAAGATAATCACAGAGGTAAAAAGTATATAAATATAACTGTGTTGGTTATGCAAAACTGGGGAATGGGTAATAAAGGGATTATATAACTTTTAAAACAATAAAAATTCTGGTGTAGACTGTCTCTTTAAGAACAAGGTTAAGACTCCAAGGAGGAGTAACCAACTTAAAAAGAGGCCTGATTCTGACCAAGGCCTGACAAAAGGATTGAACATCTGGCACAACCGCCAAACGCTTATGCAACAGAATAGACAACCCCTTCTCTAGACCTTCCTAGAGAAAAGACAAAATTCTAGGAATCCTAACCCTACTTCAAGAGTAGCCCTTAGATTAACACCAATAAAGGTATTTACGCCATATGGTAAATTTTCAGTGCGAGTCTGGATCATGGTCTCAATGACCGACTCCGAAAAACCACACAGACAAAACTAAGCGTTCAATCTCCAAGCAGTCAGTTTCAGTGAAACGAGATTTGGATGGATGAAAGGACCCTAAATTAGAAGGTCCTTCCTCAAAGGCAGCCTCCAAGGAGGCAGAGAGGACATGTTCACTAGGTCTGCATACCAGATTCTGCGAGGCTATGCAGGAGCTATTAGAATTACCAATGCTCTCTTCTGTTTGATACGAGCAATGATTCGTGGAAGGAGTGCAAACGGATTAAACAGATAAACTAGACCGAACCCCCAAGGCACCGCCAGAGCAGCTATCAGAGCTGCCTGCGGATCTCTTGACCTTGAACCTTACCTTGAAAGCTTTGCGTTCTGCTGGGACGCCATCAGATCCAGCTCCGGCACCCCCATTTTAGGATTAACCTTGAAAACACCTCCGGATGGAGAGCCCACTCCCCGGGATGAAATGTCTGTCTGCTCAGAAAAACCGCTTCCCAATTGTCCACTGCTGGAATGTGGATGGCAGACAACAATCGTGAGCTTTCGCCCACTGAATAATCCGAGCCACCTCCCTCCCTGGTGGTTGATGGGTAAGCCACTGAGGTGACATTGTACAACTAAATTCTAATAAAGCGGGCTAAAGCCAACTGAGGCCAAGTTATCAGAGAATTGTAAATTGCTCTCAACTCCAAGATGTTTATGGGGAGAGCAGACTCCTCCCGAGTCCATGATCCCTGTGCCCTTAACAAGTCCCAGACTGTTTCCCAGACTAGCAGGCTGGCATCCGTGGTCACGATCACCCAAGAAGGTCTTTGAAAGCATGTGCCCTGAGACAGATGTTCTTGAGAAAACCACCCCGTAAGAGAGTCTCTCGTTGACACATCTAGATCTATCCTCTGAGTCTATCCTCTGAGACAGATCCATATGGTTTCCCTTCCATTGCCTGAGCATGCATAACTGCAGAGCTCTCAAATGGAATCGAGCAGAGGAAATTATGTCCATGGAAGCGACCATCAGACCAATCACCTCCATACATTGGGCTACTGATGGCCAAACAGTAGACTGAAGAGAGGCAAGCAGAGAGAATTTTGGATTTCCTGACCTCCATCAGAAAAATTTTCATAGATAGGGAATCTATTATAGTCCCTAAGAACACCACCCTTGTAGCTGGAACAAGAGAACTCTTTCCCAGATTCACTTTCCAACTGTGGGAATGTAGAAAAGACAACAAGATCTCTGTATGAGTGCTTGCTTGTGGAAAAGATGGCGCCTGAACCAATATGTCGTCTAAGTAAAGTGCCACTGCAATTCCCTGAGACCTGATCACTGCCAAGAGAGCCCCCAGAACCTTTGAAAAAAATTCTGGGAGCTGTAGCAAGGCCAAACGAAAGAGCCACAAACTGAAAATCTTTGTCTAGAAAAGCGAATCTCAGAAATTTGTAATGATCCCTGTGAATGGGGACATGAAGATATGCGCCCTTTAGGTCTATGGTCATCATGAAATGACCCTCTTGAACCACAGGTCTCCATTTTGAAGGACGGCACCCTGAGGTCTAAAATGGGATGAAAAGTTCCCTCATTTTTGGGAACCACAAACAGATTTGAATAGAATCCTAGACCCTGTTCCTTTACTGGAACAATCACTCCCAGAGAGAAAAGATCCTGAAAGCAGTTCAAGAATGCCTCTTTTTACCTGATCTGCAGACAACCTTAAGAGGAGAAATTTAAATTCTATCTTGTAACCCTGAAAAACAATGCCCACAGCCCAAGGATCTGGGACATCTCATAACCACTCCTGACAAAACAAGGAAAGTCTGCCCCCCACTTGATCCGACTCCGGACCGAGGGCCGACCCATCATGCCGACTTAGAAACAGCAGTGGGTTTCTTAGATTGCTTCCCCTTGTACAAGACTGACTGGGTCTCCAAGAGGACTTGGATTGCTCCTGTTTGGAAGCAGAAGAGGAAGGCTTTTAACCTTTGAAATTACGAAAGGAAAGAAAATTACTTTGACGTCCTTTAAAACCAATCTTCTTGTCTTGCAGTAGAAAATATCCTTTTCCACCCGTAAAATCAGATATTATTTCTGCCAGCCCAGGCCCAAACAAAGTCTTACCCTTGTAAGGAAGCACCAAAAGCTTAGACTTGGAGGAAACATCAGCTGCCAAGATTTAAGCCACAAAGCCCTGCAAGCCAAGACAGAGAAACCAGACATCTTGGCCAATAACTTACATGTTAGCATCAGAAATAAAAGAATAGACTAGATTAAGAGCCTTATTCCTATCCTGAATTTCCTCTAACAAAGTTTCCTTTTAAAATAGATTCAGACAAAGCATCGCACCAATAAGATGCTGCACTTGTCACTGTGGCAATATACACTGCACGTTGCCATTGAAGACCCTGATGCACATACATCTTCATCAAATATACCTCCAGCTTCTTGTCCATCGGATCCTTAAAAGAGCAACTATCCTCAATAGGGATTGTAGTTCTCTTAGCCAGAGAAGAAATAGCCCCTTCTACTTAAGGCACAGTGCACCAAGAATCTTTAATGGATTCGGCAACAGGAAATCCCTGTTTTTTCCCATTCCTGCACAATAATCTCTGTCACACGATCTGGAACAGGAAATACTTCCAGAGGAAAAGACATCATAGAATCTATTAAGCTTACTAGACTTCTTAGGGTTAACCACAACAGGAGAGTCAGAATCATCCAAAATAGCCAATACCTCCTTTAATAAAACATGAAGGTGTTCAAGCTTAAACCTAAAGTTTACTTCTTCCAGCTCAGACAAAAGATTAACACTGTCAGAATCTGAGATTTCAGAAGGAATTGAGGTAATGTCCTCCCTAGAGTTATGAGGAAGATCAACCTGTATAGAAGCTGCTGAAACAGGCACCTTACTATCTATTAAGTGTTTAGTTTTCCTCTTGCGTTTTCCTAAAACAGGAAAAGCAGATAATGCTGCAGATACTGCGGAAGATATATGTGCGGCAAAATCTGCAGGCAAATATACCCCACCAGAAGGTTGAGAGGAACCGCAGGCCACTGCATGTGACGCCATAGAGGCTTGAGACAATTGAGGAGAAGGCTGCGGCATTGCCTGAACAGCATCATCCTGAGAGACATTAGGCTCATATGGCAATCATTTTTCTTTACATTGTAGCGTTCTAGCTAAACAAGTAGTACAAAATTGCAAAGGAGAAACCATTTGTGCCTCTAAACATAATAAACATTTATTAAAAACAATATCATCATTATCCGTGTCCATAGCTTAGAAAATCAGACCCCAAGAAAAAAGGAAAAAATTAATTTGAATAAAAAGGACAACTGTCACTTTAAGAGAGACCTAAAAACAAAAAAACAATAAAAAAAAATGAAACTTGAGAACCTCTACACCTCAGCAGCGCTGAGGTGCCTACCGCAACTCCAGGATTTGAAGAGGACACAGATCAACATGCAACTGCACATACACTAAGACAGACTGCAGAAACAATTCAGAGGCGCTGATCCGTTCAGTATAACGGAAACACAAGGATCACATGACCAGCACATCCTTAAAAGCGCAGACAAGAAAAAGCATGCAATTCGAAAAACATAGCAACACCGTTACTAACATAAACAAAACATTGCCGTCAAATATATGCAAGCAGCACCCGTCCCAAAAATCACGCATAAGAACACAGTGCATAAAACATATTTCCAGATAAGGGAAAAATAACCCCTACTCACATAGTGCCTGCATACTGCCTATCGAATCCTATTTAAAGGATTACTAAATCACATAAAGAAAACTAGATAATTTAAATAATGAATCTTCTAAAGTGCAAAGTCTCCAATACTTAGAAGACAAAAAAGCACTTACCTGCAGTCTAGCTGTCCGGCAGGAAGACAGCTCACAAGGTCTGAAAGGACACAAACTCCTTACAGAGACCTGTAGAGAAAAGAAAGAACAGAGTGACCAACTCTGGCTTTCTATACTTAAGGCAGCAATATGTTAGGAAATTGTAAGGTGGTGCTTACTTTGTTTCCTAACTGCTTAAAAGCCACCACTACTCTGCAGGAGAGATTGACGTGCTTTACCCAAATCCTTGCTTGCAGGGAAAACTATCCAAAAAAAAGGAATTCATTTCTTCAGACACCAAACTTCACCTCCTCCATTGGCAGAGGCAAAGAGAATGACTGGGTATTATTGGTAGGGGAGTGATACTTAACAGCTTTGCTGTGGTGCTCTTTGTCACCTCCTGCTGGCCAGGAGTGATTTTCCCACTAGTAATTGAGGACGTTGTGGACTCACCATATCTTAGGAAAGAAAACAGCACTTATTTGGATATCAAAACCTGTTTTATATACAAATATAACAAAAAAATTCCTAAAGGTCTGTGTATATGAAAGCTTCCATAATTTGTGGTCTCTAATCCCGATTTCATAGCTAAATGGACTGCCATTTAGGATCAGTGTTTGTTTGCATTGATAGACTTAATTATTAAATATATGAAGCAGGAGAAGTTGAAACCCACTTTGTTTTTCTTTCATGATTCACATACAATTTTAAAACATTTCAATGTTACCGTTTTTATCCAATGTGCTTTGTTCTCTTGGTATCCTTTGTTCTAAAGCATAACTAGGTAGGCTCAGGAGTTGGGAGCTAGCAGCTAATTGGTTGCTGCACACATATGCCTCTTTTGATTGGTTTACCAATGTGTCTAGCTAGCTCCCAGTAGTGCATTACTACTACTTCTTGAAGAAAATATACCAAGAGAATTAAGCAAAATTGATAATAGAAGAAAATTGGAAAGTTGTTTACAAATGTATGCTCTTTCTCAGTGTTTCCCAAACCCAGTAATCAGCTGATGTGTGACTGTTTAATCTGTGCTCTAGTTAAGATATAATGAATATCTGGCCTGAGTTAACGGTCCTGAGGACTGGATTTGGGAAACACTGCTCTATCTGAATCATAAAAGAAAAATCTTTCTAATATTTGATCCTGGATGTCCTCTCGCTACCTCAAGTTAAATCTCTCCAAAACTGAGCTCCTTATCCCCCCCCCCTTCTTCCAAAATCTCTATCCCCCATCTTTCTATAACTGTTTATAACAGAATTATTACAACCCTACATGTCTTGGGGTCACACTTTACTTAGATCTTTCTTTTCACACCTCACATCCAGTTTTTGGCCAGTGCTGCTGTTCTCACCATAGACATGTCTCCAAAATTCATCACTTCCTCACACAAGACACAACTAAGATTTTAATTCACTATCTCGTCATTTTGAGCTATTGCAACTCTATCCACTGTGGTCTCCCTAGCTGCCGTCTATCTCCCTTACAATCCATAGAGAATGCCCCTGCCAGACTTTATCTTCTTACCCATCGCTCCTCATCACTGGCTTCCTCTAGCCTCCAGAATACAACACAAAATCCTAAATCGGATATTCAAGGCTCTCAATAACACTGCTCCACCACATATCTTAGGCCTTGTCTCCAGATACTCTCTCTCTTTCCCTTCGTTCTGCGTATGACCTCCTTCTCTCATTACCTCCTCACTTTCCTGTCTACAGGACTTCTCCAGAATGGACCCTATTTTGTAGAACTCTCTGCCTCACTCCACAAGGTGCTTCCCTAGTTTTCATAGTTTCAAGCATACAGTTCAGGGATGCATACAAAATATGCTAACCTTGCTTACCCTCAAGTTCCTCTTCTCCTCCTCTGTCATCCTCTTGAACCCCCTTAGCATGTAGACACAGTGAAAGTCAATTTTACGATCCTTGAATACCACTATGCATTCACCTACTATATAACTATATAGTCGCTAGCTTTTTTTCTCAATATTCGTAACGATTGTTAAAATATATATATTTTATATATCTAACCTTTTGATTTGTTCCTCCGCCCCCTGCATGCTTCCGGCTTTAGGAGTCTAATGCATAACAGCGGTCCCACCTGACGTATACGTATTGATCCGTGCTCGCTCTCGTGAAGATAATTTTTCTGTGCATGCACAATGAATAGCACACAAAAGCCTATTCTAATAGTGTATATGAATCACTATTTACTGGGACAGATTGCGGTAACTGCTAATTTCTTCCAATCGCTGTGTGTGAATTTAGTGAGGTCAATAGATGGGATTCCCTTTTCATTCTACTGCGCATGCGGCTATCATGAATGCTCCTCATAACACCGAGGAAGTTCTGTGATAGCCGCATGCGCATTTCAAGCCGGGGGTGTAGTGTAGATGGAACCATTTTAGACGCCACTGGGGGAACCAATCAGTTCGATAGAGGTTTTTCGTCACGGCACACACAAAAATGTTTTTCATGCAGGCGGAGGAACGGCGATCATGTTTAGTGGCTTAAAAAAGGTACATAAGTAGGAGTTTAAAAAAAGCAATTAAAAAAATGATGAAAGAAAGTCAAGTTCATTTTGGATAGTTTCATGACATTCATAGCTATTAGGTATAGTTAACTTTCACTTTAAGAACTCAGCCGTTTTGTAGATCACATTAGTGAGAGATGAATAACAGCAGCGCAACTCCTACATATTTGTCTCCTATAAGTGCTATCTTTGCATATTATTCCTATGTTTATAGCACTGCAAAATCTGTTGGCGCTCTAGAAATAGCATAATAAATAAGGTCTATGTGAAATGAATGGGTATACCTAAAACATTTAAAGCAATGTTTCCCAAACTCAGTCCTCAGGACCTTTAACAGGCCATGTATCCATAATATATCTTAGTTAAAAGACAGTTGAAATAATCAGCCCACCCATCAGCTGATTATTTCACATGTGCCCTAGTTAAGATATTATGAATATCTGGCCTATTAAGAGTCCTGAGGACTGAAGTTGGAAAAACACTGATATAAAAAGGAATTTTGTGTGGTTTAATTTCCTATGCTAAATTGAATAGGATAATTAATGAACAGTTAAGAGTTTTTATCACTATTACATCATATAAACACCCATCTTTCATTATTTCACAAAAATACATAAGGATCCTTCTTATTACCCCCAGGACATCTTATTATTGCGTGCATTGGATCTCTTTAATGATTCAGCAATTTTAAGCAACTTTCTAATTTACTCCTATTATCAAATGTTCTTCGTTCTCTTGCTATCATTATTTAAAAAGCAGGAATGTTAAGCTTAGGAGCTGGCCCATTTTTGGTTGAAAACCTAGGTTATGCTTGCTTATTGGTTTGCTAAATGTAGCCACCAATAAGCAAGAGCTATCCAAGGTGCTGAACCTAAAATGGGCTGGCTCCTAAGCTTTAAAATTCCTGCTTTGTAAATAAAGATAGCATGAGAACTAAAGAAAAAAAAATTATAGGAGGAGTAAATTAGAAAGTTGCATGCTCTATCTGAATCATTTAAAGAAAAAATATGGGTTAAGTATCCCTTTAATACATTTATAGATTTTTTTTTTTTTTACACAGCCACTGGTAATTCTTTCTTAGTTGGAGATAAATTCTGAATATATTAAACATCACAATAAAACATTTTCCTATTTAAAAAAAAAGGCTGGATGTTGTATGGTCTTGGATGTTTTTATCCAGGTGTTTTTCTGTAGCAAACATCAGTTTAAATCTATATGGTTTTGTGCAGAAAACTACTGCATCAAGCAAGTTGTGTTTTATTTTATTTTATGGCATGGATCAGTTTGTCCTTGTGTAAATGAGACAATAATATGTAACTTATATGCTAGATATTTCCCATGAAGGGGCAAGCATATCACAGCACCTCAAAATAAATTATTAGTTAACCCCGATTTTATATTTCAGAATACTTGGCTCACAAACACAAATTGCAATTATGCCAACAAATTTATAAATGCATTATTCGGAAGATAAATTTTGTTTTTGATAATCCATAATTTGTAAAAAAACAAACAAAAAACCCCCAACATAATGTATGTAAGAATTTACCTGATAAATTCATTTCTTTCATATTGGCAAGAGTCCATGAGCTAGTGAAGTATGGGATATACAATCCTACCAGGAGGGGCAAAGTTTCCCGAACCTCAAAATGCCTATAAATACACCCTCACCACACCCAAAATTCAGTTTAATGAATAGCCAAGAATTGGGGTGATAAAGAAAGGAGCAAAAGCATAAACAAAGGAATTGGAATAATTGTGCTTTATACAAAAAAATCATAACCACCATAAAAAGGGTGGGCCTCATGGACTCTTGCCAATATGAAAGAAATGAATTTATCAGGTAAATTCTTAAATAAATTATGTTTTCTTTAATGTAATTGGCAAGAGTCCATGAGCTAGTGACGTATGGGATAGCAAATACCCAAGATGTGGAACTCCACGCAAGAGTCACTAGAGAGGGAGGAATAAAAATAAAGACAGTCAATTCCGCTGAAAAAATTAATCCACAACCCAAATCATAAGTTTTAATCTTATAATGGAAAAGAAAAAAACTGAAATTATAAGCAGAAGAATCAAACTGAAACAGCTGCCTGAAGAACTTTTCTACCAAAAACTGCTTCTGAAGAAGAAAAAACATCAAAAACAGAATTTATGTTTACCTGATAAATTACTTTCTCCAACGGTGTGTCCGGTCCACGGCGTCATCCTTACTTGTGGGATATTCTCTTCCCCAACAGGAAATGGCAAAGAGCCCAGCAAAGCTGGTCACATGATCCCTCCTAGGCTCCGCCTACCCCAGTCATTCGACCGACGTTAAGGAGGAATATTTGCATAGGAGAAACCATATGGTACCGTGGTGACTGTAGTTAAAGAAAATAAATTATCAGACCTGATTAAAAAAACCAGGGCGGGCCGTGGACCGGACACACCGTTGGAGAAAGTAATTTATCAGGTAAACATAAATTCTGTTTTCTCCAACATAGGTGTGTCCGGTCCACGGCGTCATCCTTACTTGTGGGAACCAATACCAAAGCTTTAGGACACGGATGAAGGGAGGGAGCAAATCAGGTCACCTAAATGGAAGGCACCACGGTTTGCAAAACCTTTCTCCCAAAAATAGCCTCAGAAGAAGCAAAAGTATCAAACTTGTAAAATTTGGTAAAAGTGTGCAGTGAAGACCAAGTCGCTGCCCTACATATCTGATCAACAGAAGCCTCGTTCTTGAAGGCCCATGTGGAAGCCACAGCCCTAGTGGAATGAGCTGTGATTCTTTCGGGAGGCTGCCGTCCGGCAGTCTCGTAAGCCAATCTGATGATGCTTTTAATCCAAAAAGAGAGAGAGGTAGAAGTTGCTTTTTGACCTCTCCTTTTACCGGAATAAACAACAAACAAGGAAGATGTTTGTCTAAAATCCTTTGTAGCTTCTAAATAGAATTTTAGAGCGCGAACAACATCCAAATTGTGCAACAAACGTTCCTTCTTTGAAACTGGTTTCGGACACAGAGAAGGTACGATAATCTCCTGGTTAATGTTTTTGTTAGAAACAACTTTTGGAAGAAAACCAGGTTTAGTACGTAAAACCACCTTATCTGCATGGAACACCAGATAAGGAGGAGAACACTGCAGAGCAGATAATTCTGAAACTCTTCTAGCAGAAGAAATTGCAACTAAAAACAAAACTTTCCAAGATAATAACTTAATATCAACGGAATGTAAGGGTTCAAACGGAACCCCCTGAAGAACTGAAAGAACTAAATTGAGACTCCAAGGAGGAGTCAAAGGTTTGTAAACAGGCTTAATTCTAACCAGAGCCTGAACAAAGGCTTGAACATCTGGCACAGCTGCCAGCTTTTTGTGAAGTAACACAGACAAGGCAGAAATCTGTCCCTTCAGGGAACTTGCAGATAATCCTTTTTCCAATCCTTCTTGAAGGAAGGATAGAATCTTAGGAATCTTAACCTTGTCCCAAGGGAATCCTTTAGATTCACACCAACAGATATATTTTTTCCAAATTTTGTGGTAAATCTTTCTAGTTACAGGCTTTCTGGCCTGAACAAGAGTATCGATAACAGAATCTGAGAACCCTCGCTTCGATAAGATCAAGCGTTCAATCTCCAAGCAGTCAGCTGGAGTGAAACCAGGTTCGGATGTTCGAACGGACCCTGAACAAGAAGGTCTCGTCTCAAAGGTAGCTTCCAAGGTGGAGCCGATGACATATTCACCAGATCTGCATACCAAGTCCTGCGTGGCCACGCAGGAGCTATCAAGATCACCGACGCCCTCTCCTGATTGATCCTGGCTACCAGCCTGGGGATGAGAGGAAACGGCGGGAACACATAAGCTAGTTTGAAGGTCCAAGGTGCTACTAGTGCATCCACTAGAGCCGCCTTGGGATCCCTGGATCTGGACCCATAGCAAGGAACTTTGAAGTTCTGACGAGAGGCCATCAGATCCATGTCTGGAATGCCCCACAGCTGAGTGACTTGGGCAAAGATTTCCGGATGGAGTTCCCACTCCCCCGGATGCAATGTCTGACGACTCAGAAAATCCGCTTCCCAATTTTCCACTCCTGGGATGTGGATAGCGGACAGGTGGCAGGAGTGAGACTCCGCCCATAGAATGATTTTGGTCACTTCTTCCATCGCTAGGGAACTCCTTGTTCCCCCCTGATGGTTGATGTACGCAACAGTTGTCATGTTGTCTGATTGAAACCGTATGAACTTGGCCCTCGCTAGCTGAGGCCAAGCCTTGAGAGCATTGAATATCGCTCTCAGTTCCAGAATATTTATCGGTAGAAGAGATTCTTCCCGAGACCAAAGACCCTGAGCTTTCAGGGATCCCCAGACCGCGCCCCAGCCCATCAGACTGGCGTCGGTCGTGACAATGACCCACTCTGGTCTGCGGAATGTCATCCCTTGTGACAGGTTGTCCAGGGACAGCCACCAACGGAGTGAGTCTCTGGTCCTCTGATTTACTTGTATCTTCGGAGACAAGTCTGTATAATCCCCATTCCACTGACTGAGCATGCACAGTTGTAATGGTCTTAGATGAATGCGCGCAAAAGGAACTATGTCCATTGCCGCTACCATCAACCCGATCACTTCCATGCACTGAGCTATGGAAGGAAGAGGAACGGAATGAAGTATCCGACAAGAGTCTAGAAGCTTTGTTTTTCTGGCCTCTGTCAGAAATATCCTCATTTCTAAGGAGTCTATTATTGTTCCCAAGAAGGGAACCCTTGTTGACGGAGATAGAGAACTCTTTTCCACGTTCACTTTCCATCCGTGAGATCTGAGAAAGGCCAGGACTATGTCCGTGTGAGCCTTTGCTTGAGGAAGGGACGACGCTTGAATCAGAATGTCGTCCAAATAAGGTACTACAGCAATGCCCCTTGGTCTTAGCACAGCTAGAAGGGACCCTAGTACCTTTGTGAAAATCCTTGGAGCAGTGGCTAATCCGAAAGGAAGCGCCACGAACTGGTAATGCTTGTCCAGGAATGCGAACCTTAGGAACCGATGATGTTCCTTGTGGATAGGAATATGTAGATACGCATCCTTTAAATCCACCGTGGTCATGAATTGACCTTCCTGGATGGAAGGAAGAATAGTTCGAATGGTTTCCATCTTGAACGATGGAACCTTGAGAAACTTGTTTAAGATCTTGAGATCTAAGATTGGTCTGAACGTTCCCTCTTTTTTGGGAACTATGAACAGATTGGAGTAGAACCCCATCCCTTGTTCTCTTAATGGAACAGGATGAATCACTCCCATTTTTAACAGGTCTTCTACACAATGTAAGAATGCCTGTCTTTTTATGTGGTCTGAAGACAACTGAGACCTGTGGAACCTCCCCCTTGGGGGAAGCCCCTTGAATTCCAGAAGATAACCTTGGGAGACTATTTCTAGCGCCCAAGGATCCAGAACATCTCTTGCCCAAGCCTGAGCGAAGAGAGAGAGTCTGCCCCCCACCAGATCCGGTCCCGGATCGGGGGCCAACATTTCATGCTGTCTTGGTAGCAGTGGCAGGTTTCTTGGCCTGCTTTCCCTTGTTCCAGCCTTGCATTGGTCTCCAAGCTGGCTTGGCTTGAGAAGTATTACCCTCTTGCTTAGAGGACGTAGCACTTTGGGCTGGTCCGTTTCTACGAAAGGGACGAAAATTAGGTTTATTTTTTGCCTTGAAAGGCCGATCCTGAGGAAGGGCGTGGCCCTTACCCCCAGTGATATCAGAGATAATCTCTTTCAAGTCAGGGCCAAACAGCGTTTTCCCCTTGAAAGCAATGTTAAGTAGCTTGTTCTTGGAAGACGCATCAGCCGACCAAGATTTCAACCAAAGCGCTCTGCGCGCCACAATAGCAAACCCAGAATTCTTAGCCGCTAACCTAGCCAATTGCAAAGTGGCGTCTAGGGTAAAAGAATTAGCCAATTTGAGAGCATTGATTCTGTCCATAATCTCCTCATAAGGAGGAGAATCACTATCGACCGCCTTTATCAGCTCATCGAACCAGAAACATGCGGCTGTAGCGACAGGGACAACGCATGAAATTGGTTGTAGAAGGTAACCCTGCTGAACAAACATCTTTTTAAGCAAACCTTCTAATTTTTTATCCATAGGATCTTTGAAAGCACAACTATCCTCTATGGGTATAGTGGTGCGTTTGTTTAAAGTGGAAACCGCTCCCTCGACCTTGGGGACTGTCTGCCATAAGTCCTTTCTGGGGTCGACCATAGGAAACAATTTTTTAAATATGGGGGGAGGGACGAAAGGAATACCGGGCCTTTCCCATTCTTTATTAACAATGTCCGCCACCCGCTTGGGTATAGGAAAAGCTTCTGGGAGCCCCGGCACCTCTAGGAACTTGTCCATTTTACATAGTTTCTCTGGGATGACCAACTTGTCACAATCATCCAGAGTGGATAATACCTCCTTAAGCAGAATGCGGAGATGTTCCAACTTAAATTTAAATGTAATCACATCAGGTTCAGCATGTTGAGAAATGTTCCCTGAATCAGTAATTTCTCCCTCAGACAAAACCTCCCTGGCCCCATCAGACTGGGTTAGGGGCCCTTCAGAAACATTATTATCAGCGTCGTCATGCTCTTCAGTATCTAAAACAGAGCAGTCGCGCTTACGCTGATAAGTGTTCATTTTGGCTAAAATGTTTTTGACAGAATTATCCATTACAGCCGTTAATTGTTGCATAGTAAGGAGTATTGGCGCGCTAGATGTACTAGGGGCCTCCTGAGTGGGCAAGACTCGTGTAGACGAAGGAGGGAATGATGCAGTACCATGCTTACTCCCCTCACTTGAGGAATCATCTTGGGCATCATTGTCATTGTCACATAAATCACATTTATTTAAATGAATAGGAATTCTGGCTTCCCCACATTCAGAACACAGTCTATCTGGTAGTTCAGACATGTTAAACAGGCATAAACTTGATAACAAAGTACAAAAAACGTTTTAAAATAAAACCGTTACTGTCACTTTAAATTTTAAACTGAACACACTTTATTACTGCAATTGCGAAAAAACATGAAGGAATTGTTCAAAATTCACCAAATTTTCACCACAGTGTCTTAAAGCCTTAAAAGTATTGCACACCAAATTTGGAAGCTTTAACCCTTAAAATAACGGAACCGGAGCCGTTTTGAACTTTAACCCCTTTACAGTCCCTGGTATCTGCTTTGCTGAGACCCAACCAAGCCCAAAGGGGAATACGATACCAAATGACGCCTTCAGAAAGTCTTTTCTAAGTATCAGAGCTCCTCTCACATGCGACTGCATGCCATGCCTCTCAAAAACAAGTGCGCAACACCGGCGCGAAAATGAGGCTCTGCCTATGCTTTGGGAAAGCCCCTAAAGAATAAGGTGTCTAAAACAGTGCCTGCCGATATTATTATATCAAAATACCCAAATAAAATGATTCCTCAAGGCTAAATATGTGTTAATAATGAATCGATTTAGCCCAGAAAAAGTCTACAGTCTTAATAAGCCCTTGTGAAGCCCTTATTTACGATCGTAATAAACATGGCTTACCGGATCCCATAGGGAAAATGACAGCTTCCAGCATTACATCGTCTTGTTAGAATGTGTCATACCTCAAGCAGCAAGAGACTGCTCACTGTTCCCCCAACTGAAGTTAATTGCTCTCAACAGTCCTGTGTGGAACAGCCATGGATTTTAGTGACGGTTGCTAAAATCATTTTCCTCATACAAACAGAAATCTTCATCTCTTTTCTGTTTCTGAGTAAATAGTACATACCAGCACTATTTCAAAATAACAAACTCTTGATTGAATAATAAAAACTACAGTTAAACACTAAAAAACTCTAAGCCATCTCCGTGGAGATGTTGCCTGTACAACGGCAAAGAGAATGACTGGGGTAGGCGGAGCCTAGGAGGGATCATGTGACCAGCTTTGCTGGGCTCTTTGCCATTTCCTGTTGGGGAAGAGAATATCCCACAAGTAAGGATGACGCCGTGGACCGGACACACCTATGTTGGAGAAATGGTAGAACTTAGTAAATGTATGCACAGAAGACAAAGTTGTTGCTTTGCAAATCTGATCAACTAAAGTTTCATTCTTAAAAGCCCAGGAAGTGGAAACTGACCTAGTAGAATGAGCTGTAATCCTCTGAGGCGGGGATTTACCCGACTCCAAATAAGCGTGATGAATCAAAAGCTTTAACCAAGATGCCAAAGAAATGGCAGAAGCTTTCTGACCTTTCCTAGAACTAGAAAAGATAACAAATAGACTAGAAGTCTTCATGAAATCTTAAGTAGCTTCAACATAATATTTCAAAGCCCTCACCACATCCAAAGAATTCTTAGGATGGGGACACAAAAAGAAGGGACAACAATTTCCCTACTAATGTTGTTGGAATTCACAACTTTAGGTAAGAATTTAAATGAAGTCCGCAAAACTGCCTTATCCTGATGAAAAATCAGAAAAGGAGACTCACAAGAAAGAGCAGATAATTCAGAAACTCTTCTAGCAGAAGAGATGGCCAAAAGAAACAACACTTTCCAAGAAAGCAATTTAATGTCCAAAGAATGCATAGGGGCCTATCTATCAAGCTCCGAATGGAGCTTGATGCCCCGTGTTTCTTGCGAGCCTGTAGGCTCGCCAGAAACAGCAGTTATGAAGCAGCGGTCACAAAGACATTGACATTGCCAGAAAAGACATTGCCAGAAATCAACCCGATCGAGTACGATCGGGTTGATTGACACCTCCCTGCTGGCGGCCGATAGGCCGCGAGTCTGCAGGGGGCGGTGTTGCACCAGCAGCTCTTGTGAGCTGCTGGTGAAATGCTGAATACGGAGAGCGTATTGCTCTCCGTATTCAGCGAGGTCTGGCGGACCTGATCCGCACTGGCGGATCAGGTCCGCCAGACTTTGTTAAATAATATAGGCCATAGGCTCAAACGGAGGAACCTGTAAAGCATTCAAAACCAAATTAAGACTCCAAGGAGGAGAGATTGATTTAATGACAGGCTTGATACGAACCAAAGCCTGTACAAAACAATGAATATCAGGGAGTTTAGCAATTTTTCTGTGGAATAAAACAGAAAGAGCAGAGATTTGTCCTTTCAAGGAACTCACAGACAAACCATCCTGAAGAAACTGTAAAATTCTAGGAATTCTAAAAGAATGCCAAGAGAATTTATGAGAAGAACACCATTGAAACGTAAGTCTTCCAAACTCGATAATAAATATTTCTAGAAACAGATTTATGAGCCTGCAACATAGTATTAATCAACGAGTCAGAGAAACCTCTATGACTAAGTACTAAGCATTCAATTTCCATACCTTCAAATTTAATGATTTGAGATCCTGATGGAAAAACGGACCTTGAGATAGAAGGTCTGGCCTTAGTGGAAGAGGCCATGGTTGTCAACTGGACATCCGAACAAGATCTGCATACCAAAACCTGTGAGCCCATGCTGGAGCCACCAGCAGTACAAATGATTGCTCCATGATGATTTTGGAAATCACTCTTGGAAGAAGAACTAGAGGCGGAAAAATATAGGCAGGTTGATAACTCCAAGGAAGAGTCAATGCAACCACTGCTTCCGCCTGAGGATCCCTGGACCTGGACAGGTACTGGGAAGTTTCTTGTTTAGATGAGATGCCATCAAATCTATTTCTGGAAGCCCCCACATCTGAACAATTTGAAAAAACACATCTGGGTGAAGAGACCACTCTCCCGGATGTAAAGCTTGACGACTGAGATAATCCGCTTCCCAATTGTCTATACCTGGGATATGGACCGCAGAAATTAGACAGGAGCTGGATTCTGCCCAAACAAGTATACGGGATACTTATTTCATAGCTTGAGGACTGTGAGTCCCACCCTGATGATTGACAAACGCCACAGTTGTGACATTGTCTGTCTGAAAACAAATAAACGGCTCTCTCTTCAATAGAGGCCAAAACTGAAGAGCTCTGAGAATCGCACAGAGTTCCAAAATATTGATTGGTAATCTCGCCTCTTGAGATATCCAAACCCCTTATGCTGTCAGAGATCCCCAGACAGCTCCCCAACCTGAAAGACTCGCATCTGTTGTGATCACAGTCCAGGTTGGACGAACAAAAGAGGCCCCTTGAACTATACGATGGTGATCTAACCACCAAGTCAGAGATAGTCGAACATTGGGATCTAAGGATATTAATTGTGATATCCTTGTATAATCCCTGCACCATTGGTTCAGCATACAAAGCTGAAGAGGTCTCATGTGAAAACGAGCAAAGGGGATCGCGTCCGATGCTGCAGTCATGAGACCTAAAACCTCCATGCACATAGCTACTGAAGGGAATGACTGAGACTGAAGGTTCCGACAGGCTGCAACCAATTTCAGACGTCTCTTGTCTGTTAGAGACAAAGTCATGGACATTGAATCTATCTGGAAACCTAAAAAGGTGACCCTTTTCTGAGGAATCAAATAACTTTTTGGTAAATTGATCCTCCAACCATGTCTGAAGAAACACTAGTTGATGCAGAACGTAAAGTCTGAGCAAATACCAAGGTATCGTCCAACTAAGGAAACACTGCAATACCCCGCTCTCCGATTACAGAGAGTAGGGCACCGAGAATCTTTGAAAAGATCCTTGGAGCTGTTGCTAGGCCAAAAGGAAGAGCAACAAATTGGTAATGTTTGTCTAGAAAAGAGAATCTCAGGAACTGATAGTGATCTGGATGAATCGGAATATGAAGATATGCATCCTGTAAGTCTATTGTGGACATATAATGCCCTTGGCTGAACAAAAGGCAGAATAGTCCTTATAGTCACTATTTTGAATGTTGGTACTCTTACATAACGATTCAAGACTTTTAGATCCAGAACTGGTCTGAATGAATTTTCTTTCTTTATTTGGGACAATGAACAGATTTGAATAAAACCCCAGACCCTGTTCCTGAAAAGGAAATGGCACGATTACCCCAGATAACTCCAGGTCTGAAACATACTTCAGGAAAGCCTGCCCTTTCTCTGTGTTCACTGGAATGCGCAAGAGAAACTTCACAGGCGGTCTTACTCTGAAACCTATTCTGTACCCTTGAGAGACAATGTTCTGAATCCAATGATTTTGGACTGAATTTATCCAAACCCTTGAAAATTTTTAATCTGCCCTCTACCAGCTGAGCTGGAATGAGGGCCGCACCTTCATGCGGACTTGGGGGCTGGTTTAGATATCTTAAATGGCTTGGATTTATTCCAGATTGAGGAAGGTTTCCAATTGGAGACAGACTCCTTAGGGGAAGGACTAATTCTGTTGAAAGGAACGAAAACAGTTAGAAGCTTTAAATTTACTCTGATTTTTTATCCTGAGGCAAAAAAGCTCCCTTCCCCCCAGTGACAGTTGAAATTATAAAATCCAAATGAGAACCAAATAATTTATTGAGCTTACCAAACAAGAAATGAAGAGTATCCAGTAGATAGTTAAATTAAAACATAGCGTTTATTTTGCTCAAATAAAATCAAGATCAAGCAGCTGTACAAATGAGATGCATGAACACCTCGGGGCTGGCAGGCAGGCTGTATCTCTACTGGATACTCTTCATTTCTTGTTTGGTAAGCTCTGCTGTGACCTGCTTTGAGTATCCAGCTCCTGCCTGATCGTTTCTCAGCACACCTGTGTTTTTCAAAGTATGGACTACATACCGCAATCAAGTATTTGAGTGACCGGAATAACTTCCTCTTGGATTGATCCAGCATATACACCATCTCTGGCTTTACCACAGGAGGACCTTGATTGGCACATTCCCCGTTACAACATAGTCGTCAGCTCGCGCCGGATACGCTCTACCCGTGGATGGATGGAATCTCAGAGTGAGGCGGGTCTTAGAGTGGCGCGGAGCTTCTGAGAAGGGACACCGAAGAGGTAACTCACGGAGAAGAGGGTGAACTAATACCCCGGAGGAGACTTTGCACGCAAGTGGCCCCTGGTTGTAAGTTATATGGACTCTGTTTCGGTGGTGAGACACCCATGTTACAGTTTAGTGAAGGATGACAGTTTACAACAGTTGTCTACCCAGTATTTAATTTTGGATGTTGGGACATATACACCGACTCGTGCTTGATGCCACTTAATACAAATCACTGACTTTGTGTATTTGGAGGTTATTTCCTTGGTCGCTCTGCTGGTTGAGCCTGTGTGTGCTTTTGGAGAGTTTTCAAAGTGATCTATATGCTTATATACAACATACACACACACACACATATATATATATATATATATATATATATATATACACACACACACACACACAGGGAGTGCAGAATTATTAGGCAAATTGTATTTTTGAGGATTAATTTTATTATTGAACAACAGCCATGTTCTCAATGAACGCAAAAAACTCATTAATATCAAAGCTGAATATTTTTGGAAGTAGTTTTTAGTTTGTTTTTAGTTTTAGCTATTTTAGGGGGATATCTGTGTGTGCAGGTGACTATTACTGTGCATAATTATTAGGCAACTTAACAAAAAACAAATATATACCCATTTCAATTATTTATTTTTACCAGTGAAACCAATATAACATCTCAACATTCACAAATATACATTTCTGACATTCAAAAACAAAACAAAAACAAATCAGTGACCAATATAGCCACCTTTCTTTGCAAGGACACTCAAAAGCCTGCCATCCATGGATTCTGTCAGTGTTTTGATCTGTTCACCATCAACATTGCGTGCAGCAGCAACCACAGCCTCCCAGACACTGTTCAGAGAGGTGTACTGTTTTCCCTCCTTGTAAATCTCACATTTGATGATGGACCACAGGTTCTCAATGGGGTTCAGATCAGGTGAACAAGGAGGCCATGTCATTAGATTTTCTTCTTTTATACCCTTTCTTGCCAGCCACGCTGTGGAGTACTTGGACGCGTGTGATGGAGCATTGTCCTGCATGAAAATCATGTTTTTCTTGAAGGATGCAGACTTCTTCCTGTACCACTGCTTGAAGAAGGTGTCTTCCAGAAACTGGCAGTAGGACTGGGAGTTGAGCTTGACTCCATCCTCAACCCGAAAAGGCCCCACAAGCTCATCTTTGATGATCGCTTGACTGGGGATGGAGAGGGAAAGGAAGTGGGTTATAATTCTTTAATTCAGGGGCTAAATCACCTTGTATAATACTTATAGTCCCAGAATTCCAGAACCTTATGCAATAATATACATGAAAATGTACAAAAATGTGTGCAGAGAGATTTGCAACACAGAGAAAGACTGCAGGTTGCTGGGTTGTATAATAATTCGACCCACTAAAGATTAAGGTCAGACAAAAAAAGGATAAGTAAATATATGAATAAAATCATACAAACATGCTCATTTATACTAAATAACTTTATTGGTGAAAAATATTTTAAAGTCCGACTGGACTCATACTCATGCACACACACACATACAATTAAAACTAGCTGGAACTCAGGTAATATGGTTGGTATATCAAATAGCACTCTAAGACTCAAAATTTATTTACTGACAAGGGATCAAGGGACAAGGGATCTTGACTGTTATAGTATTTTAATATTGATCCCTGGCAGTATACGATAGGCTATAGACAGCAAGAAAAAATAACTGCTGAATTAGTTAGTCCTCCGTAAAGGCAAGTCTGCACAGAGATAGGCAAAACACTCTATAATTAGATGTGCTGGGTATTAGTGCATTAATTAGCTGTCCATGCACACACTTAAATGTATTAGTGTTTTATTCCCAAACTAAGCGAAGGTTGCGCTATAATTATTATTCCCAGTATTGTTACTGGTAATTGTTAGGTTATAAGTATATAGGGCCCATTGATATTAGGTATAAACCTTAAATTCAGAAATAAGATATGGTGAGTGCCTTTTATTAGGTCACCAGTGTAGCAGTTGCTGTGTGTAACCTGCTGCTCGGGGTGAATATGTTGAAATAGAATAGCTTAAATGGATATTATTTGCTACAAACTAACATACGTTGCCGCAAATGTATCCAGTGTATCAAATGGTCACTGAAGAAAATAGGGCATGAAATGTACAAAATTCCCCAGTATGCAGACAAACCGATCACTGTTGATCATATGATTTTAAACAAGTGCAATATTGGTTTACATAACATTAGAGTCTCAGATATATCTATATGGTAAAATGTCTAAATTCATTAGCATAATGTTTATCAATCCACCAGTTTTTATCTGAGTCACAAATGTGATTTAGCAACTTGCATAGTAGTGCTCTGTCAGCTAGTCTGAATGCTATGCAGTTAAACCGCTTAGATATCGTAAGCTTATAGATTTCGAAATATGCTCCCTACTATTAGCAGGAGAAATACCACAGAAATGCTCTGGTTAGATTACAAAACGTCACTGGTCTAATTTGATCTATAGGTGGTATAAATAAGTCATACAGGGATCACCATTGGAAATGTCCCATTACAAACACCTAACAAGTGTTAGTAGGAAATAAAGAAGGACTAAACTACCAAAAGGTCTCTTCTATAGCGGAGACCTGATTACTTTTAACTGTCTATAGATATTCGGCATATATTTTGAGTGCTAAGGCTGAATCAGCAAATTAAAAATAGAGGTTCAATAACACTATTTTTGACTTTTCTGAGCCTGTCAAGTCCTTCTTTTGACCCATTTTGCCAAAGGAAAGGAAGTTGCTTAATAATTATGCACACCTGATATAGGGTGTTGATGTCATTAGACCACACCCCTTCTCATTACAGAGATGCACATCACCTAATATGCTTAATTGGTAGTAGGCTTTCGAGCCTATACAGCTTGGAGTAAGACAACATGCATAAAGAGGATGATGTGGTCAAAATACTCATTTGCCTAATAATTCTGCACTCCCTGTATATATATATATTTATTCAGTATTAGTGACATCTCTCCCACTCATCTTTGTTGGTTTTCCAAATAATTTATTACCTTGGAAAGAAAGAGATAGCAATGTCGATTTAGAAGTCATATCAGCATTCCAAGATTTAAGCCATAAAGCTCTCCTAGCTAAAATAGCTAAATACATATATCTAACATCAATTTGGATGATATAAAAAATGGCATCACAAATTAAATTTGCATGTTGAATTAATTTAACATTGCTATACACATTATGATCTGATACTTGTTGCGCTAAAGTTTCCAACCACAAAGTTGAAGTAGCTGCAACATCAGCCAAAGAAATAGCAGGCCTAAGAAGATGGTCTGAACATAAATAAGCTTTCCTTAGATAAGATTCAAGCTTCCTATCTAAAGGATCCTTAAAAGAAGTACTATCTTCCGTATGAATAGTTCTACGTTTAGCAAGAGTAGAGATGGCCCCATCAACTTTGGGGATCTTTTCCCAAAACTTCAATCTATCAGTAGGCAAAGGATACAATTTGTTAAACCTTGAAGGAGTAAAAGAAGTACCCAGTCTATTCCATTCCTTAGAAATCATATCTGAAATAGCATCAGGAACTGGAATAACTACATGAGGTTTATAAACCTAATTTTAACTTTTACTAGTTTTAGTATCAAGAGGACTAGTCTCCTCCATATCTAATGCAATCAACACTTCTTTTAATAAAGAACAAATATACTCAATTTTAAATAAATAAGAGGATTTGTCAGTATCAATATCTGAGGCAGGATCCTCTGAATCAGACAGATCCTCATCAGAGATAGATAAATCAGTATGTTGTCGGTCATTAGAAAATTCATCAACTCTATGAGAAGTTTTAAAAGACCTTTTACGTTTATTAGAAGGCGGAATGGCAGACAAAGCCTTCTGAATGGAATCAGAAATAAATTATCTTAAATTTACAGGAATATCCTGAGCATAAGATGTTGATGGACCAGCAACATGTAATGAACTACTACTGATGGAAAAATTCTCTGCATGTAAAAGTTTATCATGACAACTATTACAAACCACAGCTGGAGGAACAGTTACCACAAGTTTACAACAAATGCACTTAGCTTTGGTAGAACCGATATCAGGCAGCAGGATTCCAGTAGTAGATTCTGAGACAGGATCAGATTGAGACATCTTGCAGTATGTAAAAGAAAAAACAACATATAAAGCAAAATTATCAATTTCCTTATATGACAAGTTTCAGGAATGGGAAAAAACATAATTTATGCTTACCTGATAAATTTATTTCTCTTGTAGTGTATCCAGTCCACGGATCATCCATTACTTGTGGGATATTCTCCTTCCCAACAGGAAGTTGCAAGAGGATCACCCACTGCTATATAGCTCCTCCCCTCACTGCCATATCCAGTCATTCGACCGAAACAAGACGAGAAAGGAGAAACCATAGGATGCAGTGGTGACTGTAGTTTAATTAAAATTTAGACCTGCCTTAAAAGGACAGGGCGGGCCGTGGACTGGATACACTACAAGAGAAATAAATTTATCAGGTAAGCATAAATTATGTTTTCTCTTGTTAAGTGTATCATGTCCACGGATCATCCATTACCTGTGGGATACCAATACCAAAGCTAAAGTACACAGATGATGGGAGGGACAAGGCAGGAACTTAAACGGAAGGAACCACTGCCTGTAGAACCTTTCTCCCAAAAACAGCCTCCAAAGAAGCAAAAGTGTCAAATTTGTAAAATTTTGAAAAGGTGTGAAGCGAAGACCAAGTCGCAGCCTTGCAAATCTGTTCAACAGAGGCCTCATTTTTAAAGGCCCAGGTGGAAGCCACAGCTCTAGTAGAATGAGCTGTAATCCTTTCAGGGGGCTGCTGTCCAGCAGTCTCATAGGCTAAGCGTATTATGCTCCGAAGCCAAAAGGAGAGAGAGGTTGCCGAAGCTTTTTGACCTCTCCTCTGTCCAGAGTAAACGACAAACAGGGCAGATGTTTGCTGAAAATCTTTAGTAGCCTGTAAGTAAAACTTCAAGGCACGGACTACGTCCAGATTATGCAAAAGACGTTCCTTCTTTGAAGAAGGATTAGGACACAATGATGGAACAACAATCTCTTGATTGATATTCCTGTTAGAAACCACCTTAGGTAAAAACCCAGGTTTGGTACGCAGAACTACCTTGTCTGAATGAAAAATCAGATAAGGAGAATCACAATGTAAGGCAGATAACTCAGAGACTCTTCGAGCCGAGGAAATAGCCATGAAAAACAGAACTTTCCAAGATAAAAGTTTAATATCAATGGAATGAAGGGGTTCAAACGGAACTCCCTGAAGAACTTTAAGAACCAAGTTTAAGCTCCACGGGGGAGCAACAGTTTTAAACACAGGCTTAATCCTAACCAAAGCCTGACAAAATGCCTGGACGTCTGGAACTTCTGCCAGAGGCTTGTGCAAAAGAATAGACAGAGCAGAGATCTGTCCCTTTAAAGAACTAGCTGATAAGCCTTTGTCCAAACCCTCTTGGAGAAAGGACAATATCCTAGGAATCCTAACCTTACTCCATGAGTAACTCTTGGATTCACACCAATAAAGATATTTACGCCATATCTTATGGTA
Source organism: Bombina bombina (assembly GCF_027579735.1). Classification (NCBI taxonomy): domain Eukaryota; kingdom Metazoa; phylum Chordata; class Amphibia; order Anura; family Bombinatoridae; genus Bombina; species Bombina bombina. The sequence goes on along the minus strand of NC_069504.1, from coordinate 398,498,342 downwards.
GATTTTCCTAGTGACAGGCTTCCGAGCCTGTATTAAGGTATCAATGACTGACTCGGAGAAGCCACGCCTTGATAGAATCAAGCGTTCAATCTCCATGCAGTCAGTCTCAGAGAAATTAGATTTGGATGATTGAAAGGACCTTGTATTAGAAGGTCCTGCCTCAGAGGCAGAGTCCATGGTGGAAGAGATGACATGTCCACTAGGTCTGCATACCAGGTCCTGCGTGGCCACGCAGGCGCTATCAGAATCACCGATGCTCTCTCCTGTTTGATTTTGGCAATCAGTTGAGGGAGCAGAGGAAATGGTGGAAACACATAGGCCAGGTTGAAGAACCAAGGAGCTGCTAGAGCATCTATCAGTGTTGCTCCCGGGTCCCTGGACCTGGATCCGTAACAAGGAAGCTTGGCATTCTGGCGAGAAGCCATGAGATCCAGTTCTGGTTTGCCCCAACGATGAACCAGTTGAGCAAACACCTCCGGATGGAGTTCCCACTCCCCCGGATGAAAAGTCTGACTACTTAGAAAATCCGCCTCCTAGTTCTCTACGCCTGGGATGTGGATCGCTGACAGGTGGCAAGAGTGAGACTCTGCCCAGCGAATTATCTTTGAGACTTCTAACATCGCTAGGGAACTCCTGGTTCCCCCTTGATGGTTGATGTAAGCCACAGTCGTGATGTTGTCCGACTGAAATCTGATGAACCTCAGTGTTGCTAACTGAGGCCAAGCTAGAAGAGCCTTGAATATTGCTCTTAACTCCAGAATATTTATTGGAAGGAGTTTCTCCTCCTGAGTCCACGATCCCTGAGCCTTCAGGGAGTTCCAGACTGCGCCCCAACCTAGAAGGCTGGCATCTGTTACAATCGTCCAATCTGGCCTGCGAAAGGTCATACCCTTGGACAGATGGACCCGAGAAAGCCACCAGAGAAGAGAATCTCTGGTCTCTTGATCCAGATTTAGTAGAGGGGACAAATCTGAGTAATCCCCATTCCACTGACTTAGCATGCATAATTGCAGCGGTCTGAGATGCAGGCGCGCAAATGGCACTATGTCCATTGCCATTACCATTAAGCCGATTACTTCCATGCACTGAGCCACTGACGGGCGTGGAATGGAATGAAGGACACGGCAAGCATTTAGAAGTTTTGATAACCTGGACTCGGTCAGGTAAATTTTTTATCTCTACAGAATCTATAAGAGTCCCTAGGAAGGAGACTCTTGTGAGTGGTGATAGAGAACTCTTTTCCACGTTCACTTTCCACCCATGCGACCTCAGAAATGCCAGAACTATCTCTGTATGAGACTTGGCAATTCGAAAGCTTGACGCCTGTATCAGGATGTCGTCTAGATACGGAGCCACCGCTATGCCTCGCGGTCTTAGAACCGCCAGAAGTGAGCCCAGAACCTTTGTAAAAATTCTCGGGGCAGTGGCCAACCCGAAGGGAAGAGCTACAAATTGGTAATGCCCGTCTAGAAAGGCAAACCTTAGGAACCGATGATGATCTTTGTGAATCGGTATGTGAAGGTAGGCATCCTTTAAGTCCACTGTGGTCATGTACTGACCCTCTTTGATCATGGGTAGGATGGTCCGAATAGTTTCCATTTTGAATGATGGAACTCTGAGGAATTTGTTTAAGATCTTTAGATCCAAGATTGGTCTGAAGGTTCCCTCTTTCTTGGGAACCACAAACAGATTTGAATAAAATCCCTGTCCTTGTTCCGTCCGCGGAACTGGATGGATCACTCCCATTACTAGGAGGTCTTGCACACAGCTTAGGAATGCCTCTTTCTTTATCTGGTTTGCTGCTAACCTTGAAAGATGAAATCTCCCTTGTGGAGGAGAAGCTTTGAAGTCCAGAAGATATCCCTGAGATATGATCTCCAACGCCCAGGGATCCTGAACATCTCTTGCCCACGCCTGGGCGAAGAGAGAAAGTCTGCCCCCCACTAGATCCGTTTCCGGATAGGGGGCCGTTCCTTCATGCTGTCTTGGGGGCAGCAGCAGGCTTTCTGGCCTGCTTGCCCTTGTTCCAGGACTGGTTAGGTTTCCAGGCCTGTCTGGAATGAGCAACAGTTCCCTCTTGTTTTGAAGCGGAGGAAGTTGATGCTGCTCCTGCCTTGAAATTTCGAAAGGCACGAAAATTAGACTGTTTGGCCTTTGATTTGGCCCTGTCCTGAGGAAGGGTATGACCCTTGCCTCCAGTAATGTCAGCAATAAATTCCTTCAAGCCAGGCCCGAATAAGGTCTGCCCCTTGAAAGGAATGTTGAGTAATTTAGACTTTGAAGTCACGTCAGCTGACCAGGATTTAAGTCATAGCGCCCTATGCGCCTGGATGGCGAATCCGGAATTCTTAGCCGTTAGTTTAGTCAAATGAACAATGGCATCAGAAAAAAATGAGTTAGCTAGCTTAAGCGTTCTAAGCTTGTCAATAATTTCATTCAATGGAGTTGTCTGGATGGCCTCTTCCAGGGCCTCAAACCAGAATGCCGCCCCAGCAGTGACAGGCGCAATGCATGCAAGGGGCTGTAAAATAAAACCTTGTTGAATAAATATTTTCTTAAGGTAACCCTCCAATTTTTTATCCATTGGATCTGAAAAAAGCACAACTGTCCTCAACCGGGATAGTGGTACGCTTTGCTAAAGTAGAAACTGCTCCCTCCACCTTAGGGACCGTCTGCCATAAGTCCCGTGTAGTGGCGTCTATTGGAAACATTTTTCTAAATATAGGAGGTGGGGAAAAGGGCACACCGGGTCTATCCCACTCCTTGCTAATAATTTCTGTAAGCCTTTTAGGTATAGGAAAAACGTCAGTAAACACAGGCACCGCATAGTATCTATCCAGCCTACACAATTTCTCTGGAATTGCAACTGTGTTACAGTCATTCAGAGCAGCTAATACCTCCCCAAGCAATACACGGAGGTTCTCAAGCTTAAATTAAAATTAGAAATCTCTGAATCAAGTTTCCCCGAGTCGGAGATGTCACCCACAGACTGAAGCTCTCCGTCCTCATGTTCTGCATACTGTGACGCAGTATCAGACATGGCTCTAACAGCATTTGCGCACTCTGTATCTCTCCTAACCCCAGAGCTATCGCGCTTGCCTCTTAATTCAGGCAATCTAGATAATACCTCTGACAGGGTATTATTCATGATTGCAGACATGTCCTGCAAGGTAATCGCTATGGACGTCCCTGATGTAATTGGCGCCATATTAGCGTGCGTCCCCTGAGTGGGAGGCGAAGGGTCTGACACGTGGGGAGAGTTAGTCGGCATAACTTCCCCCTCGACAGAACCCTCTGGTAAAAATTATTTTATAGATAAAGACTGATCTTTACTGTTTAAGGTGAAATCAATACATTTAGTACACATTCTCCTATGGGGCTCCACCATGGCTTTCAAACATAATGAACAAGTAGGTTCCTCTGTGTCAGACATGTTTAAACAGACTAGCAATGAGACTAGCAAGCTTGGAAAACACTTTAAAACAAGTTTACAAGCAATATAAAAAACGTTACTGCGCCTTTAAGAAACACAAATTTTCCCAAATTTTGAAATAACAGTGAAAAAATGCAGTTACACTAACAAAATTTTACAGTGTATGTAATAAGTTAGCAGAGCATTGCACCCACTTGCAAATGGATGATTAACCCCTTAATACCAAAAACGGAATAACAAATGACAAAAACGTTTTTGAAACCGTCACAACAACTGCCACAGCTCTACTGTGGCTTTTTACCTCCCTCAATACGACTTTTGAGACTTTTGAAGCCTTTTGAGCCCTTCAGAGAAGTCCTGGATCATGCAGGAAGAAGCTGGATGTCTGTGTCTGTAATTTTTGCTGTGGAAAAAAACGCCAAAATAGGCCCCTCCCACTCATATTACAACAGTGGGAAGCCTCAGGGAACGGTTTCTAGGCAAAATTCAAGCCAGCCATGTGGAAAAAACTAGGCCCCAAGAAGTTTTATCACCAAACATATGTAAAAAACGATTAAACATGCCAGCAAACGTTTTAAAATGCACTTTTATAAAAGAGTATGTATCTCTATTAATAAGCCTGATACCAGTCGCTATCACTGCATTTAAGGCTTTACTTACATTACTTCGGTATCAGCAGCATTTTCTAGCAAATTCCCCCTCTGAAGTTACCTCACTCCTCAGAATATGTGAGAACAGCAAAGGATCTTAGTTACTTCTGCTAAGATCATAGAAATCGCAGGCAGATTCTTCTTCTAAATACTGCCTGAGATAAACAGTACACTCCGGTACCATTTAAAAATAACAAACTTTTGATTGAAGAAATAAACTAAGTATAAAACACCACAGTCCTCTTACGACCTCCATCTTAGTTGAGAGTTGCAAGAGAATGACTGGATATGGCAGTGAGGGGAGGAGCTATATAGCAGCTCTGCTGTGGGTGATCCTCTTGCAACTTCCTGTTGGGAAGGAGAATATCCCACAAGTAATGGATGATCCGTGGACTGGATACACTTAACAAGAGAAAATGCAAACATTATAGGCCTCTGACATAGAACACACTGTCACAGGTCTGCTGTGACTGATTACCTCCCTCAAAAAACAGAATTTATGCTTACCTGATAAATTACTTTCTCCAACGGTGTGTCCGGTCCATGGCGTCATCCTTACTTGTGGGATATTCTCTTCCCCAACAGGAAATGGCAAAGAGTCCCAGCAAAGCTGGTCACATGATCCCTCCTAGGCTCCGTCCACCCCAGTCATTCGACCGACGGACAGGAGGAAATATATATAGGAGAAACCATATGATACCGTGGTGACTGTAGTTAGAGAAAATAATTCATCAGACCTGATTAAAAAACCAGGGCGGGCCGTGGACCGGACACACCGTTGGAGAAAGTAATTTATCAGGTAAGCATAAATTCTGTTTTCTCCAACATTGGTGTGCCCGGTCCACGGAGTCATCCTTACTTGTGGGAACCAATACCAAAGCTTTAGGACACGGATGAAGGGAGGGAGCAAATCAGGTCACCTAAATGGAAGGCACCACAGCTTGCAAAACCTTTCTCCCAAAAATAGCCTCCGAAGAAGCAAAAGTATGAAATTTGTAAAATTTGGCAAAAGTGTGCAGTGAAGACCAAGTCGCTGCCTTACATATCTGGTCAACAGAAGCCTCGTTCTTGAAGGCCCATGTGGAAGCCACAGCCCTAGTGGAGTGAGCTGTGATTCTTTCAGGAGGCTGCCGTCCGGCAGTCTCATAAGCCAATCGGATAATGCTTTTAAGCCAAAAGGAAAGAGAGGTAGAAGTCGCTTTTTGACCTCTCCTTTTACCAGAATAAACAACAAACAAGGAAGATGTTTGTCTGAAATCTTTTGTAGCCTCTAAATAGAATTTTAGAGCACGGACTACGTCCAAATTGTGTAACAAACGTTCCTTCTTTGAAACTGGATTCGGACACAAAGAAGGTACAACTATCTCCTGGTTAATATTTTTGTTGGAAACAACTTTCGGAAGAAAACCAGGCTTAGTACGCAAAACCACCTTATCTGCATGGAACACCAGATAGGGCGGAGAACACTGCAGAGCAGATAACTCTGAAACTCTTCTAGCAGAAGAAATTGCAACCAAAAACAAAACTTTCCAAGATAATAACTTAATATCTACGGAATGTAAGGGTTCAAACGGAACCCCTTGAAGAAGAACTGAAAGAACTAGATTTAGACTCCAGGGAGGAGTCAAAGGTCTGTAAACAGGCTTGATCCTAACCAGAGCCTGAACAAATGCTTGAACATCTGGCACAGCTGCCAGTCTTTTGTGAAGTAAAACAGATAAAGCAGAGATCTGTCCCTTCAGAGAACTTGCAGATAATCCTTTCTCCAAACCTTCTTGTAGAAAGGATAGAATCTTAGGAATTTGTATCTTGTTCCATGGGAATCCTTTAGATTCACACCAACAAATATATTTTTTCCATATTTTATGGTAAATTTTTCTAGTTACAGGCTTTCTAGCCTGAATCAGAGTATCTATTACAGAATCTGAAAACCCACGCTTTGATAAAATCAAGCGTTCAATCTCCAAGCCGTCAGTTGGAGGGAAACCAGATTCGGATGTTCGAATGGACCCTGAACAAGAAGGTCCTGTCTCAAAGGTAGCTTCCATGGTGGAGCCGATGACATATTCACCAGGTCTGCATACCAAGTCCTGCGTGGCCACGCAGGAGCTATCAAGATCACAGAGGCCCTCTCCTGATTGATCCTGGCTACCAGCCTGGGGATGAGAGGAAACGGTGGGAATACATAAGCTAGGTTGAAGGTCCAAGGTGCTACTAGTGCATCTACTAGGGTCGCCTTGGGATCCCTGGATCTGGACCCGTAGCAAGGAACCTTGAAGTTCTGACGAGACGCCATCAGATCCATGTCTGGAATGCCCCATAATTGAGTTATTTGGGCAAAGATTTCCGGATGGAGTTCCCACTCCCCCGGATGGAATGTCTGACGACTCAGAAAATTCGCTTCCCAATTTTCCACTCCTGGGATGTGGATCGCAGAGAAGTGGCAGGAGTGATCCTCCGCCCATTGAATTATCTTGGTCACTTCTTTCATCGCCAGGGAAGTCCTTGTTCCCCCCTGATGATTGATATATGCAACGGTCGTCATGTTGTCTGACTGAAACCTTATGAATTTGGCCTTTGCTAGTTGAGGCCAAGCTCTGAGAGCATTGAATATCGCTCTCAGTTCCAGAATGTTTATCGGGAGAAGAGACTCTTCCTGAGACCATAGACCCTGAGCTTTCAGGGATTCCCAGACCGCGCCCCAGCCCACTAGGCTGGAGTCGGTCGTGACAATGACCCACTCTGGTCTGCGGAAGCTCATTCCCTGTGACAGATTGTCCAGGGTCAGCCACCAACGGAGTGAATCTCTGGTCTTTTGATCTACTTGAATCGTCGGAGACAAGTCTGTATAATCCCCATTCCACTGTCTGAGCATGCACAGTTGTAATGGTCTTAGATAAATTCGTGCAAAAGGAACTATGTCCATTGTTGCAACCATCAATCCTATTACTTCCATGCACTGCGCTATGGAAGGACGAGGAACAGAATGAAGTACTTGACAAGAGCTTAGAAGTTTTGATTTTCTGACCTCTGTCAGAAAAATCCTCATTTCTAAGGAATCTATTATTGTTCCCAAGAAGGGAACTCTTGTTGACGGGGACAGAGAACTTTTTTCTTTGTTCACCTTCCATCCGTGAGATCTGAGAAAGGCTAGGACGATGTCCGTATGAGCCTTTGCTTTTGACAGGGACGACGCTTGAATCAGGATGTCGTCCAAGTAAGGTACTACTGCAATGCCCCTTGGTCTTAGAACCGCTAGAAGGGACCCTAGTACCTTTGTGAAAATCCTTGGAGCAGTGGCTAATCCAAATGGAAGTGCCATAAACTGGTAATGCTTGTCCAGAAAAGCGAACCTTAGGAACTGATGATGTTCCTTGTGGATAGGAATATGTAGGTACGCATCCTTTAAATCCACGGTAGTCATAAATTGATTTTCCTGGATAGTAGGTAGGATCGTTCGAATAGTTTCCATTTTGAACGATGGTACCCTGAGAAATTTGTTTAGGATCTTTAGATCCAAAATTGGTCTGAATGTTCCCTCTTTTTTGGGAACTATGAACAGATTGGAATAAAATCCCATTCCTTGTTCTCTTATTGGAACTGGATGTATCACTCCCATCTTTAACAGGTCTTCTACACAATGTAAGAATGCCTGTCTCTTTATTTGGTTTGAAGATAATTGAGACCTGTGGAACCTTCCCCTTGGGGGTAGTTCCTTGAATTCCAGGAGATAACCTTGAGAAACTATTTCTAGCGCCCAAGGATCCTGAACATCTCTTGCCCAAGCCTGAGCAAAGAGAGAAAGTCTGCCCCCCACTAGATCCGGTCCCGGATCGGGGGCTATCCCTTCATGCTGTTTTGGTAGCAGTGGTAGGCTTCTTGGCCTGCTTACCCTTGTTCCAGCCTTGCATTGGTTTCCAGGCTGGTTTGGGTTGTGAAGTATTGCCCTCTTGCTTAGAGGATACAGAATTAGAGACTGGTCCGTTTCTGCGAAAGGGACGAAAATTAGGCTTATTATTAGCCTTAAAAGACCTATCCTGTGGGAGGGCGTGGCCCTTTCCCCCAGTGATGTCTGAAATAATCTCTTTCAAATCAGGTCCAAATAATGTTTTACCTTTGAAAGGAATGTTAAGCAATTTTGTCTTGGAAGACACATCCGCTGACCAAGACTTTAGCCAAAGCACTCTGCGCGCCACGAAAGCAAACCCTGAATTTTTCGCCGCTAATCTAGCTAATTGCAAAGCGGCATCTAAAACAAAAGAGTTAGCCAATTTAAGTGCTTGAACTCTGTCCATAACCTCCTCATACGAAGATTCTTTACTGAGCGATTTTTCTAGTTCCTCGAACCAGAAACACGCTGCCGTAGTGACAGGAACAATGCATGAAATTGGTTGTAGAAGGTAACCTTGCTGTACAAAAATCTTTTTAAGCAAACCCTCTAATTTCTTATCCATAGGATCTTTGAAAGCACAACTATCTTCGATAGGAATAGTAGTGCGTTTGTTTAGAGTAGAAACCGCCCCCTCGACCTTGGGGACTGTCTGCCATAAGTCCTTTCTGGGGTCGACTATAGGAAATAATTTCTTAAATATAGGGGGGGGGAACAAAAGGTATGCCGGGCCTTTCCCACTCTTTATTTACTATGTCCGCCACCCGCTTGGGTATAGGAAAAGCGTTGGGGGGCACCGGAACCTCTAGGAACTTGTCCATGCGCGGAGATGTTCTAATTTAAATTTAAATGTCACAACATCAGGTTCAGCTTGATGAGAAATTTTTCCTGAATCTGAAATTTCTCCATCAGACAAAACCTCCCTCATGGCCCCTTGAGATTGGTGTGAGGGTATGTCAGAACAGTTATCATCAGCGTCCTCTTGCTCTTCAGTGTTTAAAACAGAGCAATCGCGCTTTCTCTGATAAGTAGGCATTTTGGATAAAAGATTTGCTATGGAGTTATCCATTACAGCCGTTAATTGTTGCATGGTAATAAGTATTGGCGCACTAGATGTACTAGGGGCCTCCTGTGTGGGCATAACTGGTGTAGACACAGTAGGGGATGATGTAGTATCATGTTTACTCCCCTCATTTGAGGAATCATCTTGGGCAATATCATTATCTGTTGCATTACTGTCCTTACTTTGTTTGGACACTATGGCACAATTATCACATAAATTTAATAGGGGAGACACATTGGCTTTCATACATATAGAACATAGCTTATCTGATGGTACAGACATGTTAAACAGGCTTAAACTTGTCAACAAAGCACAAAAAAACGTTTTAAAATAAAACCGTTACTGTCACTTTAAATTTCAAACTGAAAACACTTTATTACTGAATATGTGAAAAAGTATGAAGGAATTGTTCAAAATTCACCAAAATTTCACCACAGTGTCTTAAAGCATTAAAAGTATTGCACACCAAATTTCAGAGCTTTAACCCTTAAATTAACGGAACCGGAGCCGTTTTGACATTTAACCCCTATACAGTCCCAGAATGAGGCTCTGTCTATAACTAGAAAGGCCCCCATCTGAAAAAGGTGTCCAACACAGTGCCTGCCGTTTTTCTAAACGTTCCCCAAGATTATAATACCAATAATTAGTTAGAATCTGCATAATATGCCTAGTAAAGCAATTGTTTTAGCCCAGAAAAATGTCTACCAGTTTTAAAGCCCTTTTTGAAGCCCTTTATTCTTTTATGTTTAACTAAGAAAATGGCTTACCGGTCCCCATGAGGGGAAATGACAGCCTTCCAGCATTACATGGTCTTGTTAGAAATATGGCTAGTCATACCTTAAGCAGAAAAGACTGCTAACTGTTTCCCCCAACTGAAGTTACTTCATCTCAACAGTCCTGTGTGGAAACAGCAATCGATTTTAGTTACTGTCTGCTAAAAATCATCTTCCTCTTACAAACAGAAATCTTCATCCTTTTCTGTTTCAGAGTAAATAGTACATACCAGCACTATTTTAAAATAACAAACAATTGATAGAAGAATAAAACTACAAAAAACTCAACCATCTCCGTGGAGATGTTGCCTGTGCAACGGCAAAGAGAATGACTGGGGTGGGCGGAGCCTAGGAGGGATCATGTGACCAGCTTTGCTGGGACTCTTTGCCATTTCCTGTTGGGGAAGAGAATATCCCACAAGTAAGGATGACGCCGTGGACCGGACACACCAATGTTGGAGAAATGAATTTTAAAGATCCCTGAGCTCTCTGGAGACGTCCTGGATCAAAGAGGAAGAAGCAGGAAGACTGTGCTAGAATTTTAACTGCACAACAAAGCGCTAAAAAAAGGTCCCTCCCACTCCTATTACAACAGTGGGAGACCTGATATAACGGTTTCTATGCAGAAATATACGTTAGCCGTGTGGAAAAAAATCATGCCCAAAAAGATTTATCACCAAAGTACCTCACAAAACGATTAACATGCCAGTAAACGTTTTAAAAAACAACATTTCAGATGCTGTGTAAAGTTATTACTAAGCCTGCTACCAGTCGCTTCTACTGCAGTTAAGGCTCACACATTATATCAGTATTAACAGTATTTTTTCAGTCAAATTCTAGTCCCTAGAAAATAACTCTACTGTGCATACATTTATCAGCCTGATACCAGTCACTACTACTGCATTTAAGGCTGTACTTACATCATACGGGTAACAGCAGTGTTTTCTTAGTCAATTCCATTCCCAGAAAATATTGTACTGCACATACCTCATTTGCGGGAGACCCCGCATGCTATTCCCATTTTCTGAAGTTACCCCACTCCTCAGAATGTCGAAAACAGTCAGTGGATCTTAGTTACGCCTGCTAAGATCATAGAAAACACAGGCAGTTTCTTCTTCCAAATACTGCCTGAGATAGAAAAAACATAATTTATGCTTACCTGATAAATTTATTTCTCTTGTAGTGTAGTCAGTCCACGGGTCATCCATTACTTATGGAATATATCTCTTCCTAACAGGAAGCTGCAAGAGGATCACCCAAGCAGAGCTGCTATATAGCTCCTCCCCTCACATGTCATATTCAGTCATTCGACCAAAACCAGACGAGAAAGGAGAAACCATAGGGTGCAGTGGTGACTGGAGTTTAATTAAAATTTAGATCTGCCTTAAAGACAGGGCGGGCCGTGGACTGACTACACTACAAGAGAAATAAATTTATCAGGTAAGCATAAATTATGTTTTCTCTTGTTAAGTGTATCCAGTCCACGGGTCATCCATTACTTATGGAATACCAATACCAAAGCTAAAGTACACGGATGAAGGGAGGGACAAGGCAGGAACATTAAACAGAAGGAACCACTGCCTGAAGTACCTTTCTCCCAAAAATAGCCTCCGAAGAAGCAAAAGTGTCAAATTTGTAAAATTTTGAAAAAGTGTGAAGTGAAGACCAAGTTGCATCCTTGCAAATCTGTTCAACAGAGGCCTCATTTTTAAAGGCCCAGGTGGAAGCCACAGCTCTAGTAGAATGAGCTGTAATCCTTTCAGGAGGCTGCTGTCCAGTAGTCTCATAGGCTAAACGTATTATGCTACGAAGCCAAAAAGAGAGAGAGGTAGCCGAAGCCTTTTGACCTCTTCTCTGTCCAGAGTAAACGACAAACAGGGAAGAAGTTTGACGAAAATCTTTAGTTGCCTGCAAATAGAACTTCAGGGCACGGACTACGTCCAGATTATGCAAAAGTCGTTCCTTCTTTGAAGAAGGGTTAGGACACAGTGATGGAACAACAATCTCTTGATTGATATTCCTGTTAGTAACTACCTTAGGTAAGAACCCAGGTTTAGTACGCAGAACTACCTTGTCTGAATGAAAAATCAGATAAGGAGAATCACAATGTAAGGCAGATAACTCAGAGACTCTTCGAGCCGAGGAAATAGCCATCAAAAACAGAACATTCCAGGATAACAGCTTGATATCAATGGAATGAAGGGGTTCAAATGGAACGCCTTGAAGAACATTAAGAACTAAGTTTAAGCTCCACGGCGGAGCCACAGTCTTAAACACAGGCTTAATCCTAGCTAAAGCCTGACAAAAAGCCTGAACGTCTGGAACTTCAGCCAGACGTTTGTGTAGAAGAATAGACAGAGCAGAAATCTGTCCCTTTAACGAACTAGCAGATAAGCCCTTTTCTAAACCCTCTTGTAGAAAGGACAATATCCTAGGAATCCTAACCTTACTCCATGAGTAACACTTGGATTCGCACCAATATAAATATTTACGCCATATCTTATGGTAAATTTTTCTGGTAACAGGCTTCCTAGCCTGTATTAAGGTATCAATAACCGACTCCGAGAAGCCACGCTTTGATAGAATCAAGCGTTCAATCTCCATGCAGTCAGCCTCAGAGAAATTAGATTTGGATGGTTGAAAGGACCCTGAATTAGAAGGTCCTGTCTCAGAGGCAGAGACCACGGTGGACAGGACGACATGTCCACTAGGTCTGCATACCAGGTCCTGCGTGGCCACGCAGGCGCTATCAGAATCACCGAAGCTCTCTCCTGTTTGATCTTGGCAATCAAACGAGGAAGCATCGGAAATGGTGGAAACACATAAGCCATGTTGAAGACCCAAGGGGCTGTCAGAGCATCTATCAGCACCGCTCCCGGGTCCCTGGACCTGGATCCGTAACAAGGAAGCTTGGCGTTCTGGCGAGACGCCATGAGATCCAGATCTGGTTTGCCCCAACGATGAATCAGTTGAGCAAAGACCTCTGGATGAAGTTCCCACTCCCCCGGATGAAAAGTCTGGCGACTTAGAAAATCCGCCTCCCAGTTCTCCACGCCTGGGATGTAAATCGCTGACAGGTGGCAAGAGTGAGACTCTGCCCAGCGAATTATCTTTGAGACTTCCAACATCGCTAGGGAACTTCTGGTTCCCCCTTGATGGTTGATGTAAGCCACAGTCGTGATGTTGTCCGACTGAAATCTGATGAACCTCAGAGTTGCTAACTGAGGCCAAGCTAGGAGAGCATTGAATATTGCTCTTAATTCCAGAATATTTATTGGGAGGAGTTTCTCCTCCTGAGTCCATAATCCCTGAACCTTCAGGGAGTTCCAGACTGCGCCCCAGCCTAGAAGGCTGGCGTCTGTTGTTACAATCGTCCAATCTGGCCTGCGAAAGGTCATCCCCTTGGACAGATGTGGCCGAGAAAGCCACCATAGAAGAGAATCTCTGGTCTCTTGATCCAGATTTAGTAGGGGGGACAAATCTGAGTAATCCCCGTTCCACTGACTTAGCATGCACAATTGCAGAGGTCTGAGATGCAGGCGCGCAAATGGTACTATGTCCCATGCCGCTACCATTAAGCCGATTACTTCCATGCACTGAGCTACTGACGGGTGTGGAATGGAATGAAGGACACGGCAAGCATTTAGAAGTTTTGATAACCTGGCCTCTGTCAGGTAAATTTTCATCTCTACAGAATCTATAAGAGTCCCTAGAAAGGGAACCCTTGTAAGTGGTAATAGAGAACTCTTTTCCACGTTCACCTTCCACCCATGCGACCTCAGAAATGCCAGAACTATCTCTGTATGAGACTTGGCAGTTTGAAAACTTGACGCTTGTATCAGAATGTCGTCTAGGTACGGAGTCACCGCTATGGCTCGCGGTCTTAGTACCGCCAGAAGTGAGCCCAGAACTTTTGTAAAGATTCTCTGAGCCGTAGCTAATCCGAAGGGAAGAGCTACAAACTGGTAATGCCCGTCTAGGAAAGCAAATCTTAGGTACCGATAATGATCCTTGTGAATCGGTATGTGAAGGTAGGCATCCTTTAAGTCCACTGTGGTCATGTACTGACCCTCTTGGATCATGGGAAGGATGGTTCGAATAGTTTCCATTTTGAATGATGGAACTCTTAGAAATTTGTTTAGGATTTTTAAGTCCAAGATTGGTCTGAAGGTTCCCTCTTTCTTGGGAACCACAAATAGATTTGAATAGAATCCTTGCCCGTGTTCCATCCGCGGAACTGGGTGGATCACCCCCATTAGTAAGAGGTCTTGTACACAGCATAGAAACGCCTCTTTCTTTATTTGGTTTGCTGATAACCTTGAAAGATGAAATCTCCCTCGTGGAGGAGAAGTTTTGAAGTCCAGGAGATATCCCTGAGATATGATCTCCAACGCCCAGGGATCCTGGACATCTCTTGCCCAAGCCTGGGCGAAGAGAGAAAGTCTGCCCCCCACTAGATCCGTTTCCGGATAGGGGGCCCTCTCTTCATGCTGTCTTAGGGGCAGCATCAGGTTTCTTGGCCTGCTTGCCCTTGTTCCAGGACTGGTTAACTTTCCAGCACTGCCTGTAACGAGCAACAGCTCCTTCCTGTTTTGGAGCGGAGGAAGTTGATGCTGCTCCTGCCTTGAAGTTACGAAAGGCACGAAAATTAGACTGTTTGGCCTTTGATTTGGCCCTGTCCTGAGGTAGAGCATGGCCCTTACCTCCCGTAATGTCAGCTATAATTTCTTTCAAGCCGGGCCCGAATAAGGTCTGCCCTTTGAAAGGAATATTAAGCAATTTAGATTTAGAAGTCACGTCAGCTGACCAGGATTTAAGCCATAGCGCTCTGCGCGCTTGGATGGCGAATCCGGAGTTCTTAGCCGTAAGTTTGGTTAAATGTACGACGGCATCAGAAACAAATGCGATAGCTAGCTTAAGTGCTTTAAGCTTGTTCATAATTTCATCCAATGGAGCTGTGCGAATGGCCTCTTCCAGAGACTCAAACCAGAATGCCGCCGCAGCAGTGACAGGCGCAATGCATGCAAGGGGCTGTAAGATAAAACCTTGTTGAACAAACATTTTCTTAAGGTAACCCTCTAATTTCTTATCCATTGGATCTGAAAAGGCACAACTATCCTCCACCGGGATAGTGGTACGCTTAGCTAAAGTAGAAACTGCTCCCTCCACCTTAGGGACCGTCTGCCATAAGTCTCGTGTGGTGGCGTCTATAGGAAACATTTTCCTAAATATGGGAGGAGGGGAAAAAGGCACACCAGGTCTATCCCACTCCTTGCTAATAATCTCTTTTAGCCTTTTAGGTATAGGAAACACGTCAGTACACACCGGTACCGCATAGTATCTATCCAACCTACATAATTTTTCTGGAATTGCAACCGTGTTACAATCATTCAGAGCCGCTAATACCTCCCCTAGCAATATGCGGAGGTTCTCAAGCTTAAATTTAAAATTAGAAATCTCTGAATCCAGTCTCCCTGGATCAGATCCGTCACCCACAGAATGAAGCTCTCCGTCTTCATGTTCTGCTAACTGTGACGCAGTATCTGACATGGCTCTCACCTCATCCGCGCGCTCTGTCCTTAACCCAGAGCTATCGCGCTTGCCTCTTAATTCTGGCAATTTAGATAATACTTCTGTCATAACAGTAGCCATGTCTTGCAAAGTGATTTGTAAGGGCCTCCCTGATGTACTTGGCGCCACAAAATCACGCACCTCCTGAGCGGGAGGCGAAGGTACTGACACGTGACGAGAGTTAGTCGGCATAACTTCCCCCTCGTTGTCTGGTGATAATTTCTTTACATGTAAAGATTGACTTTTATTTAAAGTAACATCAATGCAATTAGTACACAAATTTCTATTGGGCTCCACATTGGCCTTTAAACATAGTGAACAAAGAGATTCATCTGTGTCAGACATGTTTAAACAGACTAGCAATGAGACTAGCAATGAGACTAGCAAGCTTGGAAATACTTTTCTAAATAAATTTACAAGCAATATAAAAAACGCTACTGTGCCTTTAAGAAGCACAAAAAGCTGTCACAGTTGAAATAACAATGAACCAAAATAGTTATAGCAACCAATTTTTCACAGTAAATGTATTAAGTTAGCAAAGGATTGCACCCACCAGCAAATGGATGATTAACCCCTTAATACCCAAAAACGGATAACAATTTAATAATTAACGTTTTTATCACAGTCAAAACACACTGTCACAGGTCTGTTGTGACTGATTACCTCCCTCAAAATGAATTTTGAAGACCCCTGAACTCTCTAGAGACGATCTGGATCATGGAGGATGAAGTAGACAGATTGTGACTGAATTTTTACTGCGCAAAAAAGCGCTAAAATAGGCCCCTCCCACTCATATTACAACAGTGGGGAAGCTCAGATAACTGTTTCTATGCAGAAAACAAAGATGGCCATGTGGTAAAAATCATGCCCCAATAAGTTTTATCACCAAGTACCTCACAAAAAACGATTAACATGCCAGTAAACGTTTTAAACATACATTTGAAAAGTTATGAAGTGTTATTAATAAGCCTGCTACCAGTCGCTTTTACTGCAGTTAAGGCTCATACATTATTTCAGTATTAACAGTATTTTCAGAGTCAATTCCATTCCTTAGAAAAATACATTCAGTGTACACACACTCATCAGCCGAATACCAGTCGCTATCACTGCATTTAAGGCTGAACTTACGTTACATTGGTATCAGCAGTATTTTCTCAGTCAATTCCATTCCTCAGAAAAATAATTTACTGCACATACCTCATTTGCAGGGGGGCCCTGCATGCTATTCCCCTTTTCTGAAGTTACCTCACTCGTCAGATGAGAACAGCCAGTGGATCTTAGTTACGTCTGCTAAGATCATAGAAAACGCAGGCAGATTCTTCTTCTAATGCTGCCTGAGAACAAACAGCACACTCCGGTGCCATTTAAAATAACAAACTTTTGATTGAAGAAATAAACTAAGTTAAAAAACACCACAGACCTCTCACAGCGACCTATCTTTAGTTAGGCTGCAAGAGAATGACTGAATATGACATGTTAGGGGAGGAGCTATATAGCAGCTCTGCTTGGGTGATCCTCTTGCAGCTTCCTGTTAGGAAGAGATATATTCCATAAGTAATGGATGACCCGTGGACTGACTAGACTTAACAAGAGAAACAGCACACTCCGGTGCCATTTAAAATAACAAACTTTTGATTGAAGAATAATTAAGTAAAAACTCCAGCTCCTCTCGCAACCTCCTTCTTTGTTGAGGGTTGCAAGAGAATGACTGGGTATGACATGTGAGGGGAGGAGCTATATAGCAGCTCTGCTTGGGTGATCCTCTTGCAACTTCCTGTTGGGAAGGAGAATATATCCCATAAGTAATGGATGACCCGTGGACTGAACACACTTAACAAGAGAAAAAAGACCAGAGGCAAAAGGAATGAAAAAAAATGTTTGGTACCAAGTATGACGCACCATTGATAGTGTAAGTGTGGTATATCCCAGCATACACCACACTTTTAGGGGGTGCCTCCAAATACAAATCACAAAAATAATATGGATGTTAAAGTGAATGACAATTCCAGTTACACTATATCTACCAGACAATGTCCTTGAGAGGTATGTGGATAACAAAAACCAAATGTCCAAGTATGACGCACCACAAACGGAAAAACATTTTTTGGCGCCAAAAACATCCGGAACGAAACTTGAGCGTCATAGATGACGCAACCTCGAAAAAAGACTCAGCGCCAACTAAGACGCCGGAAATGACTAATTTGCGTCATCAAAGTCTTGCGCCAAGAATGACGCAATAAATTATAGCATTTTGCGCTCTCGCGAGCCTAATACAGCCCGCAATTTAGAAAGTCAATTTGAAAACCTCAGGTAAGAAAAAAAGAATTTTTTTTATAAAGCATTTCCCAGACAGTCTGCAAAAAAGGAAATATACTGATAAACCTGAATCATGGCAAATATAAGTACAAACATATTTTAGAACTTTATATGTAAATTGCCAAACAATAGCTGAGAGTGTCTTAAGTAAATGAAACATACTTACTAAAAGACACCCATCCACATAAAGCAGATAGCCAAACCAGTACTGAAACGAGAATCAGTAGAGGTAATGGTATATAAGAGTATATCGTCGATCTGAAAAGGGAGGTAGGAGATTAATCTCTACGACCGATAACAGAAAACCTATGAAATAGATCCCCATTAGGAAGACCATTGTATTCAATAGGTGATACTCCCCTCACATCCCTCTGACATTCACTGTACTCTGAGAGGACCCGGGCTTCATCATGCTGATAAGCGCATATCAACGTAGAAATCTAGCACAAACTTACTTCACCACCTCCATAGGAGGCAAAGTTTGTAAAACTGAATTGTGGATGTGGTGAGGGGTGTATTTATAGGCATTTTGAGGTTTGGGAAACTTCGCCCCTCCTGGTAGGATTGTATATCCCATACGTCACTAGCTCATGGACTCTTGCTAATTACATGAAAGAAAAGAAAAAAAACACCACACAAAAAAAAACACAACACAAACAGAAATCTTTGCCAAATGCAAAAAAATAAATAAAAAAAAATTGTATATTCAGTAATAAAAAGGTTAAAGAGAGGACAATTGATATAATATATTTGATATGGGTTTACTCAATATGAATTTGAAAGCCAGAAAGACAGTAAAAATTTCTGCACAATGTTTTTTTCATGGAACCTTTTATTTTCATAAAAACATTCAGGATCAGCATATTGAAAGGCACATACCTAAAGCATATGTACTAAGGCACAGAAAGGGGAGGGGCATAAGATATTTGACATCATTGTGATAAAGATCTATACAGATAAATACACTAGCTTTGCTTATTTAGACATTCTTTCACTATTGGAGAGATGAGGTCTGCTGATATCCAGCTGAAGATTGGGTTTTGGTGCGAAGAAGTTTAAAAATGTATCTTCAAGTAAAAATTTACGCAGCAGTTTCCTTGCAAAAAAATAGCCTGTTTGAAATGAGAAATACGGCTTTACATATTACAGAGTGTCAAAATCACAAATAAATTATTTAAAAAAAAAAAAACAACAAAAAAACACAACCACGCCACAACACATGGGGGGGTGGAATGGTTAAATTTAGCACGATAAAAGGGATAGAAAGGACAAAATTTAAATGTGCATAGGTGAATTAAAATTTTAAATTAGAACCATCTAGAAAAAAAAGTTACTATTTTTAAGATGCACACACATATGCTGTGAGAGCTCTGTGAACCTTCTCAGTGTCAGTGGTGGCAGTGTTTAATGATGCAATACACACCACCCTTAGCTCTCTGAAGAGGCATGGTGCATATGCTTGCTGAAACAGTAATAAATTACTAGATGCATTTTTGCGAATGAAAGTATATTGCAAAATTTCATTTAAAATTGAAATGCACATCTCAACTTTGACCTTTTTGCAAGAACATTTTCTTGCGTAACACCAGAGATGATCTACATAATACAACATTAAGGCATTTGTGAATAGTTTTGTATTTTTGGTATGCGAGGAACTGGCAACTTTAAGACTCTTCATTCTCCTGGAAAAAAAAAAAATCAAAATAAATTAAAAGTTTTGCAGCAGGAAGATGAAAAAAAATACCAAAAAAATATTTCATGATTCACAGAGTGTAATATTACATTTTTTTCCTTCCAATTTACATCTGTTATCAAATCCACTTTGCTCTTTTGGTATCCTTTGTTAAAAAGCAGGTCGGAAGGCATGCACGTGACAGAGGCATTATATGGCAGCAGTTTTATAACATTCATTTGCAAGAACAATAGTTTTGGGGTTTCATGTCCCTTTAAGAAGTTGTGCCCAAGACATGCGTATGTACAATATCTTTTCAGCTGACCGATCATGGCGAATAAAAGCTGAACGCATTTTCTATTTGAGTGTATATCTGGAACAAATCTAAAGAAAAAGTTAAACGTTTTATAAATTTGACCATTTTGGTCTAATGTGTATTCCTTGAATCAAGAAAGTAGAACCATTAAAGTGATGGTAAATCGTTTTTGAAACGCTAAGATTTACCAGTGCTACAAATTAAGGGGATTTTCAGTCATGAAGTATTTAAAAAAAAACAAAAAAAAAAAAAACATTCATGCTGAAAGTTCCTTTATTTGCAGCGAGTTTATGCTGATCTGAGCGCCTCCAGCCACCCATGGCAAAACTTTTTGTCAATAGCGTCTTCTTAGCCAATAACGTGCTAGCCATACAGCATAATGCCTATTGGTTAGCACGGCTATTGTCTAAGAGGAGGAAACATCACCTCACTGACCGGAATAAACTCGCTGCAAATAAAAGTACTTACAGCATGAAGTTTTCTATGCTTCATTGCAAAGTCCCCTTCATCTGTAGCACTAGTAAATTCTAGCGCCATAAATTTACTATCACTTTAAATACAGTAAGACTGCCTAATCAACAAATCCATAATAAGAATCTAATTAAGGTTACTCTGAATTTCAAGTGAGCAGAAGATTTTTTTTGACAATTTGAAAGTGAAGCACTATAAATAAATGATCCCCCCCCCCAAATATAGATGAAGGGGGTTTACTACAATTAGAAAGCTACCAATAACTAGGACAATTAAATGTTCTAAGCTTTGCCAATGTTATAATGAGAAGATAGGTAAAGTATTGCTACAAAATCTATCAACCAGATAAGATTATAACATATTAATTTGTTAGAACTGTATGCAAGGTTTAAGTCTACCCAGAAAAACATAATTTATGCTTACCTGATAAATTCCTTTCTCCTGTAGTGTGATCAGTCCACGGGTCATCATTACTTCTGGGATATTACTCCTCCCCAACAGGAAGTGCAAGAGGATTCACCCAGCAGAGCTGCCATATAGCTCCTCCCCTCTACGTCACCTCCAGTCATTCGACCAAGGACCAACGAGAAAGGAGAAGCCAAAGGGTGTAGTGGTGACTGGAGTATAATTTAAAAAATATTTACCTGCCGTAAAAAACAGGGCGGGCCGTGGACTGATCACACTACAGGAGAAAGGAATTTATCAGGTAAGCATAAATTATGTTTTCTCCTGTTAAGTGTGATCAGTCCACGGGTCATCATTACTTCTGGGATACCAATACCAAAGCAAATGTACACGGATGACGGGAGGGACAGGCAGGCTCTTTATACAGAAGGAACCACTGCCTGAAGAACCTTTCTCCCAAAAATAGCCTCCGAAGAAGCAAAAGTGTCAAATTTGTAAAATTTGGAAAAAGTATGAAGCGAAGACCAAGTTGCAGCCTTGCAAATCTGTTCAACAGAGGCCTCATTCTTAAAGGCCCAAGTGGAAGCCACAGCTCTAGTAGAATGAGCTGTAATTCTTTCAGGAGGCTGCTGTCCAGCAGTCTCATAAGCTAAACGTATTATGCTACGAAGCCAAAAAGAGAGAGAGGTAGCAGAAGCTTTTTGACCTCTCCTCTGACCAGAGTAAACGAAAAACAGGGAAGACGTTTGTCGAAAATCTTTAGTTACCTGTAAATAAAATTTTAGGGCACGAACTACATCCAGATTGTGCAGAAGTCGTTCCTTCCTTGAAGAAGGATTTGGACACAAGGATGGAACAACAATCTCTTGATTGATATTCCTGTTAGTGACTACCTTAGGTAAGAACCCAGGTCTAGTACGCAGAACTACCTTATCCGAGTGAAAAATCAAATAAGGAGAATCACAATGTAAGGCTGATAACTCAGAGACTCTTCGAGCCGAGGAAATAGCCATTAAAAATAGAACTTTCCAAGATAACAACTTTATATCAATGGAATGAAGGGGTTCAAACGGAACGCCCTGTAAAACGTTAAGAACAAGGTTTAAACTCCATGGCGGAGCAACAGTTTTAAACACAGGCTTAATCCTGGCCAAAGCCTGACAAAAAGCCTGAACGTCTGGAACTTCTGACAGACGTTTGTGCAACAGAATGGACAGAGCTGAGATCTGTCCCTTTAAGGAACTAGCGGATAAACCCTTTTCTAAACCTTCTTGTAGAAAAGACAATATCCTGGGAATCCTAACCTTACTCCAAGAGTAACCTTTGGATTCGCAACAATATAGGTATTTACGCCATATTTTATGGTAAATCTTTCTGGTAACAGGCTTCCTAGCCTGTATTAAGGTATCAATAACTGACTCAGAAAAACCACGTTTTGATAAAATCAAGCGTTCAATTTCCAAGCAGTCAGCTTCAGAGAAGTTAGATTTTGATGTTTGAAAGGACCCTGTATCAGAAGGTCCTGTTTCAGAGGTAGAGACCAAGGTGGACAGGATGACATGTCCACCAGATCTGCATACCAAGTCCTGCGTGGCCATGCAGGCGCTATTAGAATCACTGATGCTCTCTCCTGTTTGATTCTGGCAATCAATCGAGGAAGCATCGGGAAGGGTGGAAACACATAAGCCATCCTGAAGGTCCAAGGTGCTGTCAAGGCATCTATCAGGACCGCTCCCGGATCCCTGGATCTGGACCCGTAACGAGGAAGCTTGGCGTTCTGTCGAGACGCCATGAGATCTATCTCTGGTTTGCCCCAAAGTCGAAGTATTTGGGCAAAGACCTCCGGATGAAGTTCCCACTCCCCCGGATGAAAAGTCTGACGACTTAAAAAAATCCGCCTCCCAGTTCTCCACTCCCGGGATGTGGATTGCTGAAAGGTGGCAAGAGTGAGACTCTGCCCAGCAAATTATTTTTGATACTTCCATCATTGCTAGGGAGCTTCTAGTCCCTCCCTGATGGTTGATGTAAGCTACAGTCGTGATGTTGTCCGACTGAAACCTGATGAACCCCCGAGTTGTCAACTGGGGCCAAGCCAGAAGGGCATTGAGAACTGCTCTCAATTCCAGAATGTTTATTGGTAGGAGACTCTCCTCCTGATTCCATTGTCCCTGAGCCTTCAGAGAATTCCAGACGGCGCCCCAACCTAGTAGGCTGGCGTCTGTTGTTACAATTGTCCAGTCTGGCCTGCTGAATGGCATCCCCCTGGACAGATGTGGCCGAGAAAGCCACCATAGAAGAGAATTTCTGGTCTCTTGATCCAGATTCAGAGAAGGGGACAAGTCTGAGTAATCCCCATTCCACTGACTTAGCATGCACAATTGCAGCGGTCTGAGGTGTAGGCGTGCAAAGGGTACTATGTCCATTGCCGCTACCATTAAGCCGATTACCTCCATGCATTGAGCCACTGACGGGTGTTGAATGGAATGAAGGACACGGCATGCACTTTGAAGTTTTGTTAACCTGTCTTCTGTCAGGTAAATTTTCATTTCTACAGAATCTATAAGAGTCCCCAGGAAGGGAACTCTTGTGAGTGGAAAGAGAGAACTCTTCTTTTCGTTCACCTTCCATCCATGCGACCTTAGAAATGCCAGTACTAACTCTGTATGAGACTTGGCAGTTTGAAAGCTTGAAGCTTGTATCAGAATGTCGTCTAGGTACGGAGCTACCGAAATTCCTCGCGGTCTTAGTACCACCAGAAGAGCACCCAGAACCTTTGTGAAGATTCTTGGAGCCGTAGCCAATCCGAATGGAAGAGCTACAAACTGGTAATGCCTGTCTAGAAAGGCAAACCTTAGATACCGGTAATGATCTTTGTGGATCGGTATGTGAAGGTAAGCATCTTTTAAATCCACTGTGGTCATGTACTGACCCTTTTGGATCATGGGTAAAATTGTCCGAATAGTCTCCATTTTGAACGATGGAACTTGTTTAGGATCTTTAAATCCAGAATTGGCCTGAAAGTTCCCTCTTTTTTGGGAACTACAAACAGATTTGAGTAAAACCCTTGTCCCTGTTCCGACCGTGGAACTGGATGGATTACTCCCATTAATAAAAGCTCTTGTACGCAGCGTAGAAACGCCTCTTTCTTTATTTGGTTTGTTGACAACCTTGACAGATGAAATCTCTCTCTTGGGGGAGAGTATTTGAAGTCCAGAAGGTATCCCTGAGATATTATCTCTAGCGCCCAGGGATCCTGGACATCTCTTGCCCAAGCCTGGGCGAAGAGAGAAAGTCTGCCCCCCACTAGATCCGTTCCCGGATCGGGGGCCCTCAATTCATGCTGTTTTAGGGGCAGCAGCAGGTTTCCTGGCCTGCTTGCCCTTGTTCCAGGACTGGTTAGGTCTCCAGCCTTGTCTGTAGCGAGCAACAGATCCTTCTTGTTTTGGAGCAGAGGAAGTTGATGCTGCTCCTGCTTTGAAATTCCGAAAGGAACGAAAATTAGACTGTCTAGCCTTAGGTTTGGCTCTGTCTTGAGGCAGGGCATGGCCTTTACCTCCTGTAATGTCAGCGATAATCTCTTTCAATCCGGGCCCGAATAAGGTCTGCCCTTTGAAAGGTATATTAAGTAATTTAGACTTAGAAGTAACGTCAGCTGACCAGGATTTTAGCCACAGTGCTCTGCGCGCCTGAATGGCGAATCCGGAATTCTTAGCCGTAAGCTTAGTTAAATGTACTACGGCATCTGAAATAAATGAGTTAGCTAACTTAAGAGCTTTAAGCTTGTGTGTAATCTCATCTAACGGAGCTGATTCAAGTGTCTCTTCCAGAGACTCAAACCAAAACGCTGCTGCAGCCGTGACAGGCGCAATGCACGCAAGGGGTTGCAATATAAAACCTTGTTGAACAAACATTTTCTTAAGGTAACCCTCTAACTTTTTATCCATTGGATCTGAAAAGGCACAGCTATCCTCCACCGGGATAGTGGTACGCTTAGCTAAAGTAGAAACTGCTCCCTCCACCTTAGGGACCGTTTGCCATAAGTCCCGTGTGGTGGTGTCTATTGGAAACATCTTTCTAAATATCGGAGGGGGTGAGAACGGCACACCGGGTCTATCCCACTCCTTAGTAACAATTTCAGTAAGTCTCTTAGGTATAGGAAAAACGTCAGTACTCGACGGTACCGCAAAATATTTATCCAACCTACACATTTTCTCTGGTATTGCAACTGTGTTACAATCATTCAGAGCCGATAACACCTCCCCTAGTAATACACGGAGGTTTTCCAGCTTAAATTTAAAATTTGAAATATCTGAATCCAATCTGTTTGGATCAGAACCGTCAGCCGCAGAATGAAGCTCTCCGTCCTCATGTTCTGCAAGTTGTGACGCAGTATCTGACATGGCCCTAACATTATCAGCGCACTCTGTTCTCACCCCAGAGTGATCACGCTTACCTCTTAGTTCTGGTAATTTAGCCAAAACTTCAGTCATAACAGTAGCCATATCCTGTAATGTGATTTGTAATGGCCGCCCAGATGTACTCGGCGCCACAATATCACGCACCTCCCGAGCGGGAGATGCAGGTACTGACACGTGAGGCGAGTTAGTCGGCATAACTCTCCCCTCGTTGTTTGGTGAAATGTGTTCAATTTGTACAGATTGACTTTTATTTAAAGTAGCATCAATACAGTTAGTACATAAATTTCTATTGGGCTCCACTTTGGCATTAGCACATATAGCACAGATGTCTTCCTCTGAATCAGACATGTTTAACACACTAGCAAATAAACTAGCAACTTGGAAATACTTTTCAAGTAATTTACTATAATATGAAAACGTACTGTGCCTATAAGAAGCACAGAAAGAGTTATGACAGTTGAAAGTTAATAAACTGAAAGGTTATAGCATCAAATCTTTGTAAAAAACACAATTTTAGCAAAGGCTTGTTCCCATTAGCAAAGGATAACTAGCCCTGATAGCAGAAAAAAAGTTACAGAAATAAACTTTTTTATCACAGACAACTACAATCTCACAGCTCTGCTGTGAGTGATTACCTCCCTCAAAACAAGTTTTGAAGACCCCTGAGTTCTGTAGAGATGAACCGGATCATGCAGGAAATACAATGAGCTTCTGACTGAATTTTTTGATGCGTAGCAAAAGCGCCAAAAAAGGCCCCTCCCCCTCACACACAACAGTGAGAGAGATCAGTAAACTGTCATAAATTAAATAAAACAACTGCCAAGTGGAAAAAAATAGTGCCCAAAATATTTTATTCACCCAGTACCTCAGAAAATGAAACGATTTTACATGCCAGCAAAAAACGTTTAACATAAATTAAGTGTTATTAAAAAGCCTGTTGCTAGTCCCTGCAAATTAGGCTAAAGTCTTATGCACACAGTATAATTCCAGTGAAGTGCCATTCCCCAGAATACTGAAGTGTAAAATATACATACATGACAGCCTGATACCAGTTGCTGCTACTGCATTTAAGGCTGAGTTTACATTATATCGGTATGGCAGAATTTTCTCATCAATTCCATTGTCAGAAAATAATAAGCTGCTACATACCTCTTTGCAGATTAATCTGCCCGCTGTCCCCTGATCTGAAGTTTACCTCTCCTCAGATGGCCGAGAAACAGCAATATGATCTTAACTACTCCGGCTAAAATCATAGTAAAAACTCAGGTAGATTCTTCTTCAAATTCTACCAGAGAAGGAATAACACACTCCGGTGCTATTATAAAATAACAAACTTTTGATTGAAGGTATAAAACCAAGTATAATCACCACAGTCCTCTCACACATCCTATCTAGTCGTTGGGTGCAAGAGAATGACTGGGGGTGACGTAGAGGGGAGGAGCTATATGGCAGCTCTGCTGGGTGAATCCTCTTGCACTTCCTGTTGGGGAGGAGTAATATCCCAGAAGTAATGATGACCCGTGGACTGATCACACTTAACAGGAGAAATGGTGGCATAATAAAAATACAGGTGGCCCTCGTTTTACAACGGTTCAATTTACACCGTTTCAGAACAACCTTTTTTTCCAGTCATGTGACTGCTATTAAAAAGCATTGAGAAGCAGTGCATTTATTAAAATAGCCAGTACGTGGAGCTGTCCGCTTGTGTTGCAGCAAAGCCAAGCAAGCTGAAATTACTCAGTTTAACCAGACCTGAGCTATCGAGCAGATTTCAAAGGAACAAGATCTTCCTGTCTATAAATCAGTCCAGATTGGAATGCATAGAAAGAACTGTTTGCAGAAAAATGCAAGTGAAGTCTATGTTGTGTGATTATTTTATTAGCTTTATAATGCCGTTTAGTAAATGTTTTTGTTCATTTAACTTAGTTTAATTATATATTCTGTGTTGTGTGATTATTTTATTAGGTTTATAATGCTGTTTAGCATTTAAAGTCTTCATTTCAAAGCTTTAAAAATAATGTATCAGGTGTTACTTATGCCAATTTTGAGAGGGGCCTGGAACCTAACTCCCTCACTTCCCATTGACTTACATTATAAACTGGGTTTCAATTTACAACGGTTTCGATTTACAACCATTCCTTCTGGAACCTAACCCTGGCGTAAACTGAGGGCTACCTGTACTTGACTAAACAATTTAGAGATGACTAAAAAAAAACAACTAAAAAGCGATCATATTTAATCAACCAATTCTGCAAAGACCATCAAGTACATCATATTCTAGCAGGCTTAGGATATGTAATGAAGTGCTTTATAAATGGGTCAAGTATAAGCTAGAGAATATTGCTGCTGCTAACAAACAGAACATTGCTGCTCATAACACACAATAAAAGCCCTACTTGCATTTAACATTTATATTAGGGGGAAAAAAAAGGAATGTTATAAAGCAAAATTGTTTATTTTTTGTTTCTAATGAGCCATGGTGATTGCTTAAAAAAGCAATATACCAATTCATATTTAACCCCATTATTAATCTTTCAAATGTTTGTGTTTCTTGTTGTTAAAGTGGAAAAAAAGTGCAATATTATATGCAAGTTAACAGTGCAGTAATGAAATGTTTTGTCTATTTAACCGTTGTGTTAGCTCTAAAGCAGAAATTAACTACTAGGTAGCAGAACACATCTGGTGACAAAGCATAAAATGTGTTACCAGTTCCCATTAGTGCAGTGCTGCGATCGAGCCTACCTAGGTATATTTTTTAGCAAAGGAGACCGAAAGAACAAAAGTAAATTTGAGAACAAAAGTAAATTGAAGTCTCAAAATTTTAGAAACATAAAAATTTAATTTTTAACTCTCACGTCCCTTAAAACTTGAATAAACAAGAATATTAAAAAAACATAAATTATGCTTAACTGATCATTTTCTTTACTTCTGACGGGGAGAGGCCACAGCTGCATTCATTACTTTTGAGAATTCAGAACCTGGCCACCAGGAGGAGGCAAAGACACCCCAGCCAAACGCTTAAATACCTCCCCCACTTCCCTCATCCCCCAGTCATTCTGCCGAGGGAACAAGGAACAGTAGGAGAAATATCAGGGTGAAAAAGGTGCCAGAAGAACAAATAAAATATAAGACTGCCTCAGATAAAAATGGGCGGGGAGCTGTGGCCTCTCCCCGTCAGAAGAAAAGAAAATGATCAGGTAAGCATAATTTATGTTTTTCTTCTTAAACGGGAGAGGCCACAGCTCCATTCATTACTTTTGGGAAAACAATACCCAAGCTATAGAGGACACTGAATGCAATACGGGAGGGAAAAAAAAAAAAAAAGACGGACCACAATCTGCAAAACCTCTCTCCCAAAGGCTGCTTCAGCAGAAGCAAAAACATCAAACTTTGTTAAGTCTGGAAAAAGTATGCAAGGAGGACCAGTATGCAAGGGGGCCTTACAAATCTGATCCATAGAGGCCTCATTCTTGAAGGCCCAAGAGGAAACCACTGCTCTCGTAGAATGAGTGGTAATCCTCAGAGGAGTCTTATATCCCACTGTTTCTATGCTAAACGGATGACACTTCTCAGCCAAAAAGATAAGGAGGCCCTCTGACCCCCATGCTTCCCGGAAAAGAGAACAAATAGAGATAAGATGTTTGTCTAAATTCCTACGCGGTCTGAAGATAGGACTTCAAGTCACAAACCACATCCAGAATTATGTTGAAAATGTTCCTTCGATGAAGGAGTAGGACATAAGAAAGAAACCACAATCTCTTGATTGATGTTGCGAAGTGACACAACCTTAGGAAGAAAACCTAACTTGGTACGTAGAACAGCCTTATCAGCATGGAAAACCAGATAAGGAGGGACGCATTGCAAGGCAGCAATCACAGATACTGTGCGCAGAAGCAATAGCCCGTAGAAAAGGAACCTTCCAAGACAATAATTTAAATGTCTACTTCATGCATAGGCTCCAACAGAGCCTGTGCAAAACTTAAAAAACAAGATTTAAACTCCAAGGAGGAGCAATAGATCTAAACACAGGTCTGATCCTAGCAGAGCCTAAACAAATGACTGCACATCAGGAAGCTCAGCAAACCTCTTGTGCAGTAACACAGACAGGGTCGAAATCTGTCACCTCAGGGGACTTGCAAAAAGGCCCTTCTCCAGTTCATCCTGGAGAACAGAATAAGTAGGTCCTCCACACCTTATGATAGATGCGACGAGTAACCAGCTACAAGCTTGAATGAGAGTAAAAATAACACTCTCAGAAACCCTCTCTTGGCTAAGACTAAACATTCAATCTTCACGCAGTCAGCCTCATAGAAACTAGACATAGATGAACAAAGAGACCTTGGTCAGCAGATCCCTGCGACAAGGTAACTTCCACGGAGGAGAAAATGACATCCCCACTAGTCCGCAAACCATATCCTTCGTGGCCAAGACGGAGCAATCAGTATCACTGACGCCCGCTTGATTCGAGCCACTACAGTAGGAAGTAGTGGTAACGGCCGGGTAAGATCAATTGGATTGAACCTCCAAGGCACCGCTAATACATCTGTTAGCTCCGCTTGAGGATCCCTGTACCTCGACCCATATCTGGGTAGCTTGGTATTGAGACGTCATAAGATCCACCTCTTGCAAATGTCTGCAAACACTCAGGATGGAGACCATTCCCCGGGATGAAAGGATTGACTGCTGAGGAAATCTGCTTCCCAGTTGTCCACACCCGTAATGTGGATCGCTGACAGTGAACAAACAGGGGTCTCCGCCCACTCCAGAATCAGAGATACTTCCCTCATAACTAGGGAGCTTCTTGTTCCCCCGTGATGGTTGATGTAAGCCACCAAGGATATATTGTCTGATTGGAATCTGATAAACTGGGACGAACCCAGCAGAGGCCAAGCCATCAGATCATTGTATATTGCCTGAAGATCCAAAATGCGATCAGGAAGGAGCTATTTCTCCTGAGTCCATAGGCTCTGTGCCTTCCTGGCACCCCAAACGGCTCCGCATCCTGACAGACTCGCAACCGTAGTCACAATTAGCCAGGATGGTCTTGAGATGGACGTCCCTTGGGATAAGTGATCCAGACAAACACCAAGAGAGCGATTCTCTCGGTCGGTTGTCCAGAGAATCTTTTGAGACAGATCCAAATGATCATCGTTCCACAGCTTAGCATGCACAGTTGCAACAGTTTGAGGTGAAACCTGGCAAAGGAAATGATGTCCATGCTGGACACCATGAGACCAATCGCCTCCACACACCGAGCCACAGATGGCCTTAAGGAGGTCTGGAGGGCAAGACGTGTTGAAGCTAGCTTGCAACATCTCTGGTCTGTTAGACTCCATAGACATGAGAATATTTCTATTATAGTACCCGAGAATTCTACCCTGGTTCTCATTTCTTGGAGCCGTAGCTAGACCAAACGGAAGATCAATAAACAAAGTGCTGGTCCAGAAACACAAACCTTGGGAACTGGAAGTGGTCCTTGAGGATTGGTACGGGAGCATCCTTCCGATCTATCGTGGTCATGAACTGCCCTCTCGAACAAAGGGAAGAATGGACCTATTGTCTCCCTCTTGAACGAGGGGGCATTTAAAAACCTGTTTAAGCACTTTAAGTCCAAATCGGACAGAAGGTTCCCTCCTTCTTTGGGACCACGAAAAGGTTTGAATAGTATCCCAAACCTCTCACTGCGATAGGCACCGGGACAAAAGAGAAAAAAGAGAAAAAAGAGAAAAAAGAGAAAAAAGAGAAAAAAGAGAAAAAAGAGAAAAAAGAGAAAAAAGAGAAAAAAAGAGAAAAAAGAGAAAAAAAGAGAAAAAAAGAGAAAAAAAGAGAAAAAAAGAGAAAAAAAGAGAAAAAAGAGAAAAAGAGAGAAAAAAAGAGAAAAAAAGAGAAAAAAGAGAAAAAAAGAGAAAAAAAGAGAAAAAAAGAGAAAAAAAGAGAAATAAGAGAAAAAAGAGAAAAAAAAGAGAAAAAAAAGAGAAAAAAAAAGAGAAAAAAGAGAAAAAAGAGAAAAAAGAGAAAAAAGAGAAAAAAGAGAAAAAAAGAGAAAAAAAGAGAAAAAAGAGAAAAAAGAGAAAAAAGAGAAAAAAGAGAAAAAAGAGAAAAAAGAGAAAAAAGAGAAAAAAAGAGAAAAAAAGAGAAAAAGAGAGAGAGAGAGAGAGAGACTTGAAACCTCTCTCGTAACCCTGAACTTTGACCCAGGACCTTGCACGTCCCTGAACCAAGCGACTCAAAAGAGCGCCAGTCTGCCCCCTACATGATCTGGAAGAGGACCGGGGACCGCCCATTCATGCAGACGTAGACTCGGCGGGCTTCTTCCTCTGCTTGGATTTATTCCATGACTGAGCCGGCTTCCAAGAGCTCTTGGATTGCACAGGCTTAGCGGAGGACTGCTGACATGGGCTTTATCAGAATGAAAAGAACAAAAATTGTCCCTTAGACTCATATTTTCTTGCGGTAGGAGGGCACCCTTGCACCCTGAGACCGAGGAGATAATTGTGTCCAGGCCTGGACCAAACAAAATCATTCCCTTAAAATGGGAGGGAAAGAAGTCTAGACTTAGAAGTCATATCCACAGACCATGACTTGAGCCAGAGCCGGAAAAGAAAAAGCTGAAGCCTTAGCATTCAGGCGAATAATCTGCCTAATAGAATCACAGATCAAAGAATTAGCAACCCTCAAGGCCGTAAATCTTTCCTGAGTAACGTTGAGGGGACCCGCTACCCCGATCAAAACCTATAAGGAGACACACCCATAGGTAGTTTCTCCAGCAACCGCGGCAACAGCCTCTGCCGGTTGAAACAAATATCCTGTATGCTGAAATATCTTTCTTAACAGAGTTTCCATCCTTTATCCATGGGCTCCTTAAATGAAGAGTTATCCTCAAGCGGGATAGTAATATGTTTAGCAAGGGTGAAGATAGCACCATCCCTTTTAGGGACGGAACCTCACAACTCAATTGAGAGTCCAGGACCGGGAACAATTTGTTAAAAAGGGAGAAGAGGGGGAACAAGGAATCCAATCCTGTCCCATTCAGTCTTAATAATGTTCGCCATCTAACAGGAGAAGGGAAGGATAAGGTATCACCCTGTCCCCAAACTCTATCCAATCTAGGAATCAAAGGTTCATCAGGCATTAGGCCTCTAAATTAGCCAAAAACTAAAACGAAGCGCAAATTCCTAAAACTAAAGTCTGGTTCCTCCGAAGCTGGAGGTTTAGAGGCAGCAGACTCTGACCCAGAATGTTCATACTCTGAAGTCTCAGAAAAGGAAATTTATGCTTACCTGATAAATTGTATTTCTTCTACGATACGACGAGTCCACGGATTTCATCCTTACTTGTGGGATATTATCCTCCTGCTAACAGGACCACCAGTCATTTGACCGAATGTTATAGGAAGAGAAAGGAAAAGCTAAAAGGTGCAGAGGTGACTGAAGTTGTAAATAATAATAAAAAAAAAAAAAATACAATCTGTCTTAAATTGACAGGGAGGGTCGTGGTCTTGTCGTATCGTAGAAGAAATCAATTTATCAGGTAAACATAAATTTCCTTTTCTTCTACAAGATACAACGTGTCCACAGATTTCATCCTTACTTGTGGGATACAATACCAAAGCTACAGGACACGGATGAAAGGGAGGGACAAGACAGAGATGGCACCACTGCTTGAAGAACTTTTCCCCAAAAAATATCCTCAGAAGAAGCAAAAGTATCAAATTTGGAAAAAGTATGAAGGGACGACCAAGTCGAAGCCTTACAAATCTGTTCAACAGATGCATCGTTTTTAAAAGCCCATGTGGAAGCCACAGCCCTAGTAGAATGAGCCGTAATTCTTTCAGGTGGCTGCTGTCCAGCAGTCTCATAGGCCAGGCGAATGATACTTCTCAGCCAAAAAGAAAGAGGTAGCCGTACGCTTTCCAGAATAAACAATGAATAATGAAGATGATTGACGAAAATCCTTAGTTGCCTGTAAATAGAACTTTAAGGCACGGACCACGTCCAAGTTATGTAACTGACGCTCCTTCTTAGAAGAAGGATTAGGACACAATGAAGGAACAACAATTTCCTGATTAATATTCTTATTAGAAACAACCTTAGGAAGAAATCCAGGTTTGGTACGTAAAACCACCTTATCAGAATGAAAAATGAGATAAGGCGAATCACACTAACGCTGAAAGCTCAGAAACTCTTCGAGCAGAAGAAATAGCAACCAAAAACAGAACTTTCCAAGATAACAATTTAATATCTATGGAATGCATAGGTTCAAACGGAACCCCTTGAAGAACACCAAGAAATAAATTCAAACTCCAGGGAGGAGTAATTGGTCTAAATACAGGCTTAATTCTAAATAGAGCCTGACAAAAAGATTGAACATCTGGCACATCTGCCAAACGTTTGTGAAACAAAATTGACAAAGCAAAAAATTGTCCCTTTAAGGAACTTGCTGATAACCCTTTCTCCAATCCTTCTAGGAGAAAAGACAGAATCCTAGGAATCCTAACTTAACTCTATGAGTAACCCTTGGCTTCACACCAATAAAGATATTTACGCCATATCTTATGATAGATTTTTCTAGTGACAGGCTTTCTAGCCTGTATCAAAGTACTGATAACCAAATCAGAGAATCCTCGCTTCGATAAAATCAAGCGTTCAATCTCCACGCAGTCAGCTGCAGAGAAATTAGATTTGGATGTTGGAAAGGACCTTGAATGAGAAGGTCCTGTCTCAAAGGAAGTTTCCATGGTGGCAGAGAGGACATGTCCACTAGATCCGCATACCAAGTCCTGCGTGGCCACGCAGGCGCTATCAGGATTACTGAAGCTCTCTCCTGTTTGATTCAAGCAATCACGCGTGGAAGGAGAGGAAACGGTGGAAACACATAAGCTAGGCTGAAAAACCAAGGCACTGCCAAGGCATCTATCAGTTTGGCCTGAGAATCCCTCGACCTGGATCCGTATCTTGGGAGCTTGGCATTCTGTCGAGATGCCATCAGATCCAATTCCGGTCTGCCCCATCGGTGAATCAATGAGGCAAATACCTCCGGGTGGAGTTCCCACTCCCCCGGATGAAAGGTCTGTCGACTTAGAAAATCCGCTTCTCAGTTCTCTACTCCTGGGATGTAGATTGCTGACAGATAACAAGAGTGGGCCTCCGCCCATCGGATTATCTTGGATACTTCTCTCATCGCTAAGGAACTTCTTGTTCCCCCCTGATGATTGATATAGGCCACAGTCGTGATGTTGTCCGACTGGAATCTGATGAATTGAGTCCAAACACCCTGAGCCTTCAGGGAATTCCAAACTGCACACCAGCCCAGAAGGCTGGCGTCCATTGTCACTATCACCCACGAGGGTCTGTGGAAACAAGTCCTCTGGGACAGATGATCCGGCGACAACCACCAAAGAAGAGAGAGTCTCTGGTTTCTTGATTTAGATTTATCTGAGGAGATAAATCCGCATAATCCCCATTCCACTGTCCGAGCATGCACAGCTGCAGCGGTCTGAGATGAAAGCGAGCAAACGGAATGATGTCCATTGCTGCTACCATTAATCCAATTACCTCCATACACTGAGCCACTGATGGCCAAGGAATGGACTGAAATGCTCGGCAAGTATTTAGAATCTTTGACTTTCTGACCTCAGTTAGAAATATTTTCATGGCTACCGAGTCAGAGTTCCCAAGAAAGGAACCCTTGTCTGTGGAACTAGTGAACTTTTCTCTGTGTTCACCTTCCAACCATGAGTTCTCAGGAAAGACAACACTGTGTCCGTGTGAGATTTTGTCAATTGATACGTTGACACCTGGATCAGAATATCGTCCAGATAAGGCGCCACTGCTATGCCTCGCGGTCGGAGAACCGCCAGAAAAGACCCTAGAACCTTTGTGAAGATTCTGGGTGCTGTGGCCAACCCGAAGGGAAAAGCCACAAACTGATAATGTTTGTCCAGGAAGGCAAACCTTAGAAACTGATGATGATCCTTGTGGATAGGAATATGAAGGTATGCATCCTTCAAGTCCACGGTAGTCATATATTGACCGTCCTGGATCATTGGTAAGATTGTTCGTATAGTCTCCATTTTGAACGATGGGAATTGTTTAGAAACTTGTTTAGACACTTGAGGTCTAAGATGGGTCGGAAAGTTCCCTCTTTTTTGGGAACCACAAATAGATTTGAGTAAAACCCCTGTCCCTGTTCCGATCTTGGAACGGGACAAATTACTCCCATGGTAAAAAGGTCTTTTACTGTAACATAGCTCAGCCTAATGTCACTATCCCTTTAAGACTGCCTTTCCTGATTCTGACACTCATGCTGTTTTGAGCAGTATTTACATTCAGTTTGCCTGCCTGATTAATCATTCATGCACCCGATTCCCTCAGCCTCTTTTTAAGCCTTCTCGGGTCTAATGTGCTTTGCATTCACTTTGAAGTTGGTTCCTGAAAACAACTGAGATCTGTGGTTGATCCTGCATGAATCCTACCAACATATTCAAGCTTCAGTTTTTCCTATTTCCTCTGCCTACAATCATCAAATCGCAAGTATCCAAATAATTCCATTTTGTTACCTGGACACTGCTACTTAAACTCTGAACTTTATTATAAATCAAGCATACTTTTGGTTATCATCACTCTCTAATTATAACAACTGCATCTTACTCAGAACTTTATAACTATTCTCTGCAACAAGTTGTCACAGCTGAAATATCCTTCTACAAATATGTTAACATATTCAGAACTCTGCATCTATGTGTTCAGTTAAAAGCTTTCATGTGATTCCCCAATATATGCACAAACAGTAATTGATGCCTTTAACTTGCAACTTGACTATCACCTGTGCTGCTCTGATTATTACAGACATACAGCTCTATATAATATTATGTACTGTGAACCTGCAACAAACCTTAGTTTGCATATATATGCACAAATGTAATTAATGCCTAAAACTTGCAACTTGTCTATCACCTGTGCTGCTCTGTTTAATTCTGACATACAGCTCTATATAATATTATGTACTGTGAACCTTGCAACAAACCTTAGTTTGCATCTAAGTGTCAATCTTTTACCAGTTTACTCTGAAGCCTGAACATTCCACATTGCTATATTTTTCTCTCATTGAATCCTGCAGCTACTCCTAGTAACTAACTATAAGTCACAGTGAAGACAGAATATATTGTATACAAATTTTGCACTCTCCATTTATTCTACAATAACTTCTAGCAACTATGAATCACAGAATATCATCTATCCACGTCCAGGATACTGTTCCCCGGGTCAGGGGTCGGTGTCTTCAAATCCCTACCACCGCCCTGAGGGTCTGTATCCTGAGCGCATGTACACCGGAACATGACATTTACACAGGGTAAGAACGCCTCTCTTTTTATCTGGTCTGCAGATAATCTTGAAAGATGAAATCTCCCTCTTGGGAGAAAATCCTTGAATTCCAATCGATAACCGTGGGTCACTATTTACAGCGCCCAGGGGTCCTGAACATCTCTCTTGCCCAAGCCTGGGCAAAGAAAGACAGACAGTCTGCCCCCTACTAGATCCAGTCCCGGATCGGGAGGCCGCCCCTTCATGCTGTCTTTGTAGTAGCAGCGGGCTTCTTGGATTGTTTACCTTTATTCCATGTCTGGTTGGGTCTCCAGACTGACTTAGATTGGGCAAAATTCCCTTCCTGCTTTGTGGAGGAAGAGGAAGCAGAGGGTCCTCCTTTATAATTCCGAAAGGAGCGAAAATTATTTTGTTTACCCCTCATCTTAACAGACTTATCCTGGAGGTAGGGCATGACCTTTGCCTCCAGTAATGTCAGAAATTATTTCCTTCAATTTCGGCCCGAAAAGGGTCTTACCTTTAAAGGGAATAGCTAAAAGCTTAGTTTTTGATGAAACATCAGCAGACCAAGATTTGAGCTATAACGCTCTACGCGCTAGAATAGCAAAACCTGCATTTTTCGCCGCTAATTTAGCAATTTTAAAAGCAGCATCAGTAATGAAAGAATTAGCTAGCTTAAGAGCCTTAATTCTATCCAAAATGTCATCTAACGGAGTCTCAACCTTTAGAGACTCTTCCAGAGCCTCAAACCAAAAAGCTGCTGTAGTAGTTACTGGAAAAATGCAGGCCGTAGGTTGTAAAAGAAAACCCTGATTAATAAATAATTTCTTTAGAAGACCCTCTAACTTTTTATCCATAGGGTCTTTGAAAGCACAACTGTCCTCGATGGGTATAGTTGTACGCTTAGCCAGGGTAGATATAGCTCCCTCTACCTTAGGGACCGTTTGCCACGAGTCCCGAATGGTGTTTGATATGGGAAACATTTTCTTAAAATTAGGAGGGGGGAGAAAACGGTATACCTGGTCTATCCCATTCCTTTTTTTTTATAATTTCCGAAATTCTTTTAAGAACCGGAAAAACATCAGTGTAAGTAGGCACCTCTAGATATTTGTCCATCTAACACAATTTCTCTGGTGGTATCACAATGGAGTCACTAAAACCTCCCGAAGTAACAGGCGGAGGTGTTCAAGCTTAAATTTAAAGGACGTAACTTCCGAATCTGTCTGAGGTAACACATTCCCTGAGTCTGAAAGCTCTCCCTCAGACAGCAATTCCCTGACCCCCACCTCAGAACACTGTGAGGGTACACCGGAAATAGCTAATAAAGCATCAGAGGATTCAGTATTCGCATTAATACCTGACCTACTGCGTTTACCCTGTAACACTGGTAATTTAGATAACACCTCTGTAAGGGTAGTTGACATAACTGTAGCCAACTCCTGCAGAGTAAAGGAATTAGACGCACTAGAGGTACTTGGCGTCACTTGTGTGGGTGTTAAAGGTTGTGACACTTGGGGAGAATTGGATGGCATATCCTGATTCTCTTCAGACTGAGAATCATCCTTAGGCACACTTTCCTGACCTAAAATATGGACTTTACAATGTAAGGTCTTTTCAGTACAAGAGGTACACAATGTAATAGGGGGTTCCCACAATAGCTTCTAAACACATAGAACAATGAGATTCCTCAATGTCAGACATGTTGAACAGACTAGTAATAACCACAGAAGTCGTTAAAACACTTCATTTATTGCTTTAAATATTTTTTTGAAAAACATGTACTGCGCCTTTAAGAAATAAAAAAAAGTGAAGAATTTTTCCAAAACTGCTTAAATAACGTTAATTTGTCTAAAAAATTAACTTATTGTTTGCTCCAAAAATTACTGCACCCCAGGAGTAAGGGGAGTAATAAAGCTCTAAAGTTAACTTAGATCAGAAAAAACAGAATTTATGCTTACCTGATAAATTACTTTCTCTTGTGGTGTATCCAGTCCACGGATTCATCCTTTACTTGTGGGATATTCTCCTTCCCAACAGGAAGTGGCAAAGAGAGCACACAGCAGAGCTCCCCATATAGCTCCCCCTCTAGCTCCACCCCCCAGTCATTCGACCGGAGGTTAGGAAGAAAAAGGAGAAACCATAGGGTGCAGTGGTGACTGTAGTTTAAACAAAAAACTCTACTTGACTTAATAGCTAGGGCGGGCCGTGGACTGGATACTTCACAAGAGAAAGTCATTTAATGGG
The DNA here is from genome assembly GCF_027579735.1 of Bombina bombina. Classification (NCBI taxonomy): domain Eukaryota; kingdom Metazoa; phylum Chordata; class Amphibia; order Anura; family Bombinatoridae; genus Bombina; species Bombina bombina. The sequence continues at coordinate 398,459,797 of NC_069504.1, read as the reverse complement.
TAAGCATAAATTCTGTTTTCTCTTGTAAGGTGTATCCAGTCCACGGATTCATCCTTTACTTGTGGGATACCAATACCAAAGCTTTAGGACACGGGTGAAGGGAGGGAACAAGACAGGTACCTTAAACGGAAGGCACCACTGCTTGCAAAACCTTTCTCCCAAAAATAGCCTCCGAAGAAGCAAAAGTATCGAATTTGTAAAATTTGGAAAAAGTATGCAGCGAAGACCAAGTCGCTGCCTTACAAATCTGTTCAACAGAAGCCTCATTTTTAAAAGCCCATGTGGAAGCCACTGCTCTGGTAGAATGAGCAGTAATTGTTTCAGGAGGCTGCTGGCCAGCAGTTTCATAGGCCAGACGGATGATGCTTTTCAGCCAAAAGGAAAGAGAGGTAGCAGTCGCCTTCTGACCTCTCCTCTTACCAGAATAGATGACAAACAATGAAGTCGTTTGTCTGAAATCCTTAGTTGCTTGTAAATAGAACTTTAAAGCACAAACCACATCAAGATTGTGTAACAGACGTTCCTTCTTCGAAGAAGGATTAGGACACAGAGAAGGAACAACAATTTCCTGATTAATATTCTTATTAGACACAACCTTAGGAATAAAACCGGGTTTGGTACGCAAACTACCTTATCCGCGTGGAACACCAAGTAAGGTGAGTCACACTGCAAAGCAGATAACTCTGAAACTCTTCGAGCAGAAGAGATAGCTACCAAGAACAAAACTTTCCAAGATAAAAGTTTAATATCTATGGAATGTAAAGGTTCAAACGGAACCCCTTGCAGAACTGAAAGAACTAAATTCAGACTCCATGGCGGAGCCACAGGTCTATAAACAGGCTTGATTCTGACTAAAGCCTGACTAAACGCTTGAACGTCTGGTACCTCTGCCAGACGTTTGTGTAAAAGAATAGACAAAGCAGATATCTGTCCTTTTAAGGAACTAGCTGATAATCCTTTCTCCAATCCTTCTTGGAGAAAGGACAATATCCTAGGAATCCTAATCTTACTCCATGAGTAACCCTTGGATTCGCACCAACAAAGATATTTTCGCCAAATCTTATGGTAGATTTTCCTGGTGACAGGCTTTCTAGCCTGAATCAGGGTATCGATAACCGACTCAGAGAAACCACGCTTAGATAGAATTAGGCGTTCAATCTCCAAGCAGTCAGACGCAGAGAAATTAGATTTGGATGTTTGAAAGGACCTTGAAGTAGAAGGTCCTGTCTCATTGGCAGAGTCCATGGTGGAACGGATGACATATCCACTAGGTCTGCATACCAAGTCCTGCGTAGCCACGCAGGCGCTATTAGAAGCACCAACGCCCTCTCCTGCTTGATTCTGGCAACCAGACGAGGAAGGAGAGGAAACGGTGGAAACACATAGGCCAGATTGAAGGACCAAGGCGCTGCTAGAGCATCTATCAACACCACATTCACTTTACCCTTCCGAGAGAGACCCTATTGCTTAGAGCCGGCAAAGAGAATGACTGGGGGTGGAGCTAGAGGGGGAGCTATATGGACAGCTCTGCTGTGTGCTCTCTTTGCCACTTCCTGTTGGGAAGGAGAATATCCCACAAGTAAAGGATGAATCCGTGGACTGGATACACCTTACAAGAGAAATGTCAGTTTACACAAAAATACCCCCTGCACCTCGCCACAGCTCTGCTGTGGCGCCTACCTGCCCCCAGGATACTTCAAAATGACTTGCCAACACTCCGGACCAGAGAATCACTGTCCAGGAGCAACCAGAGTTACTGCTTGCTGCTTCTCAGTCAGAAGGAAGTGTGCATTTGAGCACGCAAAAACAAGCCCCGCCCCTTATGGGCGATGCCGGAGTAGGCCTAAAAACAACCGCATGGTGAAGCGGTTTTGCACACAAAGCTAAGTGGAACAAATAAACACCCCAAACACATCCCAGCAAGTCATACTGGTTATCTGATGAAATTAAAAAACTCCATCAACCGTTTTTGCCTCTCCCAGAGTGTCATATAATGCCCTTATAATGTCAACTTAGAAAAAATAAAAGTAAGGGACTCCAGTACCACCCCTCTGTATAACAGGTCTACTGCTTACCCCATTCCCTTACAGGGAAATGCCAGGCAGTTCTGATATATCAAGTCTCCTCAGAAAAAAAAGGGCTGCACATACCTCAATGCTGCTTGTAGCATGAAACCGTCTCCACATTGAAGATGTCTCGTGTTACCTTCAGAAGTCTTGTGGGAACCAACGTGGATCTTAGTTACAGCTGCTAAGATCATCAACCTCAGGGCAGAAATCTTCTTTCATAACCCCCTGAGGAAAATAGTACACACCGGTACCATTTAAAATAAAAAACTTCTTGATTGAAGCAACTAAAACTAACACCTCACTTTACCTCTTCCTAGTACAACACAGGCAAAGAGAATGACTGGAGGTGGAGGGGAAGGGAGGAGCTATATATACAGCTCTGCTGTGGTGCTCTTTGCCACTTCCTGTTAGCAGGAGGATAATATCCCACAAGGATGAAATCCGTGGACTCGTCGTATCTTGTAGAAGAAAGAACTTCATCCCCGCATAACCCTATCAGTTAAATCCAATAAATTATCTGATGTACTCTGGAAAGGAGTGCAATATGGAACCTTTCGCTTGCGCTTACCAGAGCGAGGTAAAGCATTAAAGGCCGTAGACACCGCCGTCTGTGCAGTAACATCTGGTGAAAAAATGGCCCCCTCCAGATGGAGGATCAGCAATTCTAGGGGAAACTGCATGTGTGGAGAGATAAGAATGTAGGGTACGCACCTCACTGGACGATAACTCAGAGGTGGACGGCTCAGTGGATCATACATGTTTGATATTATCACATTATCAAGGCATATGGAACATAATTAAGGGTAGCGGAACTAAGGCCTCCTCACGATATAAACAGGAATTACTCTTTAGTAGAATCCTCCATCGCTAGTGCAATAACCGGAGAACTATAGAAATAAAACATTTTATTTTATTTAAAAAAAAAAATGCACCTTTATATCCCAATGGCTGGGGCACTCACCCCCTCCCATGACCCAGACAGTACAGAGATTTAGGACTTCTCTCTGATAGACACCCTGTCAGGAAAAAGGGAAGGAATCACATGGTGCACAATGCAGGACCGTCCCTGCGATAAGAAAAAGCGCGCCAAGATTGTACGCTGCATGGCTCTCAAAGTGAAAGTGAAACCTGTACATTCCATAACAGCCTATGAGCCCATAACATCTCAAACATAAAAGCAGCATAAAAACATAGGATTATTCCCAACTGTTCAATAATCCCCCTCAGGAGATATTAACCCTTGATTCTATACAGATAAAAGGAGTCACACTGTGACCCCCTGTCTTGTTGCGTTATCATACATGTATAAAAAAATTAAATGATCTTACCAGAATCTATGCCGTGGAACAGTGACATGGCCCTTCAAGTGTGACATATAGTAGGATCACTTCTGACATGGACATGAGTGAAGAAAAAAGGCAGCGAAACTGGTCAACGACTATTTTTTAAGGAGCTGTTAATATGAGTCGGGATGGTTTTGCAGAAATACTCTCCCTGCATCTCTGGACTCTAACTTTCTTTCAACTTCTCACTGAGAGGCTAACAGGACTACTTAAAACCTCAGTGCCATCTCAAAGAGTACTACCCTACATAAGAGACTACTCCGAAATCCTCCGACACTTCTCTGCCAACCTCCTATGACGAAAGGCAAAGAATGACTGGGGTCCACCTCTCTTTTTTTCCCTCCCGTTTTGCATTCAGTGTCCTCTATAGCTTGGGTATTGTTTTCCCAAAAGTAATGAATGGAGCTGTGGCCTCTACCAGTTTAAGAAGAAAAACATAAATTATGCTTACCTGATAATTTTCTTTTCTTCTGACGGGGAGAGGCCACAGCTCCCCGCCCATTTTTATCTATGAGGCGGACTTACATTTTATTTGTTCTTCTGGCACCTTTGACCTTATATTTCTCCTACTGTTCCTTGTTCCCTCGGCAGAATGACTGGGGGATGAGGGAAGTGGGGGAGGTATTTAAGCCTTTAGCTGGGGTGTCTTTGCCTCCTCCTGGTGGCCAGGTTCTGAATTCCCAAAAGTAATGAATGCAGCTGTGGCCTCTCCCCGTTTAAGAAGAAAAAATAAAAGAGAATGTAATTATTGGACAAATGCTTGCATGTAATTTTGCTTAAAGGACCAGTCAACACTGTAGATTTGCATAATCAACAAATGCATGATAAGAAGACAATGCAATAGCACTTAGTCTGAACTTCAAATGAGTAGTAGATTTTTGTTAAATAAATTGCAAAGTTATGTCTATTTCCACTCCCACTGTATCATGTGACAGCCATCAGCCAATCACAAATGCATATACGTATATGCTGTGAATTCTTGCACATGCTCAGTAGGAGCTGGTGACTCAAAAAGTGTAAATATAAAAAGACTGTGCACATTTTGTTAATGGAAGCAAATTGGAAAGTTGTTTAAAATTGAATGCTCTATCTGAATCATGAAGTTTAATTTTAACTTGAGTGTCCCTTTAACCCCTGCAAATAGGTTAAAAACACCCAGACCAAATCTGTAAGGGAGATGCAATATATGGTGGCTGAGCCAATCAGCAGCAGTATATGCACATAGCCACCAATCATCATCCATGTCCTGTTCAGGATCAGCTTTGGCAGTGAGAAATGTATTTAAAAGTTAACAGGGGTGAAAAATATTTACAAGCATTTGTGCAATAATAAAATGCTGTTAACATAATACAGCATTTTATTATTACATAGCTACGGAATTTGGTGGCGCTATACAAATAAACAATAATATTACATTATTACGTCCCATTCATAAATGGATGGCAATTATTGTAAATACAAAAAATAATACATTAATAAAGCATGGTTACATAAACAGAGGCATATGTCAGCATAACAACAATAAGATTTGCAATACTTGCAATTTACCTGGAGATATCAGAGCAGCAGAAAAACTATCTTCTTAAGGCCAGTGATATCTTAGGTAGTAAATGACATCAGAGGTCAACTGTGGGCCAAAAAGTGGATTTAACTGAGCCAGGATAGCAATAAGCCAGCTGCAAGATATATATATAAAAGATGAGGATTAGAAATGTAAAAGCCAATATGCTTAGGAGACAAATATCACTCAAATCTGGACTATCTAGTATAAAGTTATAAAATATATCCAATACTCCAAAATGTTGTTACACACCCGCCCCCCACCCCAAATCTCTTTATGCAGCTTGTTTTGTTGCATTGCAGGGTTTAGGGAAAAAATAGCAAGCTAGTAATTGCAGATCAGCTGAAATGAACAAGGTTATATAATCATGCCCTAGAAACGCCAACTACTTGAAATTCATGCAGATTCATTAGGAGTGAAGGATGAGATAAGATGGGCTACAAATTCAGTGGAAGTGTATTGTTAATATAGAAAGAATGGCAAGCCCTTGTTCTGTATTGGTATGTTACAGGAACAGAAGCAGTATCTAATAAGATGATGCCAGCAGGATTTTGTTTTAAATCAAGGGTTATTCATACAAAGTATAGAGAGGTGTACTCCAATAAGGTGACATTGTGTAATGGTAAAAAACAACCAACCAACATCTACTGCTATTACAAAATAGATACTAGTAGCTCCAAATTACCAGCATATCCAGGTTTAGTAATAAAAACCAATTAAAAAACCAACAGTGCAGCCCTGTAACCCACTCTTTGTGCAAAGAAAAAGAATGCAAAGGTGTACATCACACTCCTTTTATAATTTTACATGGAAAGTAATCTCAAACGTTATACCATATGCCCGTAGGAACAGTATGCTTAATGACAACTCTTACTACTCCTTATAAGGGGCATTGAACTACAGTGCCATTGTTACTACTTTGCATACTATAGTTTTTCCTCCTGTACCTGCAGCTCTCTTTAAAGCCATGGTCTTATTTTAACTCATTACATAATCCAGTTGGTAAAGCTCTGCATTTTATACTGGGCGCTGCCATGTTGTAGCTCGTGTAATCGTTAAATCGGTGATAAAAAGCAGATCTGTGCAAGTGCACTGCTTCTAACAGCTGTACCTATCACTTCAGTTTAGCTCACATAATAGAGAGCAGAAGTCGTATATCTTTGCAGTTTTTTGACACAGTTTAAAAGTTAAATAACAATTATAAGCTCCAGTGGTGCCAACTGTAAAGATCCAGATTCACTAACTGATAATTGTAAGGGGTAAAAAAAAAAAAACACACAAAAAAAAAACCCAGGAGCGTGGCGAGTTGCAACCATTGTAATTTAGTTGGTGTGTGTGACAAAAAAAAAAAAAAAAAAAAAAAAAAAAAAAAAAAAAGAAGAGCGGGAGAGAGAGAAAACGAGAGCGAGCGAAAGAATATATATCGTCCCCTTAAAAGAACATACAACTCATTTTTTGAACAGGCATATAAAAATGTCACTATTTAAACTTTTAATAACAAATAAATAAGTTCACAGCTTTTTAGTCTGATATTGAATCTACCAGTAAGTCCACAGTTTGTGGCATAAAAGTGAAACAGCAACATTGGTAGACATTTATATATTTAATAACCGGAACATAATTAAAAAACAAACAAAAAAAACTAACACTTTTAGATTTAAAAAATTAGAGAACTTAAAAGGATATTATTATTATTATAAGTGCAAGAAATTAAAGGGACACTTAACACCTGCCTGTTAAAATCCTTAAATCTTGCTCCTTCTAATCAATCAAAATCAAGTTAGCATGAATGTCTATGCCCACTTGTCATCTTACCCCAAATTGTTAAAAAAAAGTGTTTTCAATAACAATGGTATACCTGTGCTTCTGTGTGCTCTATGGTTGTATGCATGCCGCCATATTTGTGACGTGCGTTACACACAGGTACACCAGTCACATGACACGCACGCATAGTGTTCTATTATGTATTTGCTGCTTACTTAGAAGGAATCACATCTGCAGCACACGCTCACTGCTGTGATGCATACAACAGCAGCACATGTGATTCTTGCAGAGCGTGTGCTGCAGTGTTTGTGGAGATAATGTTTAAAATGTGACAACACAGCAATACATAAGTTAGTAAATGCACGGCGTCATGAACAGTGTAGCACTATTCAAAACATATCTATATTAAAGCTATTTATACCGGTGTGTATTTAGTACCATGGGAAAGTAAATAACATATAGCATGATGCTACAGCGATTCTATATATTGTAACGTGATAAGGATTGTGAAAGCCAGAACTGTAAATCAGGGAGGAGGGGAGCGGACTGTCTCATGCGAGAAAAACATAATTTATGCTTACCTGATAAATTTATTTCTCTTGTAGTGTATCCAGTCCACGGATCATCCATTACTTATGGGATATTAACTCCTCCCCAACAGGAAGTGCAAGAGGATTCACCCAGCAGAGCTGCTATATAGCTCCTCCCCTAACTGCCATTACCAGTCATTCGACCGAAAACATGTAGAGAAAGGAAAACCATAGGGTGCAGTGGTGACTGTAGTTTAATGGAAAAATTACCTGCCTTAAAGTGACAGGGCGGGCCGTGGACTGGATACGCTACAAGAGAAATAAATTTATCAGGTAAGCATAAATTATGTTTTCTCTTGTTAAGTGTATCCAGTCCACGGATCATCCATTACTTATGGGATACCAATACCAAAGCTAAAGTACACGGATGACGGGAGGGACAGGCAGGCTCTTTATACGGAAGGAACCACTGCCTGAAGAACCTTTCTCCCAAAAACAGCCTCCGAAGAAGCAAAAGTGTCAAATTTGTAAAATTTGGAAAAAGTATGAAGAGAAGACCAAGTTGCAGCCTTGCAAATCTGTTCAACAGAAGCCTCATTCTTAAAGGCCCAAGTGGAAGCCACAGCTCTAGTAGAATGTGCTGTAATTCTTTCAGGAGGCTGCTGTCCAGCAGTCTCATAGGCTAACCGTATTATGCTACGAAGCCAAAAGGAGAGAGAGGTAGCCGAAGCTTTTTGACCTCTCCTCTGACCAGAATAAACGACAAACAGGGAAGACCTTTGTCGAAAATCCTTAGTTGCCTGTAGATAAAATTTCAGGGCACGGACTACATCTAGATTGTGTAGCAGACGTTCCTTTTTCGAAGAAGGATTAGGACACAAAGATGGAACCACAATCTCTTGATTGATATTCCTGTTAGTGACCACCTTAGGTAGGAACCCAGGTTTAGTACGCAGAACTACCTTGTCTGAATGAAAAATCAGATAAGGAGAATCACAATGTAAGGTAGATAACTCAGAGACTCTTCGAGCCGAGGAAATCGCCATTAAAAACAGAACTTTCCAAGATAACAACTTGATATCAATGGAATGAAGGGGTTCAAACGGAACCCCCTGTAAAACATTAAGAACTAAGTTCAAACTCCATGGTGGAGCAACAGTTTTAAACACAGGCTTGATCCTAGCTAAAGCCTGACAAAAAGCTTGAACGTCCGGAACTTCTGACAGACGTTTGTGTAAAAGAATGGACAGAGCTGAAATCTGTCCCTTTAAGGAACTAGCGGATAAACCCTTTTCTAAACCTTCTTGTAGAAAAGACAATATCCTCGGAATCCTAACCTTACTCCATGAGTAACTCTTGGATTCGCACCAATATAAGTATTTGCGCCATATCTTATGGTAAATCTTTCTGGTAACAGGCTTTCTAGCCTGTATTAAGGTATCAATAACTGACTCAGAAAAACCACGTTTTGATAAAATCAAGCGTTCAATTTCCAAGCAGTCAGCTTCAGAGAAATTAGATTTTGATGTCAGAAGGTCCTGTTTCAGAGGTAGCGACCAAGGTGGACAGGATGACATGTCCACTAGATCTGCATACCAAGTCCTGCGTGGCCATGCAGGTGCTATTAGAATCACTGATGCTCTCTCCTGTTTGATTCTGGCAATCAATCGTGGAAGCATCGGGAAGGGTGGAAACACATAAGCCATCCCGAAGGTCCAAGGTGCTGTCAAAGCATCTATCAGAACCGCTCCCGGATCCCTGGATCTGGACCCGTAACGAGGAAGCTTGGCGTTCTGTCGAGACGCCATGAGATCTATCTCTGGTTTGCCCCAACGTCGAAGTATTTGGGCAAAGACCTCCGGATGAAGTTCCCACTCCCCCGGATGAAAAGTCTGACGACTTAAGAAATCCGCCTCCCAGTTCTCCACTCCCGGGATGTGGATTGCTGACAGGTGGCAAGAGTGAGACTCTGCCCAGCGAATTATCTTTGATACTTCCATCATTGCTAGGGAGCTTCTTGTCCCTCCCTGATGGTTGATGTAAGCTACAGTCGTGATGTTGTCCGACTGAAACCTGATGAACCCCCGAGTTGTTAACTGGGGCCAAGCCAGAAGGGCATTGAGAACTGCTCTCAATTCCAGAATGTTTATTGGTAGGAGACTCTCCTCCTGATTCCATTGTCCCTGAGCCTTCAGAGAATTCCAGACAGCGCCCCAACCTAGTAGGCTGGCGTCTGTTGTTACAATTGTCCAGTCTGGCCTGCTGAATGGCATCACCCTGGACAGATGTGGCCGAGAAAGCCACCATAGAAGAGAATTTCTGGTCTCTTGATCCAGATTCAGAGTAGGGGACAAGTCTGAGTAATCCCCATTCCACTGACTTAGCATGCACAATTGCAGCGGTCTGAGATGTAGGCGTGCAAAGGGTACTATGTCCATTGCTGCTACCATTAAGCCGATCACCTCCATGCATTGAGCTACTGACGGGTGTTGAATGGAATGAAGGACACGGCATGCATTTTGAAGCTTTGTTAACCTGTCTTCTGTCAGGTAAATCTTCATTTCTACAGAATCTATAAGAGTCCCCAAGAAGGGAACTCTTGTGAGTGGAAAGAGAGAACTCTTCTTTTCGTTCACCTTCCATCCATGCGACCTTAGAAATGCCAGTACTAACTCTGTATGAGACTTGGCAGTTTGAAAGCTTGAAGCTTGTATCAGAATGTCGTCTAGGTACGGAGCTACCGCAATTCCTCGCGGTCTTAGTACCGCCAGAAGAGCACCCAGAACCTTTGTGAAGATTCTCGGAGCCGTAGCCAATCCGAATGGAAGAGCTACAAACATGTAATGCCTGTCTAGAAAGGCAAACCTTAGATACCGGTAATGATCTTTGTGAATCGGTATGTGAAGGTAAGCATCCTTTAAATCCACTGTGGTCATGTACTGACCCTTTTGGATCATGGGTAAAATTGTCCGAATAGTTTCCATTTTGAACGATGGAACTCTTAGGAATTTGTTTAGGATCTTTAAATCCAAGATAGGCCTGAAAGTTCCCTCTTTTTTGGGAACCACAAACAGATTTGAGTAAAACCCTTGTCCTTGTTCCGACCGCGGAACCGGATGGATCACTCCCATTAATAAAAGATCTTGTACGCAGCGTAGAAACGCCTCTTTCTTTATTTGGTTTGTTGACAACCTTGACAGATGAAATCTCCCTCTTGGGGGAGAGAATTTGAAGTCTAGAAGGTATCCCTGAGATATGATCTCTAACGCCCAGGGATCCTGGACATCTCTTGCCCAAGCCTGGGCGAAGAGAGAAAGTCTGCCCCCCACTAGATCCGTTCCCGGATCGGGGGCCCTCGATTCATGCTGTCTTAGGGGCAGCAGCAGGTTTCCTGGCCTGCTTGCCCTTGTTCCAGGACTGGTTAGGTCTCCAGCCTTGTCTGTAGCGAGCAACAGCTCCTTCCTGTTTTGGTGCAGAGGAAGTTGATGCTGCTCCTGCTTTGAAATTACGAAAGGAACGAAAATTAGACTGTCTAGCCTTAGGTTTGGCTCTGTCTTGAGGCAGGGCATGGCCTTTACCTCCTGTAATGTCAGCGATAATTTCTTTCAACCCGGGCCCGAATAAGGTCTGCCCTTTGAAAGGTATATTAAGCAATTTAGATTTAGAAGTAACGTCAGCTGACCAGGATTTTAGCCACAGTGCTCTGCGTGCCTGAATGGCGAATCCGGAATTCTTAGCCGTAAGTTTAGTTAAATGTACTACGGCATCTGAAATAAATGAGTTAGCTAACTTAAGGGCTTTAAGCTTGTGTGTAATCTCATCTAATGGAGCCGATTCAAGTGTCTCTTCCAGAGACTCAAACCAAAATGCTGCTGCAGCCGTGACAGGCGCAATGCATGCAAGAGGTTGCAATATAAAACCTTGTTGAACAAACATTTTCTTAAGGTAACCCTCTAACTTTTTATCCATTGGATCTGAAAAGGCACAGCTATCCTCCACCGGGATAGTGGTACGCTTAGCTAAAGTAGAAACTGCTCCCTCCACCTTAGGGACCGTTTGCCATAAGTCCCGTGTGGTGGCGTCTATTGGAAACATCTTTCTAAATATCGGAGGGGGTGAGAACGGCACACCGGGTCTATCCCACTCCTTAGTAACAATTTCAGTAAGTCTCTTAGGTATAGGAAAAACGTCAGTACTCGCCGGTACCGCAAAATATTTATCCAACCTACACATTTTCTCTGGTATTGCAACTGTGTTACAATCATTCAGAGCCGCTAACACCTCCCCTAGTAATACACGGAGGTTTTCCAGCTTAAATTTAAAATTTGAAATATCTGAATCCAGTTTGTTTGGATCAGAACCGTCACCCGCAGAATGAAGCTCTCCGTCCTCATGTTCTGCAAATTGTGACGCAGTGTCTGACATGGCCCTAATATTATCAGCGCACTCTGTTCTCACCCCAGAGTGATCACGCTTACCTCTTAGTTCTGGTAATTTAGCCAAAACTTCAGTCATAACAGTAGCCATATCCTGTAATGTGATTTGTAATGGCCGCCCAGATGTACTCGGCGCTACAATATCACGCACCTCCCGAGCGGGAGATGCAGGTACTGACTTGTGAGGCGAGTTAGTCGGCATAACTCTCCCCTCGTTGTTTGGTGAAATATGTTCAATTTGTACAGATTGACTTTTATTTAAAGTAGCATCAATGCAGTTAGTACATAAATTTCTATTGGGCTCCACTTTGGCTTTAGCACATATAGCACAGATATCTTCCTCTGAATCAGACATGTTTAACACACTAGCAAATAAACTAGCAACTTGGAAATACTTTTCAAGTAATTTACTATAATATGAAAACGTACTGTGCCTATAAGAAGCACAGAAAAAGTTATGACAGTTGAAAATTAATAAACTGAAAAGTTATAGCATCAAATCTTTGTAAAAAACACAATTTTAGCAAAGGATTGCTCCCATTAGCAAAGGTTAACTAACCCTGATAGCAGAAAAAAAAAAATACAGAAATAAACGTTTTTTTATCACAGTCAACTACAATCTCACAGCTCTGCTGTGAGTGATTACCTCACTCAAAACAAGTTTTGAAGACCCCTGAGTTCTGAACTGGATCATGCAGGGAAGACAAACTTCTGACTGAATTTTTTGATGCGTAGCAAAAGCACCTCTCCCCCTCACACATAACAGTGAGAGAGATCAGTAAACTGTCATAAATTAAATAAAACGACTGCCAAGTGGAAAAAAATAGTGCCCAAAACATTTTTTCACCCAGTACCTCAGAAAATTAAACGATTTTACATGCCAGCAAAAAACGTTTAACATTAATAAATTGAGTGTTATTAAAAAGCCTGTTGCTAGTCCCTGCAAATTAGGCTAAAGTTTTATGCATACAGTATAATTCCAGTGAAGTGCCATTCCCCAGAATACTGAAGTGTAAAATATACATACATGACAGCCTGATACCAGTTGCTGCTACTGCATTTAAGGCTGAGTTTACATTATATCGGTATGGCAGAATTTTCTCATCAATTCCATTGTCAGAAAATAATAAGCTGCTACATACCTCTTTGCAGATTAATCTGCCCGCTGTCCCCTGATCTGAAGTTTACCTCTCCTCAGATGGCCGAGAAACAGCAATATGATCTTAACTACTCCGGCTAAAATCATAGAAAAACTCAGGTAGATTCTTCTTCAAATTCTACCAGAGAAGGAATAACACACTCCAGTGCTATTATAAAATAACAAACTTTTGATTGAAGGTATGAAACTAAGTATAATCACCACAGTCCTGGTAATGACTGGTAATGGCAGTTAGGGGAGGAGCTATATAGCAGCTCTGCTGGGTGAATCCTCTTGCACTTCCTGTTGGGGAGGAGTTAATATCCCATAAGTAATGGATGATCCGTGGACTGGATACACTTAACAAGAGAAAAGGCCACACAGGGATTAATTACACCGGATCCTACTGCCCTGTATATCTGTACACACTGGATTAAGACTGGTGACCCTGGTGTAAATGTTAGCCAGGAGCTCACTGCAATGTACAAGTCCCCATTCAGTGCCCGAGATCACCTTGACTCCCAGGATTCGCGCACACATACGTCCGGCGGTGACATGATGATGGCTGGTGTAGTCTGAAGGGGAGCAAACGATACGAACAAGACAGGACAGAGAGATCACACAGAGCAGTTGTAATCGGCTAAGCTGACGGTGCCTGAAAGGCCGGAGCCGGGACAAGGTTGAAAAGGAAGTCGTGAACCACGCCTCTTGGTCAACAAAATTAATGTCACTCCACACACTAATGTCACTCCACAAGCCGGCAGTGACAGACTAGACTGCCTTTTGTTAGCGGGCTTGTGGAGTGACATTAGTGTGTGGAGTGACATTCTTTTCAACCTTGTCCCGGCTCCGGCCTTTCAGGCACAGTCAGCCTTTCAGGCACCGTCAGCTTAGCCGATTACAACTGCTCTGTGTGATCTCTCTGTCCTGTCTTGTTCGTATCGTTTGCTCCCCTTCAGACTACACCAGCCATCATCATGTCACCGCCGGATGTATGTGTGCGCGAATCCTGGGAGTCAAGGTGATCTCGGGCACTGAATGGGGACTTGTACATTGCAGTGAGCTCCTGGCTAACATTTACACCAGGGTCACCAGGCTTAATCCAGGGTGTACAGATATACAGGGCAGTAGGATCCGGTGTAATTAATCCCTGTGTGGCCTTTTCTCGCATGAGACAATCCGCTCCCCTCCCCCATGATTTACAGTTCTGGCTTTCACAATCCTTATGTTACAATATATAGAATCGCTGTAGCATCATGCTATATGTTATTTCCCATGGTACTAAATACACACCGGTATAAATAGCTTTAATATAGATATGTTTTGTATAGTGCTACACTGTTCATGACGCCGTGCATTTACTAACGTATGTATTGCTGTGTTGTCACATTTTAAACATTATCTCCACAAACACTGCAGCACACGCTCTGCAAGAATCGCATGTGCTGCTGTTGTATGCATTACAGCAGTGAGCGTGTGCTGCAGATGTGATTCCTTCCAAGTAAGCAGCAAATACATAATAGAACACTATGCGTGTGTGTCATGTGACTGGTGTACCTGTGTGTAACGCACGTCACAATATGGCGGCATGCATACACCCATAGAGCACAGGTATACCATTGTTATTGAAAACACTTTTTTTGAACAATTTGGGGTAAGATGACAAGTGGGCATAGACATTCATGCTAACTTGATTTTGATCGATTAGAAGGAGCAAGATTTAAGGATTTTAAGCATGTGTTTAAAAGTCTAGTAAAGCTTACTTTACATTTCAATACAACCATGCTTAGTTTTTAAACCAAGTACAGTAAACCGATGCAGTTATACAATGAAATGCAGCATAGTCCTACATCATTCTGTAAAAACACTCACTAAAATGCAAGCTGGCTCTCTGCGTCTTACTAAAGACAAAATTAGAATTTCATGACATGCAGTTTAAAAAAACAAAACAAAAAAAAACCTTTCCAATATACTTCCATTATCAAAATGTGCACATTATTTTTATATGCACACTTTCCCAGACCCCAGCACCTACTGAGCATGTGCAAAAGTGCACAGTATATACATATATGCATTTTCTGATTGGTTGATGACTATCACATGATACAGGGGGAGGGAAAATTGGATTCACTTTGAAATTTGACAGAAAATATTCTACCACTTGATTCAAATGCAACGTGTTTTTGCATTTTTTTTTTATTGTGTATTAATTATCCAATTATACTGTATTTAGTAGTCCTTTAATAAGATGTGTGCCCATATGAAAACAAGAATTACAGGGGGGGGGGGGGGGGGGGGGGGAAATGCACTGACCAAGCGGTACAGCCCTGTCTACAGCATTAAATAATGCTTTATTTCAATGACAGACTTTAAAGCAATAACTCTGACATAGCTTCCGTTTAATGTTCATACAGGAGTGTGATACTATATTTATGATGGCGCATGTACATTACAGCTTCTGTGATAGATACACACACTAGTGGTAACAGTTTTCTCTTCCTTATAAAAATGAAGAAAAGTACAAGAGCATGCAACCCTTCCAGCTACAGAAACCATAGCATATTTCACATATGGACATTTTATAAAAGTGAGGCATTAAGATAAGAATTATACAAGAATTGAATAAGGGGTCAAGACACAAGGCAAGTACTATGTACTATGTAACATTGTGTTTAATGTATCTCATTGTTTCCATATGCAAGTGCTGCTGTAATACTGCATTTTAATTCGTTCCCACTTTCGTAAAAATGCTCAATATCTTCATATTCCTTTTTGCTACCTCTTGTTGCTATAACAAACTACTATATTCAATTACTCCTTCCCCCTCAATACCTGCACTGTTCTATTAGCCCATCTCTCTTAAACTCACCTTACTTTTGTTTTGTACTCATGAACTTACACATTCCTAAACACTCTCCCCCCCCCCCCCGCACCTTATCTCATTACCGCAAATCTGCATCCCTTATGTCAATCTCCCTCTTGCTTATACTAGCTGCTGGTGACATCTCCCCCAATCCTGGTCTCCGACAACTTCCTAGCAATGCACATCCATGTGTACCTTACCATCGACTCAAACCAAAACTCTGGTAACCTTATTCACATTCCTCTTGTATCTTAAGGCACTACCCACTTCACTTGTGCACTCTGGAACTCTTGCTCTGTTTGCAACAAGTTAACTTCTATCCATGACCTCTTTATCTCCCACCCCTTCGACCTTCTGGCTTTTACAGAAACCTGTCTCTCTTCTTTAGACACAGCATTCACTGCTGCACTGTCACATGGGGGTCTCCTATTTAGCCACACTCCTAGGTTTGTTAATAGACAAGGAAGTGGTGCAGGTATTTTACTTTCCTCTCGTTGCACCTTTCAACAAATACAACCCATCTCTTCCCTCACATTTTCCTCATTCGAAACCCACATGATTAGCTTATTCTCTCCCCTCTCTATACGTGTTGCAGTCATATACCGACCCCCTGGCTCATCAACTCAATTTCTAGATCACTTTGCTTCCTAGCTACCTTATTTCCTTATGCAAAACAAAAAGAAGCTACTACCAGGTGGCAACCGGGCCATAGAACAAGCTATTGATGCTGCTGTTCGTTCCTGGCAGACTGCTTCTCATTCTTCTGTTTTGCATATGTAAATATGACCCTGGGAATAGTCTCCCTAAGGGTGATGGGGGAAACCAGACGTGGACTCCTTGCCCAATGTGCTTAGAGGGATATGGCTGCACCTCACTGACGAGACCCAAAGGAGGCCGAGACGATCAGACTGATATACTATAGGAAAGTTTTCCTCTGTGAAAAGCACAATTGGGCAAAAAGAAGCTACTACCAGTTGGCAACCAGGCCATAGAACAAGCTATTGATGCTGCTGTTCGTTCCTGGCAGACTGCTTCTCATTCTGTTTTGCATACCTTATTTCCTTTCCTCAGTCACCCCTGCCCTCATTCTTGGCGACTTCAAAATCCCTCGACAATCTCACTGCCTCCTCTGCAAAACAACTTCTGCAACTCACTTCCTCTTTCTATCACAATGGACTGACTCTCCCACTCACAAAGATGGTCACTCCCTTGATCTGATCTTTAAGCTATCGATGCACTATTTCAAACTTCACAAACTCCCCTTTTCCTCTTTTTGACCATCACATCCCTCCCTACAACTCTCCCTCCTCCTACCCCTCTACTTCATGGAAACATTATGTCATTAGATCAGCAGCAGCTCGCTAATTCTCTCATCCATCTCCTCTTTTTCCTGCCCTGCCCAATCTGCCACTATAATTCCACCCTTACATCGGTCCTTGACAATCTGGCCCTCCTACCATAGCTTGGAAATCACACACTCATCCTCAGCCCTGGCATACTCCTCTAACATGATACCTATGCAGATGTTCTCGTACTGCTGAGCGGCACTGGAGAAAATCTCGGAGTACAGCCGACTTTTTTTTACCACAAGTTCATCTTGAACTCGTACTATTCTGCCCTTAAAGGGACAGTATACTGTAAAATAGTTTTTTGATTAATGTGTTTACAATTGCTTTTTTTACCAACTGCAGAGTATAAAATGTATGAGATTTGCTTTTTAAGGTTTATTTGTGTATATTAAAGCTCTGATTTTGTGTTTAGAAGCCACAACCTAATAAAATGGGTTGAGCTTGTAGGTATAATCAGATCTCATTACTGTATCACATTGTGTACATATACCTGCTTCTTTATCTTATGTCTGTCCATAATCCAATCACCAGTACTTGGAGAGAACAATGGAAAATCAACATTTTATTACCTTATCTCTGCTATATCCCACTGGGAGTGTAATTTCTTCTGATGGCTGTGTTTACAAAGCTTATCTATAGCTTGGACCTGCGGCCACAAACTTTCAGAATAGGTGGGGATACCACATGCTAAATCAACTGTTTCAAATGCCAATATAAGGGTAAAGGAGCTACTTGTAAACAATTTAATACACTCCAGCAAGTGGATCATTGGGAACAAATCAAATTAAAGGGGAGAAAAATTTTGAGTAAACTGTCCCTTTAATCTTTATAAGCAACATTACTTCTCTACTTTCTTCAAACCCAAAATGTCTGGTCTCCACTTTCAATACTCTTCTCTGCCCACCCCCTAATAAAAACTTCTGTCAGCTCAAGATTTTTCCAGCCACTTCAATAACAAAATTGACTCCATCAGAAACGAAATAAGCTCTCAACATAACTCCAGTCTCTCACCCCCTCAAAAGCTCACAATCAACCACAACCCACATAGCCATAAACGTAGCTCTTTTTCCCCTGTTACTGAGGAAGAAGTTTCTGCACTTATACTGTGCTCTCACCTCACTACCTATCCCCTCGACCCCATCCCCTCACAGCTACTCCCCTCGTCTCTTCTACCCTTACCCCTATACTGACACACATTTTCAACCTCTCCCTCAGCACCGTTATATTTCCCTCATCTCTAAAACAAGCACTGGTCACACTTATCCTCAAAAAAAAACGTGTCTCGATCCAACCTCCCCATCTAACTACCGCCCTATTTCCCTACTCCCTCTTGTCTCGAAAAGCTAGTATATGCACGGATATCCTATTTTATTACATTAAACTCACTCCTTGACCCACTGTAATCTGGATTTTGTCCCCATCAATCCACAGAGACAGCAATCGTTAAGGTTACCAACGATCTACTTACAGCAAAATCCAAAGGCCACTTCTCTCTGCTTATCCTCCTTGATCTGTCTGCAGCCTTTGATACTGTTGACCAACCTCTTTTGCTCCAAACCCTCCAATCCTTTGGTATTTGTGACACAGCCCTCTTGTGGTTCTCTTCCTACCTGTCTAACCGCACCTTTAGTGTAGCCTTCTCTGAGGCTTCCTCTGCACTGTTACCACTTTCTGTTGGGGTACCGCAAGGCTCTTACATCGGTCCCCTTCTCTTCTCAATCTACATGTCATCGTTTCCTGATAAAGTAAAAATAAATGAGAAACAGGAGCACCGGTAGATGTGCAAGTAGCATTTATTCTCCACAATATCGCTACATATAAAAAAAGCTGTACGCTCATGCTGTGAGAATGTCAAATATCAGCGTATATTCAATGCTTTTGGAACATTGACAGCAGCTGGTTGGTTAATAGTGTGAGGAAGAATTTAACAGCTGACGCGTTTCGGCTTCCCAGCCGTAGTCCTAGCTGAATAAAAAGTTAAAAACAGGCGCCCTTTTTCAAGGGCTATCCTTCTTATTGGTCAACCAGTTAAGCCAATCATTACACTTTTAGCAAATGCAAGCCTCTAATTCATTTATTACAATACATCTAATAGATTAGCATGTTTGAAAATAAAGTAATATGACAAGGACAATCCCGAATAATTCAAGCACATGCAATTAAATTTCTTTACTATAACTATCTGCAAAACACTTAAGTGTCCCTTTACTCCTAACAACCTTAATACATTGAAAAAATATAGGAGAAAGAAAAAAAGAAAAAGACGTCGACCTATGTGTATTCATTAGTACCTAATTTTCTCAATAGTAGATACTGTTAATTACGGTCTGGATTTTTACAGATATATATCCAATTATGGTGTGGTACCCTAGCATACTAGATAAATGCAGCTTATATGTATTTAAAGCTATAGGTTATATCTATGTATCTGAAGTAAACAGTGTGGACATACAGATACAGCTTCATGAGGTAATATATGTATTACCCATATTGTTGCACCCATCCTAATGGTCAGGAATATAAATAACTTTAATCTTGAGACGTATATATGCTTGTCTTCCTGTATTCTTTCGTATATATTATTGCCAAAGTCCCTTAAAATGGCATATATTACCTTAATAATGCCCTAAAGGATGGTCACATTACAAAATGTTTATTTTAGTTGGTTTAGCCAATAATGTGTGACCAAAGGATTTGTTTACTGCCAATAATTTATCAAATCATAGGTTGAGTTAAGTCCTGAAGGTGTTCTGGGCTTTAATTTAAAGATCCAGAACACCTCCTGTCTGCCCAAAACCCTTTCCCTGTCCCCTCCTCTAGAGGGAATATGAACATGTTCAATGGCTGTCCATTTAAATCTTTCCGTGCTTTTTTCGTGGGTTTGTACAAAATGTTGTACCAGTGGGGTATTCAATTTACCCGTCCTGATCGTGGGGAGATGCTCCCTAATGCGGGATCTTATCCCCTGGTAGTTAGGCCTACATACTGTATTTTACACAGGTTATCAGATAAATGACAAATTTTGACCTGCAAGTTATGCAAGAATTGACGTCAAATTGCTGTCCTCTGTTGGTTGATTGAAAGGTCCCACCACAAACTACTTTTTCACAGTACACACAGTCTCTGTAATTACACCTGTGCATTCCTTTTACCATTAGCCAAGCTGATCCCCCTGGTTCAGCCTTTTTGAGTTTGGTAGGGGCTACCATATTACCAATGGTTTTATTTTTCTTGTATGAAAAATGACAGCCCTGTTTGGATGCGTCTGCCAAATCATCATCAGCAAAGAGCATTCTAAAGTGTCTCCTAAGGATATTGCAGATTTCTGCATATTCCACTGAGTAATCTGTTACAAAGAGAAGGCCTTTATTAAAAGGTTTCTTTGTACTCGCTGTTTCACTCTTGGGCAACAATAGGACTTCTCTGTCTATATTCTCAACAGATTCTCTGGCCCTTTTGATTATCTTGTGTCCATAGCCCCTGTTCCTAAATATGTTAACTCTTTACTCTCCTTTTCATACTGGTCTTGATGTGTACAATTTCTCTTGACCCGTATGTACTGTCCCTTAGCTACCGCTTTGAACACATTTTGTGGGTGGCAGCTTTTTGCGTGTAACAATGTGTTCCCTGTTATGGGTTTTCAGTAGATGGAAGAAGTCACCTTTTTACCCGGTGTACCCAATAGGGAGACATCAAGATAGTTAATACTATCGTTGTTACATTCAAAAGGTGAATTCTATGCCCTTATCATTTTTGTTCAAATAGTTGATAAAAATGGGTACATCAAGCGGGTCCCCTTTCCACACAAACAGAAGGTCGTCTATAAATAATTTTATAGAAGACAATGTTCTGTCTGTGTAGATTCCTCTCTCCAAATATGTGGTCCTCCTCCCACCAACCCATGAATAGGTTGGCGTAGGAGGGGGCAAACGTAGCCCCCATGGCCGTACCACACATTTGGAGAAAGAATTGGCCATTGAATTTGAAGAAGTTATAGGTCAACAGAAAATCCGTGACCCTATGTACGAATTCACATAATATAGGGTCATCCATGCAGTATTTTCTCATATAATAGTTCACAGCTTTCAATCCCTGTTCATGGGGAATTGATGAGTATAGTGACTTAACGTCTACCGTTACCCACATATAGCTGTCATTCCAATCAATGTTGGGTACCAAATTGAGAATATGTTTGGTGTCCAAGACAAAACTTGTCAATAGTCTAATCATAGGTTGCAGTAATGCATCCAACCACTCCGACAAAGGTTCAAGGAGAGACCCAATGCCACTGACAATGGGCCTCCCCTTGACGTCATAGTGATATGTGCACCTTAGGGAGGTGGTTGAATACAGGCATTCTGGGGTGACTAATGTATAGGAACTCACTGGTTCCCTTGTCTAGTAATCCCAGTTAAAGGCCATCATCTATCAGATCTCAGTTGTCTTTGAAATGCTCTTGTTGGATCTGAGCTCAGCACCTTATACTCCTGTGTATTTGAGAGCTGTCTTTATGCCTCTTTAACAAAATCATTCTTGTTCAAAATAACAACCGACCCCCCCTTGTCCGCAGATCGAATCCCCAATTCCTGGTTCTTACCTAGGTTTTGTAATGCCTGCCTCTCTGCTAATGCGATGTTAGGTTTATGTTGTCTCTCCTGATAGTAAAGATTAGTGAGATCTTCTTCAACCCTTGAATAGAATTTTTCTATCACAGGGCCTCTGTCCTGAATGGGGTAAAACTTAGAGGGTTTTTTTTAATTTCGATAGAGCAGTATGGCCCCAATCTGAGTCCAGTCCTCCTCCTGTTAGGAGTGATTGCAGGACCCTCACGTCACACTGCTCCCCAAAATCCAATTCATCCTCTCGTATGAGACCTTCCTGTCCATTTCCCCCCTGTGTGTTTTCTGAAAATGTTTATAAAGTGTCAATTTCCTAATTAGCTTGTTTACGTCTAGGAGTGTATTGAAGAGGTTGAAACCCACAGTTGGAACATACCCCAAGCCTAATTCCAAAACCTTCTTTTCTTGCTCACTTAACTCGTGGGTAAATTAATGATGCTCATAACCACTGAATCCTTCATTTCTTCCTTAGCGTGTACCTTCCTTTGTGAGTATCTCTTGTGTCTTGCCCCCCACGTCTCCTCCTGGGGGGGCAATTGAAAAAACCTGATTGACCTGTGCTCTTTCTACATTAGTTACATTGCTACGTGTACTGCCCACCATTGTTTCTGTTCTTTGTACATTGTATTTGGAATACGCATAGGGTTTTGCATTTTTTAGTATAGGGACTACAGGCATACTGCCTTCTTTTGGCCTAACTACTTGTGTTGTAACATAATGACCTTGTTGAGGTATGGTAACACTAAGAGGATAAGGGGTGTAATTATGGTCTGTATCCTCCCCTCCTGAACTGTCCCCTTGGGAATCCATTTCATCATCTGAGAATTGGATTCTGCGCTGTCCTCTCCTGCCCCTGCCCCTATTTCTCTGTCTATTTCCTCTCCTTTGATTTCTTGTGCCACTTCTGACATTATACTCCTTTCTTCTAGAGAACCGTTCCTTCCGGTTCCAGACATAAACTAAGTTATTATTGAAATCTGTTTGATCTCGTACATACTTATTATGTTTCCTCTCTAACAACACTTGCTTTGCCTCAGCTATGGTATCATGTAAAATCTGATCTAGTGCTGGATAATCCATGTCACCACTACGTGTATTAAACTAATTTTGTATGAAAACGATTTTATCTGTGATTACTTTTAATTGAGCAGTCTTATATTGCACTAGTAATACCATACGTTTTGCTGAGCACTCAGACAACACAACATTCCACAATTGTATAAACTCTCTGTCTTCAGTTAGGAATGTGGGGAATTTGTTAATACGTAGACCCCTGAGAATAAGTCCCAACTCAATATATTTATTCAAAGTAATAATGTCCCACTTCAGTCTGTTTTCTTTGATTAATAATTGTTCCATGTCCTCAAACAGGGCGGTCAGGGTAAACTTAGTTGGGTCCGTGGTAAAGATGGCCTCTATTTCTCTAGTGTGCTCATTACTCTGAAGCTGTCTTTAGGGAATAAAATGTATGTGCTTGCATTTGCAAACTGCTGTCCGTGTCAGACATCTCTAATAAACTCACAGATCCCCTCTATAGTCCGGAGTGTTGATACTAGTTGACCTGGTGTGTAGTATGAGCGGGATTCCACGCTCCGAATGTAAATCCAAATACCAAAGTTCTACACACTGTGTGGTAAACTATGTAACAAGTAGCACAGTAATATAGTGTACTCTTCGTGTTTTTACTGCTCCGTCAAGTGCTTACAACCCAAGGCAAGTATATATCCAGGTACAGACAAATCAATAAATGGAGGCTGAATTACTGCGTCCGGTCCTGGGGTGCGATCTAATGCGAGTCCGGCTTTTAGACACAGGATCTTGCTAGTCCATACTTGTAAAAGACCCCTTGTGATCCCATGATCTTTTATCGCCCGTGGTGTCCAGTAGTGTTCCACTTAGCTCCGTAAGCTGGCCGGACACGTCACCGCTTAGATCACGCCCTCCTCAGACGCGTGCAGCTTACTCCATTGGCTGTGATTACCAGATGTCACTCTCCGATTTGCCTTGTGATCCAATCCGGATTGGAGGGGGGAGGAGGCACTCCACAACTTCAGGTGCCTACGTCCCTGCTCACAGTGGGGGAATCCTCGTTCAATTCAAAATAAATGAGAAACAGGAGCACCGGTAGATGTGCAAGTAGCGTTTATTCTCCACAATATCGCTACATACTCACATGCTGTGAGAATGCCAAATAGCGTATATACACAATGCTTTTGGAACATTGACAGCAGCTGGTTGGTCAATAGTGTGAGGAAGAATTTAACAGCTGACGAGTTTCGGCTTCCCAGCCGTAGTCCTAGCTGAATAAAAAGTTAAAAACAGGTGCCCTTTATCAAGGGCTATCCTTCTTATTGGTCAACCAGTTAAGCCAATCATTACACTTTTAGCAAATGCGAGCCTCTAATTCATTTATTACAATACACCTAATAGATTAGCATGTTTGAAAATAAAGTAATATGACAAGGACAATTCCGAATAATTCAAGCACATGTAATTACATTTCTTTACTATAACTATCTGCAAAATGCTTAAGTGTCCCTTTACTCCTAACAACCTTTAGATCATTAGATCGCACCCCAGGACCGGACGCGGTAAGTCAGCCTCCATTTATTGACTGTAGCTGCATATATACTTGCCTTGGGTTGTAAGCACTTGACAGAGCAGTAAAAACCACGAAGAGTACACTATATTACTGTGCTACTTGTTACATAGTTTACAACAAAGTGTGTAGAACTTTGGCATTTGGATTCCCTAACTGTCTTTCTCACATCTCATCCTGGATGTCCTCTCACTACATTAAGCTAAATCTCTCCAAAACGGAGCTCCTTATTTTCACCCCCTTCTTCCAAAAGCTCCACCTCCAATCTCTCTATAACTGTCGACAACTCCATCATTACCCCTACCACGCATGGCCGATGTCTTGGGGTCACATTTGACTCCGATCTTTCTTTACCTCCTCACATTCAGTCCTTCGCTAAATCCTGCCGCTTCCACCTTAAAAACTCTCTCTAAAATTAGACATTTCCTTACACAAAACACAACTAAGATTTTAATCCACTCTCATCCTTTCCCGCCCTGACTACTCAAACTTTGTCCTCTCTGATCTCCCTAGCTGCCGCCTAGATCCTTTACAATCCATAATGAACGCCTCTGCGGGGCTCATCGTCCTTACACGTTGCTCTTCATCTGCTGCCCCTCTCTGCCAATCACTTCACTGGCTTCCTCTTGCCTCCAGGATTAAACACAAAAGTCTGTCTCTGACATACAAGGCCCTCAACTGCACTGCTCCCCCCTATATCTCAGACCTTGTCTCCAGATACTCTCCCTCCCGTCCCCTTCGCTCTGCTCACAACTTCCTACTCTCCTCCTCTTGTTACCTCCTCACAGTCCCATTTACAGGACTTCTCCAGATTGGCTCCCATCTTGTGGAACTCTCTGCCTCGCTCCACAAGCCTCTCCCCTAGTTTTGAAAGCTTCAAGCGCTCCCTAAAAACTGTACTATTCAGGGATGCATACAACCTACACTAACCTTTCCTTATACCAGTTCATCTCCTCCATTGCTGTCCCCTTGAACCTCATTAGAATGTAAGCCTAAGAGCCCAACTGTTTGCAGATCACCTTCATAAGAGCTGACTACAACAGTGCGACTCTCGGCAGGGCCTTCTACCTATTTGATCCCGGCTGCGGAATCTGTTGGCGCTCTACAAATAACTAATAATAATAATAATAATAATAATAATAATAATAATAATGATGATGATGTATAGGCATAATCCAGGATGACATGACTAAGAGCCTATTGCAGGCTTGAAACGTTGCTGTTTGTACCTATGGACCCTGCTTAAAAGAATAAAGGTCTTTTAAAGATTCATGGCTGAAAAAAGTTAGAATTTTCAATAACAGGTTCCAAAATAAAAAAAAGACTCAAAGTGGAGTATGCAATTTTAAAGTGAAAATCAATCCTAGCGTTTGTGAAAGGATTGACCATTGAAAAATACTTCATGCAGAAAGCTCCTTTATTTGTTTCAAGTGTTCGCCATTCTGAGCTGCTCAGGCAGCCCACGGCAGAACGCTGTTTTGCTAAGAGGTGACGTTTCCACCACTTAGCAAAACGCCGGATTTGCCACACATCTATTGGCTAAAGAGGTGAAAACGTCACCTGAGAACGCTTGAAACAAATAAAGGAGCTTTCTGCATGAAGTATTTTATACTTCATGAATGAAAGTCTCCTTTATTTGTTTCAATGGTCAATCCTAGAGATTCACAAATGCTAGGATTGACTTTCACTTTAAACAACTTTCTATTATAACATTTACTTCATTCTCTTGGTAACCTTTATTAAAAAGCAAATGTATACATTTTTCAGCACTACATGGCAGCAGCACTTGAAACAATACCACTGTCATATAGTGCTCAAGACAGGTATTGAGCCTACCACAGTATGCTCTATCTGAATCATAAAAGTTAAAAATTTGGCCTCCATGTCCCTTTAAATACCACATTTTTTAAATATATTTTTATTGAGGTTACAAACAATAACAGGCAAATTGCATAATACAAAATAAAGTCGTCAAGAGTACAGAGTAAGAAGACATTTTTCAGATCATAACATATTTGCCATGTAAAATCAGATTCAAGTCATATATGTTGTTGTTGCAAGTTGCTCTGAACAAACACTATATTCACCGATAAAGAAAAATAAACAAACCTTGATATAGAGTATATATATATATATATATATATATATATATATATATATATATACACATACACACACACACTTGAGCTGGATGTTCATTCCTGTGAGTATGTGTGTAATATATATATATATATATATATATATATATATATATATATATATATATATATATATATATATATATATATATATATATATATATATATATATATATATATATATATATATATATATATATATATATATATATATATATATATATATATATATCCCAAACTATGCGTCCCCTTATCAATAGTGATAAAAACAAAAAAACGCATCCCACCCCTGACGACAATTGGTGGCCACACTTGGACCATCTACACTAAGTTTGAGTAATATGGGGTGACTAAAGGATAGTATAACGGGGTTAGCCTCGTGTTTTTCTACAATAAACATGGTCATATATCTCCTCAAAATATAAGTAGGCCGCTAGTGAGATGTTATCCCCATATAGTTTACAAGGGTCTCTCATTGTTACTTGTATCTGAGGGGATTTTGTGGGAAATTAGGAAAGAAAAGGTTTTCGTAGGATGCATTTTCCAATGCTCACCTAGTAAGCAATAAGTGAGGGGGAGGGAGAAAGTTAAGTTGGCGGGTTAAAACTATGGGGTTATAGTGACTGCATAGGAAAGGAGCTGTATTATATTATTCAAAGCAGAGAAAAAAAAATACAAACTTGTATCCCATAGGTAAGATCTAGATTCAAACATATTTCAGTTGTATATAGAATAATATCTGAAAATTATATTCACCGACAAAAACAGAGTGCTATGTTTCTTAAGAGTGTCTTTTAGCTAAAGCCATGATAGCAAGATGTAGTAAACCTCAAAGCTAGATCGATAAAAGGGTATATGTTTAAGTACCCGGTATACCGTTGATATGCAATAAATTACTAAAATGTATGTAGGCTAAGCCCACGTTTGCTGTCCTGGCTGCAGATAGCTCTGTAGGCATCAAAGTAGTGAAGATTACAGTACTGGCTTCATATGGTTAATTGAGTATATACACTATTACTGTGCTTATATATCCACCATCTCCCTTGTTACAATAAATATATATAAAACCTAATAGGCAGATCTATTATTTGAACACATACAGTAGTAGCAGAAACAAGATTATTAAAATTGGGTATATCTACAGCAGCACATATTCCCGCTCAGCTTGAACACATAAGAAATTTTTGCACACCCTCATACAGATAAATATGTTCTATAATGCTACACATACACGTAGATATCAGATATAGGACAAGAAGTTCCCAATAGGCTAAGGATACCCATAACTATTTTAGCAGAGCTGAAATATCAAATTAGATCCTAGGCACATTTCCTATAACAGGAAAAGACATACAAAACCAATTCCTAAAAACGTTGTGAACTATCCTATTATGTAAAACTGAACTATCCTATTATGTAAAACTGAATATGTTAGTACAGATAGTATGTAGAGGGATATTAATAACTAAAAATATTGCGGCATAAACATTCCAAAACTGCAGGAGACAGACCTATATCAGCTAGTAGATAAAATAGCTCCATATATATGTCCTTCAATTATGGATGCTATCCTACCCCAACTGTCTGCACAGTACAGGCAGCTGTCTCAGGGCATTGTCATTAATATAAGTAGATATAGCACATTAGTTTCAGAGCCAAGCGAGATATCCAGCTGATCTCCTGCAATACAAAGCGTGTCCAGCGCTCCTCTCAGGACCAAACCAGTCTTTGCAATAGGATTTAATAGATAAAAAAAAAAAAAAAAAAGTTAGATGCGCCTAAAATAGTGTCAATATCGTAATGATGATAATAGTGTAACAAAAAAGTGACTGTTACTTTTAAACAAAAAGCAAATAGAACCACCATATGATACTATTAGTAAAATAAATATAATAACGTGTCATCAATCTATGACTGGAATATACCAGATTCAAAGCATAAATAATCTCTAGTGATGAGATAGCAAAAAGTGTTCAATACAGCATTATACATATAACAGTACATATAACACAAAGATCTAATAGTTCAACTCTGCACTATAAATACCCAACAGTAACGATATACTGTGTGCAAAGATAGTTCATGAATAATATAGATCAATACTTTTAGACGTAAAGTCCACAACAGTAATCCTCAGATGTATCAGACCCACGGCTGCAATGCTTCTTCCAAAACCTTGACGGCAATTCAAGTACAGCAGATCTACAGATAAAATAAAGCAGAAGAAGGCGCCACAATAGTGCACATCAGTGTGACTAGGTCTCCACACACGCAAAAGAAACGTACTTACAATATAAAAAGCACTTGATAAGTGCCACAAAAGCCTCCTGGACCTTTAGCAGCTGTCCAGATAGGTGCCCTCATGCCGAACAGCGAGGCTCCAACAGATTCAAGCAGTCTGGACTCAGGTGATAGCTCGTCTTTTAACCCCCTGCTCCACTTGATAAAGTATGGGGTTCCTGTATCCTTAAAGCCAGCTGTGAAACTGGGTAAAGGGCAGCTCCAGCAAATAACCTCCAACGACATTATACAAATGTTTGTAAAAAGCAGTGAAGCCAAATGACTAAAAGTATTATAGGCTTTATTAAAAACATATAAAATATAGCATACACAACGCGTTTCCCGGTCACACTGACCGCTTCATCAGGTGTATAAGGTAACAATGAACATTCACGACTTTTAATGCCGCTCAGAGCGCATGCGTGCAAATATACTTCTGGCCAATGAGATCCAGGGAAGATACCGGCTTTGGCTTGATAGGGTAAAAATGGGAGAGATCATATTGTCATTGAGATCATAATTCTCACAAAAATATCGGAACTTAACCAATGTCTCACAACAAATCTACCAATCTCCAGGACATGATACCAAAATGTTTAGCACTAATACTGAAGATCATTTGAAAATATATAAATATAAAATTCTCCACGTCACATAGAGTTCACTGGCATATTTTTGAGAGAGCGGACATATAGATATATACACTTTGCAATAGGATGACTGTCTGGGCCCCTGTCGCTCTAAAGATGTTCACCTCCGGCACCATTCCGGTATCTGCCAGCCTCCAAGTCGCAGTCGGCGCAGGCAGACGTCTATCCACGGAGTTTACTACTCTAGCGGGCGACTGAGAGACTGTAGTGACTCCTCATGGCACACGCTCTGCTTCGATCACCTGTTCCGCAACAGAAGTACCATCCAACAATGGTAAGACATATGGCTGCGGTTCCTGCTGGCTCTGTGTCTTGAATCCTTCGGCCCTATAAGCGGGCTCCTTCTCCAGCTTCACATGTTGCTCATTAGCGGGTTGTTGAGGATAGTTATATCTGACTATCATATGGAAAAGCTCTCTTCATATTCTTGAACACTGTATCCATGGTATTACAGAGTTCTTCCATGGCTATGAGTGGAAAAAGCCATGTAATCAGTTATAGTAATAGGGAGAATAGAGAAAAAAAATAGGCTGCTTTGTAGAGTTTTTTTGCAATAGTTCTGATAGGCAGTATATGAAGGAGCTTGAGTTATTAGGGCTATGATGTGCCACGAGGGCAAAGAGATGGCCGCTTCCCAATGGCTTCTGCACCGGATGGTCCACTAACAAAGTATACAGCTTGGCTGTCCCATTTTAGCAGAGCTGAAATATCAAATTAGATCCTAGGCACATTTCCTATAACAGGAAAAGACATACAAAACCAATTCCTAAAAACGTTGTGAACTATCCTATTATGTAAAACTGAACTATCCTATTATGTAAAACTGAACTATCCTATTATGTAAAACTGAACTATCCTATTATGTAAAACTGAACTATCCTATTATGTAAAACTGAACTATCCTATTATGTAAAACTGAATATGTTAGTACAGATAGTATGTAGAGGGATATTAATAACTAAAAATATTGCGGCATAAACATTCCAAAACTGCAGGAGACAGACCTATATCAGCTAGTAGATAAAATAGCTCCATATATATGTCCTTCAATTATGGATGCTATCCTACCCCAACTGTCTGCACAGTACAGGCAGCTGTCTCAGGGCATTGTCATTAATATAAGTAGATATAGCACATTAGTTTCAGAGCCAAGCGAGATATCCAGCTGATCTCCTGCAATACAAAGCGTGTCCAGCGCTCCTCTCAGGACCAAACCAGTCTTTGGAATAGGATTTAATAGATAAAAAAAAAAAAAAAAAAAAAAAGTTAGATGCGCCTAAAATAGTGTCAATATCGTAATGATGATAATAGTGTAACAAAAAAGTGACTGTTACTTTTAAACAAAAAATCAAATAGAACCACCATATGATACTATTAGTAAAATAAATATAATAACGTGTCATCAATCTATGACTGGAATATACCAGATTCAAAGCATAAATAATCTCTAGTGATGAGATAGCAAAAAGTGTTCAATACAGCATAATACATATAACAGTACATATAACACAAAGATCTAATAGTTCAACTCTGCACTATAAATACCCAACAGTAACGATATACTGTGTGCAAAGATAGTTCATGAATAATATAGATCAATACTTTTAGACGTAAAGTCCACAACAGTAATCCTCAGATGTATCAGACCCACGGCTGCAATGCTTCTTCCAAAACCTTGACGGCAATTCAAGTACAGCAGATCTACAGATAAAATAAAGCAGAAGAAGGCGCCACAATAGTGCACATCAGTGTGACTAGGTCTCCACACACGCAAAAGAAACGTACTTACAATATAAAAAGCACTTGATAAGTGCCACAAAAGCCTCCTGGACCTTTAGCAGCTGTCCAGATAGGTGCCCTCACGCCGAACAGCGAGGCTCCAACAGATTCAAGCAGTCTGGACTCAGGTGATAGCTCGTCTTTTAACCCCCTGCTCCACTTGATAAAGTATGGGGTTCCTGTATCCTTAAAGCCAGCTGTGAAACTGGGTAAAGGGCAGCTCCAGCAAATAACCTCCAACGACATTATACAGATGTTTGTAAAAAGCAGTGAAGCCAAATGACTAAAAGTATTATAGGCTTTATTAAAAACATATAAAATATAGCATACACAACGCGTTTCCCGGTCACACTGACCGCTTCATCAGGTGTATAAGGTAACAATGAACATTCACGACTTTTAATGCCGCTCAGAGCGCATGCGTGCAAATATACTTCTGGCCAATGAGATCCAGGGAAGATACCGGCTTTGGCTTGATAGGGTAAAAATGGGAGAGTGTCATTGAGATCATAATTCTCACAAAAATATCGGAACTTAACCAATGTCTCACAACAAATCTACCAATCTTCAGGACATGATACCAAAATGTTTAGCACTAATACTGAAGATCATTTGAAAATATATAAATATAAAATTCTCCACGTCACATAGAGTTCACTGGCATATTTTTGAGAGAGCGGACATATAGATATATACACTTTGCAATAGGATGACTGTCTGGGCCCCTGTCGCTCTAAAGATGTTCACCTCCGGCACAATTCCGGTATCTGCCAGCCTCCAAGTCGCAGTCGGCGCAGGCAGACGTCTATCCACGGAGTTAACTACTCTAGCGGGCGACAGAGACTGTAGTGACTCCTCATGGCACACGCTCTGCTTCGATCACCTGTTCCGCAACAGAAGTACCATCCAACAATGGTAAGACATATGGCTGCGGTTCCTGCTGGCTCTGTGTCTTGAATCCTTCGGCCCTATAAGCGGGCTCCTTCTCCAGCTTCACATGTTGCTCATTAGCGGGTTGTTGAGGATAGTTATATCTGACTATCATATGGAAAAGCTCTCTCTTCATATTCTTGAACACTGTATCCATGGTATTAAAGAGTTCTTCCATGGCTATGAGTGGAAAAAGCCATGTAATCCGTTATAGTAATAGGGAGAATAGAGAAAAAAAATAGGCTGCTTTGTAGAGTTTTTTTGCAATAGTTCTGATAGGCAGTATATGAAGGAGCTTGAGTTATTAGGGCTATGATGTGCCACGAGGGCAAAGAGATGGCCGCTTCCCAATGGCTTCTGCACCGGATGGTCCACTAACAAAGTATACAGCTTGGCTGTCCCATTAGCTTAAAGGGACACTGAACCCAAATGTTTTCTCTTTCTTGATTCAGATGCTGTCCAGAGTACTCAACCAAAAAAAAAAAAAAAGCTTAGATGCCTTCTTTTTCAAATAAAGATAACAAGAGAACGAAAAAAAATTAATAGGAGTAAATTAGAAAGTTCCTTAAAATTGCATGCTCTATCTGAATCACGAAAGAAAAAAATTGTGTTCAGTGTCCCTTTAAAGTGTAGGTTGCACCGTTAGTTATGTCTTGTCAGACTTCTGTCTCACTTTTGAAGTGTTAGTCGTTCAACTGAGTGGTCATTTTTTGACATAAAAAGATAAGTTATATGGAGCTCTAGTAATGTGCGACCATTCTGTTGCAGAGCTAGCTCTGCCCCATGAAACCCAATTTTTAATATGATTCAGATAAAGCATACAATTTTAAATAACTTTATACATTCCTCATTGGGTGAGCCAATGACAAGAGGAATATATGTATAACCATCAATCAACAGCAATCTCCCAGTAGTTCATTGCTGCTCCTGAGCGTATCTAGGTATGCTTTTCAATGAAAACAAAGAAAATTATCTAAAGTAAAATTGGAGAGTCTATCTGAATAAATAAAGTTTCAAGTGAAAATGAAAACTTTCATGATTCGCATAAGAGCATGTAATTTTAAACAACTTTTTAAATTTACTTCTGTTATCAAATTTGATTTGTTCTCTTGGCATCTTTTATTGAAGAGTAAAACTAGGTAGCTTTATAAGAGCTCAGGAGTGTGCACGTGTCTTTAGTACTCTATGGCAGCAGTGTTTTCCAACATTATGTGTAGGTTTGTTATACAATGTTGCAAACCACTGCTGCCATAGATTACTAAAGACATGTGCACACTCCTAAACGCTATTGTGAGCCTACCTAGTTTTACTCTTCAATAAATGATACCAAGAGAACTAAGCAAATTTTATAACAGAAGTAGATTGGAAAGTTGTTTAAAATTGAATGCTCCATCTGAATCATGAAAGCTTAATTTTGACTTTACCGTCACTTTAAGAATAAAGATGCAAAAATGAGGGAGGAAAAAAATAAATAATTCCATTCCATTAATGGAATCTCTGAAGTATCAGGAGCATAAGAAAAATAAAAAAATTTAAAACCGAGCTAGAGAATTACCAAACTGAAAATTACTCTATAGGCGTCAAAAGGACAAATGATTAAAGTATAAACATGGTGCCCTAGCAAGTAAAAACCGGCCAGATAAATGAAATAGCAAAGCTGTTTATCCACAAACAGTGGTCTGCAAGATAAAGCCAGAACTGAGCAGAAATTACCTGGGGCATTCAGACAATTCCAGGAGGGGAGGTATTTGTGTGGAGTCACTTTTAAATATCCCCTCTCCTTAAACTGTTTGCAGAAAACAAATACGTCCCTAGCAAAGGACTAATGTGAGGGCAATGGAAATGATGAATACTTCAAGGAAAAATAAGCAATTGAATTGCTATAAGATATGCGGTTTCGTCACTAATCTTCTTTTGACGTTCAGGCTCACAGCAGAACCCTTGTCTGTATTGGTGAAGTATTCAAAAATCAAAGATACTACGGTTGTCATAGCTGACACTACAGCAGCACTGAAAAACAAACAAACAGGTAGCGTTAGCTTTGCCAGCCTTTTTCATTAGCCAATGCCGCCAATAAAACGTACATCTCAGTGCAATTAAAAGGGATGTTTTATTGTAAAAATTAATTATCTGCTTTGTTAGAGTATTTTATTTGTATATAAATTCCTCTATTTCAGTTCTGTATAGTTTCCTAATAATTTGCACTTAAAGATAAACTCCTATTCCCAGCCCTCCATAAGGTTCATTATAGAAGACATTTAAAGGGGAAGACTACATGAAAATTGTAGTAATTAAAAAAAAATAAAAAATAAATAGATAATCCCTGTATTTTAAAAAGGTAGATAAGCTCTTTATTACCCATTTCCAAGTTTTGCAAATCCAACACTGTTATATTAATATACTTTTTTACCTCTGTGATTACTTTGTATCTAAGATCCTGCAGACTGCCCCCTTATCTCAATGCTTTTTTATTAACTTGCATTTTAAATAGTTAGTGCTGGTTCATGTATAACTCCACAGGAGTGAACAGAATGTTATCTATATGGCACACATGAACTAGCCTGTCTAACTGCACTAAGATAAGAGGCGGCCTGCAGAGGCTTAGAAACAGACAGAGATTTAGGAGGTACAGTATAAGGCGTTATCTTTTTAAACAATAAAAAAAATCAAGTAGACTGTCCCTTTAACAGAAGGCTGCCTAGGTAGGAAAACGGTAGTGTGCAGCATAAGCGCACAATTTATCTTCCAATATCAACTGCTGCTCTTACACAGAAATGCACAGTGTGCAGCAGACAACATAAGCAAACGTTAAAGCCCAACACTTAGGCCCCTATTTAAGAAAGTCTGGCGGACCTGATCCGACAGTGCAGATCAGATCCGCCAGACCTCGCCGAATACGGCAAGCAATACGCTCACCGTATTCAGCATTGCACCAGCAGCTCACAAGAGCTGCTGGTGCAACGCCGCCCCCTGCAGACTCGCGGCCAATGGGCCGTCGGCACGGGGGTGTCAATCAACACGATCGTACTTGATCGGGTTGATTTCCAGCGATGTCTGTCCGCCTGCTCAGAGCAGGCGGACAGGTTATGGAGTAGCGTTCTTGGTGACCGCTGCTTCATAACTGCTGTTTCTGGTGAGCCTGCAGGCTCGCCAGAAACACGGGGCATCAAGCTCCATTCGGAGCTTGATAGATAGGCCCCTTAGAGAGAACTATTTTATTAGTTATCTCTTCGACACCCCGCCAGGATTGGAATTCCTTCTGCTGGCTATGGATAGAGAGATATAGATAGATAGACAGAGAGACAGACAGACAGACCAAACTCCTGTATTTACCTCATGTGGAAAGGCATTTGAATGCTCAACTTTTATTAGGTGTTAAAAGGGACATTTAACACCTAAGTTAACTTCACTAAGTCCATATATTAGAAAATATAGTTTTATGGGATATGAAAGAAATGTATGGTTTGACTTGTCTGAGCAACATTCGGGGTCAAATGACATCCAGCATTTCTAATATAAGCCAATGCTGATATCCCGGTCTTATAAAAAATCCTGATGTAATAGGTCATTAGAAAGAAAACTTCAATATCAAGGTTTAACAGAAAAACATACTACGAATGTGGCTAGTTTAAAAAATGTATATAATGTACACTACATATTTATTGTAGCTTTATGACACTTAAAGGACCAGTAGATTTGCATAATCAACAAATGCATGATAACACGACAATGCAATAGAACTTAGGGCTCGATTTATCAAAGCCCTACGGCTGCAAGTTCTCACAAGAACTTGTTCGCCGTAATTTAAACAAGCAGCGGTCACCAGACCGCCGCTTCCCTAACCTCTTTGCCACCTCTAAGGTGGCGAAATTCAATCTCTGCAGTCGAGTCCGACCGAGGAGATTGACAGCTCCTGCGTGCGCATGATTGGCTGTGCGCGAGTGCAAAATTGCGCTTGTGTGCAATGGTGATTACCTGCGGGTAATTTCACCTCGCCACAGGCGAGCTGAGCTGTACATTGGCGCGTATACGCGCCCCTGTCAGCCTCAGCTTTGATAAATCTAGCCCTTAGTCTGAACTTCAAATGAGAAGTAGATTTTTTCTGACAACTTTCAGTTATGTCTATTTCCACTCCCCCTCCATCATGTGACAGCCATCAACCAATCACAAATGCAGATACGTATAGTCTGAATTCTTGCACATGCTCAGTAGGAACTGGTGATTTAAAAAGTGTAAATATAAAAAGAC
Organism: Bombina bombina; assembly: GCF_027579735.1. Classification (NCBI taxonomy): domain Eukaryota; kingdom Metazoa; phylum Chordata; class Amphibia; order Anura; family Bombinatoridae; genus Bombina; species Bombina bombina. The sequence goes on along the minus strand of NC_069504.1, from coordinate 398,423,501 downwards.
TGTGCACTTTGTGTTAATGGAGTAAATTGGAAAGTTGTTTAAAAATTGCCTGCTCTATCCGAATCATGAAAGTTTAATTTTGACTTCAGTGTCCCTTTAAAAATGGCACTGTAGCTAAGAAGGGGATACATTTGCATAATTCATAAAAAGTAACGTACATTTATATAGGGGTCATTAAAAATAGATTGCCTTTTGCAGATAACTGATTACAACACCGGCAGCAAGTAGCCCAAAATTAAGACTAAATAAATTGTTCAGTCCCAGTTCTATTTTAATATGAAATAGCTATGCTGCTAAATAAAGGTTATGTGAGTTACTATAAATTTAAAAATACTACAGCCTACAATGTACAATTTGATGTAATAGAAGGACAGTCAATCAAACTAACATTTGCAGGGACTCAAGAATTTCACAATATAATAAATCAGAGAAAAACAACTTTCAAATTTAAGTTGTTTCAAATTACATTTTACCGGCAAAATTGGAGAACACACAATCTTTCTTTTAGACGAAGATTTTGTATTAAAAGTGAAAAGGTAGGTAATGAAGCGTACTAAAGGCTTACACCAGGACAGGTTTAGCAGATAGACCTGTTTACTACGAATACTAGGTTGAGAAGGTTAGGCCAGTCCAATCTGGCTCAAACATAGGAACTGTTTATACTTACAATAGATAGCAGCACACAGCACACGTCACCAGCATCGTATTAATGACCCTGTAAAAGAATGAGAGGGCAGAATGTAATTGACAGGCAAAATTGTGGGGGCCCATGACATCACAAGGTTACAAGCGCTATTAAAAAGGGACAGTTTACTCAAAAACGTTCTCCCCTTTAATTTGTTCCCAATGATCCACTTTACCTGCTGGAGTGTATTAAATTGTTTACAAGTATTTCCTTTACCCTCATATTGGCATTTGAAATAGTTTATTTAGCCTGTGGTATCCCCACCTATCCTGAAAGTTTTTGGCTTTGAGGCCAAGCTGTGTAAACACAGCCAGTAGAAGAAATTACACTCCCAGTGGGTTATAGAAGAGATAAGGTAATAAAATGTTAAACTTCCATTGTTCTCTCCAAGTATTGGTGATTGATTTATGAACATATATAAGAAAGAAGCAGGTATATGAACACAATGTGATAAAGTAATGAGATCTGATTATACCTACAAGCTCAACCCATTTTATTAGGTTGTGGCTTCAAAACACAAAATCGGCTAATTCATATACACAAATAAGCCTTAAAAAAGCAAATTGCATGCATTTTATACTCTGCATCTGATAAAAAAAAGTTATTGGAAAAACATTAAGGGAGAAATAATTTTATAGCGTACTGTCCCTTTAAGAACCAGCTTAGGTGTTTGTATATAGATAGATGTAAAACATTCCACACTGTTCAGAGCCAAAAGAAAATGTTTGTGGTGAAGCTACTGTGCTCCTTTGATGTGTCTGGCACAGTTTTAAACATTTTAATTTATTAAAAAAAAAAAAAAAAAACAGATATATGACTGAATCCTCAATATTTTTTTTTATTTTAAACACTTTAAGGTATAGGAAACAAAGTATTTTGTGATTCAAAGAGCCGACAAAAAATAAAAAAAGTTTCCAATTTAATTTCTATTATGATTTTCTTCGTTCACATGGTATTCTTTGTTGGACAGATACCTAGGTAGATTTTTAGAGCACTAGATGGCAGGAAATAGTGTATCCATCGAGTGCTCTTGCAAATGGATAGCATTCTTGCAAAACTGCTTCCATATATTGCTCCTGAGCTTACATCCAATGCTTTTCAACAAAAGATGCCAAGAAAACAAAGACAATTTGATAATAGAAGTAAATTAGAAAATTGATTAAAATTGCATGCTCTATCTGAATCATGAAAGAAAAGTTTTGGGTTTTGTGTCCCTTTAATTTTGAATTTGATTTGTCAACTCCAAATTCAGAGCAGCAATATGACAAAATCAGTCAAAGGTTTACAACACACAAAAAAAAAAGCCTAAAATAATTTGTTTAATAATAACGATAGCAGCCATTATAACATTTTCAAAACAGTAAACATTAAATACAGCATTATTTTCTCTTAACAGTTTAAAAAAATGGTTTTTCTGTCATCTTTTAACTATTACCCTGCCATCATGCACCTAATATCTTTGTCAGCACTAACAAACTAAATGATGATAAGACGTGTTACTAAAAATCAGATTTGGGTAAGACATTTCTATTAAAATCTCCTTACACAAAGCTATTTTGTAAGCTTGTTTAGTATCAACAGTAATGGGGAAGTATTCAGAATGCTTCCTTGCTTATCAACAAGTTCCTTTTTATTCTTTATTTGACCTTCACAATCCAGTTGTGGGCCCAAAATGTATTTGCTACCCAGTGGAAACCAGTGGCATCAGAGTAACAATGATTTTGATAGCATGTAAGAAAGCAGAAGGCTTGGCCATAATATTCTATTGACTTTCATGTCCAAACCAGATGGTTTATGAAACAGAAAATTAATACCTACATCAATGCCAGATGCAAACTAATAAAACATATTTAAAATTGATATCTAATTAAAAATGTTAAAGAGACAAATACATAACAAAATAAGAACATAAGTAAAAGAAATTACCCTTCTCAGTTGCAAAAGCAGTGCTATCTATAAATAATATATAGATACCATAACTAATGTGCAACAAAAGCCTGCTACATACTACACAGTGAATGCTCAGAGCAGTGCTCTATTTTACTATGTGTACTAATTGTCCTAAATCAATGATCAGGAGAAAAAACACTCACCAGGGTTTTCAAAGAATATTCGACATTTGCAAACCTCTGCCCATTGAGCCGAGTTGTAAATACTTATAAAAATATCTTTCTTGAAAACCTTTTGCAAAATATTGTTTACTTGTTGCCAAATATGAATTTATCAAATGTTCCTTTGAAGAAGTTAGGAATGGATACCAACACTATTCATTATTCTATAGATTCCCTTCACTATTATATAGGATTCCCAAGATAATTTTCTCATAGCTTCTAATAATAATTAATAAGGCTACAAATATTTAAAAAACAAATCTTGAATACATCATTTCAGCTTACGCAACATCATAAATGTCCTTTAGGTTTCTAAATTTCAAGACTTTTTTATTTTTATTTTTTAAAAACGTTTCTTCTTAGATACAGTACGTGAAGGTACGATTGCCAGCTACAACGTAACTCCCACACAAGGGTGTGAGGCGTTTCCGTAAGGACAATAACTTATTGCCCCATACTCACCCTCGGTTTGGGCCTTTGGGAATGAACCAGGGCAACACGGCACCGATGAAACCCCAAAATACAGTCATAACTATGATCGGGATCAGCAGTCCGGGGTAAGCCATGATCGCAACTCCTGATCACGATCACCGAATACGGGCAACTACAGAGCTAACAACTTTGGAAACTGTCTCAGGCTGACCCAGCGAAGTCATGTGATAAAATGCCTTGTCACGTGACGTGTGACGGGAACGTCCCCTTCGTGACACGTAGCTGCCCTGAGGCTGTACCAGCTTGGTTCGGTCTTCTATGTTATTTCTGCCGAGAAAATGTCACGTCTCAGAGCATTGAATTAATTGTTTTTTACGTTTTAAAAGTATAAGAAAACAGAGATAAATACATTATTTTTAGTTTAAATATGGCACAGATATAATAAAGGGGTGGAATTTGAGGGGAATTCGCTGAGTAGAATGGGGATACAGTCTTGTAATACACCTGCACGCTTGGCTTTTTACATTATTATCTGTCAAGTTTGTGAAGGTTTGCCCTGGCTACCAATACAAATGTGAAAATTGCTCCTATCATCTGGAGAGCAGTAGATACTTGGTATCAAAACAAGCTATTCATGAAGTTTCGATTTGAATGTAAGCACCTTTTGGAGCAGAATATTCTGAACACAATCACCAAGTGAAAGGGCACTTTGTAATTGCACTACTGTATATTGTATCTGACGCTAAAGGGACATTATACACTCATTTTTTATTTGCATAAATGTTTTGTAGTTTATCTTTTTATATAGCCCATAAAGTTGTTTTTTTTTTAAAAAAATGTATAGTTTTGCTTATTTTTAAATAACATTGCTCTGATTTTTAGACTCCTAACCAAGCCCCAAAGTTTTATGAGAATACCGCCAGCTATCTACTCCAGCTTGCTCCTGTTTGTGTAAAGGGTCTTTTCATATGCAAAAGAAGGGAGAGGGGGGAGTGTCTTATTTCCCACTTGCAGTGGGCTTTCCGGCTACCTTTTAAACAGAGCTAAACTGAGAGCTTCTAAGTAAGTCTTTAAACCATTTTATACTGGATTTTTATATCAGTATCTGTGCATCTTATTCTTTATAGTAGTGTCTATTACATGCAGTTATATGAAAATGAGTGTATACTGTCCCTTTAATGTACAATCAGACAATGTAACTATTATTAGTTCCCCTATGTCATTGATAGTCAACTTCTTAGCTTATGGGAGCAGCAGATCAATATTTAAGGGCCATATATAAATTTATGTTTATTAAACAATATATTCCCTAAAATGTTCAGTAGCACAAGGCCAGATTTAGGTAACGCTGAATCTCTGCTGCTCTTTCTTCAAGAGGGCTCTTTTGAGTTGTGGTCACTCTAAAGCACACATTTTTAGTTCTATTTTTTTCTAGGGCCGCAAAAACGACGGCATATTCTGTTAGTTCTGCTTTTCCCAAAGGGCTGCAAAAACTAGAACCAAGGCCCCCCTTCAGCTAGTTATTTATCTATAGATAATTATACTCATAATTGTGTGATTGTTAAAATTGATGATACATACAATTTTATCACTTTTAAAGAGGACCATCAGACATCCAAAATAAAAACGCAGCCCAGCTTTAACAGCAGCACATACAGCTTTACTACCCATTCCTAGCTTTGCACAACCAACATTGTTCTATTAATATACTTTATAACATTTAAACCTAAATTTCTGCCTGTTTCTAAGCCACTACAGACAGCCTCTTAATTACATGCTGTTTTATTTGCATTTCACAACAGGAGACTGCTAGTTCATGTGGGCCATAAAAATAACATTGTGCTAATGACTGTGGAGTTATTTAAGAGTCAGCACAACACAGCACTAATTGGCTAAAATGTAAGTCAATAGATAATAAATAAAAAGTCATGTGATCAGGGGGCTGTCAGAAGATGCTTAGATACAAGGTAACCACAGAGTTAAAAAGTGTATTAATATAACAGTGTTGGTTATGCAAAATTGGGGAATGGATATTATAGGGATTATCTATCTTTTAAAACAATAACAATTCTGGTGTAGAGTAGACTGTCTCTTTAATTTATAGAAAGATAGTTTTGTAATCATATGGAAGACAGGCTAGTGAAACAATAGATAGATGGACAATCATCACACCCAATACAAAAAGTATTGAAAGTCAGACCAAGATCTCTAATACAAAACATCTTCCTAGCAAGATCTGAAAATATAATTTAAAGTGAAAGTCAATCCTAGTATTTGTGAAACGCTAGGATTGACCATCGAAACAAATAAAATGGACTTTCATTCATGAAGTATAAAATACTTCATGCTGAAAGCTCCTTTATCTGCTTCAAGCGTTACCGCACTGAGCTGCTAAGGCAGCCCACGGCAGAACTCTGTTTTGCTGGAGAGATGACGTTTTCACCTCTTAAATTCAGATTGTACTGATGGTACCACTCATTAAATGTGATATCGGGTCTGTTACCATTCCTAATAGGGTTAATGGCCCAGGAATTGCACAATTATGTGTGGTTAAGGTGCTATGTATCCAAAAAGTTGCATTACATACTTGTTAGCTTGAGGAACTAACCACAAAATGATACTAAATAAGCACTCAAAAAGGACCCCTAAATAATGGAGTTAGAAAAAGAATCACATCAATTAAAACATAAATCTTTATTAGAATAAATTAAAATCTGGGTAAGTTAAAACTAAAATGCTGGCACAAAATTCCCAGTTAGAAAACTAGATATCTAAGACTAAGACCTAATATAATATAGAGTACGCTGTCCAATAGCAGATTAATAGGACATTGGCTGAGATTGAAAATCCCTAGATATTCGGTTATAATCAAGAGGTTCAGAGATATAGTAATAAACTATCTCTAAAATAACAGATTCAATACACTATTATCAAGTTGGCATAGAGCCAAGTATAAGTTTATAAATGGTTCATGTGTAATCCAAATAATGTATGATACATCAAATGTGAGATAAATTATAGCTACATGAATTTTACAAATAGCCTCATAAAAATAATGCCTGTATTAAACACATAGGCAAAGTGGTATGAGTGGAGCAGCTATGCTTTTAAATCAAATAAGTATTCCACCTATATTAGTGAATCTGATATCTTAATCACAGTCTATAGTAAGCTGGGGTAAGTAGCTAGTAGGTAGGGAAGCACTCATATGCCTATAAATAATATATTATAATCTCATATAGTAGTATTAAATCACTCTAAAATAGTGGTTACATTTAATTGTTCTTGGTGAGAGTTAGTTGAAATTGTTACAATAATATCATTAATTCCTATGCCAGGGATTATATATAGTAAATAGATGTAATTTATCATATGGAGATAATTTTCATAAAAACTCCCTTGGTTGTATATTTATAATAAATTAATGCTGGTATTACTATGTTTCATTTGCATTAATTCTGTAAATTGAGAGATATAGTGTAAGGCAACAGGGACAACGTTTTAGTGCTTGGTGTTAACTTTCCAACTTGGCTATGTCTGGATTTCCCCAAACTATGACCCGGATTTATTTACCCAGTTTTTAGTAGCACAACAGGTACGATAGTATAAAATTATTATATTTCAAGAGCTAAAAATAAGCCCAATAATAACTCCTATATTATATATATTTAAATACTGTTTGCCCGGAGTGCTCACAAATTACATTAAACACCCAATGACTGCTTTGTCTTTATCAGTAGTATGGGTCGGGACACAAAATGATTATTTAGCTGCTTCATTGCAGTCTTAAGTAAATATTAGGGTATTATCATTATTGTGCCGCCAAATAATATCTAAATCTTAGAACGAGCAACGTATTATATTATCACTAAATGGTGCCAGCAAGTATAGGCTTTAAAAAACACAACAAGCTCCCATCAGCTCCCCCTCCTCCCTTGACATGTTTCGGTGGGTTTCCGGCTTTATCAAAAGGCGAGGCGCCGCGGACATCGCGGCTATTTATGAGTCTCGCTCCTCCTCCTTGGTTTACGCACAGCCAATCAGGATCCTCCAGTATTGTAGTGTCATAAAGGAGGAATCATGCAAAGACAGGACGTGTGCAAAAGAGTATATTCTGCAGAGGTATATTAACGTTACCATACAGTACAGCCCTATCGTTACATTATTGGATTAAATATCGTTCGGATGGGAATATTGTTGAACAAAAGAAAACTGAACATCATAATAAGTATATAATCACTGTGATTATAAATAATTGATACATACTGTGAATAATACATACAGCTACAATAAAATCTTTGAAGCATTACTGGATTATGTGGATTCTGTATACTTAGTTCAAGTAACGTTCAAGGATGATGATAATATTGTTAGATTTTATTGACGTGACAGCCTATAAGTTAAACATAAATTCTTAAAGAGTGAATGCCTCTGAGTGCCATTGTAACAGAATTGATATATAACTTATAATGTAGTTCAAATATATTAAATTAAAAATGTCACCTATTGTGATGGTGGAAAGTTTAATGTGGAAATATATATAAAAAAATAAATAAATTTCATAATGTGTAAGTTTTGAAATTAATTATTGTGTGTCTTAATAAAGTGCAAAATGTGCCTTTTGTGGTTAAGTGTTATTGTATAATAAATTAATAATGGTTTTGATGATTAAATCGGAATATGTGATACGTTGGTTGATACTGTGATGCTTAAATTGGTATACGTAATGTGTTAGATCTTATACTGTGAGTATTAATGTGCAAAAAATGAGAAAAAAACATGGTGGCAAAAAAAACCCATGCTAGTAGCGAAACCCCTACATTTTATATTACCATAGCAGGTAATTAGTGACTAATAATGAGAAGAAAATTAAAAAATAAAAATTAATTTTTTATTGATAATAAAATAAAAATTAATAAATAAAAAGTATAAAGTAAGGGGTCATTAAGGCCCCCAAGTTTTTGATTTGAAGTGAAATATTGCTATCTCAGGTTCCTTGTAGGTATGATACATATCTGCACATATATATATGTGAATGCATATACACATGTATGTTCATGGATAAAAAATTATATATTTATTAATAACTGTTGAACTCTTTACAGATATGTAAAAAAAGTTGTTATTTTCATTTAATCCATAGGGTTGTAAAGAATTGAGAAGGTAAATCCAACGACTCTCTGCTCGCAAAAGTTGTTGTTCAATGTCACCCCCTCTGATTCCAAGTGTTACTGTCTGTATCCCAAAACAGCGGAAATCAGAGGTCTTGGATCTTTGTTTTTTGTGGAAATGGGATGCAACCGTTGTAATCATTTTCTTCTCTTTCAAATCTTTGTCAGCATTTCTGATGTTACTGAAATGTTCCAACATCCGAATCCTGAACTTGCGTGTCGTCATGCCAACATAATATTTTTTGCAACTACAGGTAATTCCATAAACTACAGATTCTGTATTGCAGTTAATGTGGGAATTGATGGTGTGGATTTTATTAAATCTATCATTAACAGATTTGAGTGGTAGAAGATATTGAAAGACAGTTTCTGCACTTAAAATTTCCTAGCGCGATGGGGTTTAGTTTACGTCTTCTTTTTTCAAAGTGGCTGGGACTTAAAAGATCTTTAAGATTATTTGATCTTCTGTATCCCACTTGAATTCTGTCCTCCACGATATCTTTCAGTGTCGGGTCAGATTTAAGTATCCCCAGATGTTTGTGTAAGATATTGACTACCTCTTTCACTTGAGGTGAATAGGTTACAATGATTCTGGTTGTATCATCCTTAGCCTTTTTCTTTTTGTACAGTAATTGTTTTCTGTATTTTTTTTCAGCTCTCTGTTTGGCTTTTTTTATAGACCGATTACTGTATCCTCTTGCTTGTAATCTATTTTGCAGTTCAGTTGCTCTCTGTTTGTATAATTTGGGATCTGAGCAGTTCCTTTTCATTCGGAGGAATTCTCCGATTGGAAGAGATCTTACAGTGTGGGGGCAGTGAGCACTATCTGAGTGGTGAAGGCTGTTGGTAGCCGTTTCTTTACTGTACACATCTGTAATAATTTCTCCATCTTGACTCTTCATGATTTTTAAATCCAAGAAAGTGATACTCTCTTTGCTTTGTTCCCACGTAAGTTTGATGTTATGGGTATTTGTGTTTAAAATACTCAGGAATTCATCTAATTTATTTTGAGGGCCTTCCCAGATGAAGAACACATCATCGATGTATCTTAGCCACAGCGGTATGTGCTCCACATACATTGCATTCACATCCGAGAAGACGACATGTTGCTCCCACCAGCCTAGAAATAAATTGGCATAGGTGGGAGCACATGCCGTCCCAATTGCTGTTCCCTGGATTTGCAGATAAAACTGCTGATCAAATACAAAATAGTTGTGATACAACACAAAATTAAGGAGTCTAATTATAAATTCATCATGGCATTTATTCTCATCAGAGGATGTAGATTGAAAACTCTGAACTGCCTGGAATCCTAATTTGTGGTCTATACTTGTGTATAGAGATTCTACATCCGCTGTTATTAGGATAGTGTTGGAATTGAGTTTGAGATTATCCAGTTGCTGAAGCACTTCCATCGTGTCTTTCACGTATGAAGGCATCGGTATCATAAATTCGCAAAGTCTGTAGTCAATGTATTGACTTGCCTTTTCAGTAATGTTGTTAATCCCCTTCCCGGTGGAGAGGTGGCATTCTTATGAAATTTGGGTATTATATAAAAGGTTGCCACCTTTGGATTCTCTACCCATAGGAATTTCTTTTCTTTGGAGGTTATTACGTTATCATCCAAAGCCTCCAATATGATTTGATTGTATTGATTAAGAAATTGCTCTGTACGGTTTGAGAATAATTTTTTGTAGCAATCCTGGTTTCTCAATTGTTTATGTGCCTCCATAAGGTACATTTCTTTGGGCCAAATGACCACATTGCCCCCCTTGTCTGAATTCCTGATTATCACATCATCCCACTGCTTCATATCCTTGAGAGCTTGTAATTCTTGTTTTGAAAGATTCTTAGTAGTAGGCTTAACAGGAAGTTGGGCTATTTCTTTACATACTATTTCATTGTAAAGTTCAATGTGTTTAGAGGTCGACATTTTAGGAACATATGTGGACTTATTCCTGATATTAGTTCTCCACTCTTGACTGCTCGATATCTCCTCACCATCTAGTAATTCCTCCATTATTTGCAGCGTGATGTATTCTTCGTTGGTCCATATAGGGTTCTGCATGTTGCTTCCATCTGTTGTTTCCCCATGTTTTGTGTATTGTTTTTTCAGGAGTATTTTCCTAAGGAATAGTTGTAAATCTTTAGTAATTTCGAATTTATCTAATTGACTGGTGGGGCAAAATGACAGACCTTTTGCAAGAATATTTCTATGTTCACTACTTAAAATTTTTGTAGATAGATTAACAACTTGCATTAGGTCATCCTGATTTGGGATAAGGGACTCGTCGATCTCTTGTAGGGTTTCCACCTCTTGTGGTCTTGTTTGTTTTTGTTTATTTTTATTTTTGGTTTTGAACCTACCTCCTCTCCTGGTGGTTCTCCTTGGGAATTTGGGCCATCCTCTAAAAAATCTTTTCTTTTACGTGTGTCTTGTCTTGTCCTCATTTGTGTTGAGGTAGAAGGTGTTGTTGACTCATTATCGGTAGTATCCGATTCGTTGGTATCTACCTCTGATGCCTCACTATTGATTACATGTGTCTTAAGTAATCGTGGTGTATCTTTTTTTGGGATATCTTTATTAAACTTTTTTCCCCATTTATATACTCTTTTATTTTTGAAATCGCTGATGTCCCTGTTAAGTTTAGTTTGTTTGGTTAGTTTGATTTCAGCCTCATATTTATCTAATTCACTTTGATATTTCTTATATCTGGCTTCAAATTCACTTAATGTCTCATAGTTTTTCAGTTTCTCATTTAATTCTTTAATTTCTGCTTCGAGTATATCGTATTCTGAGGTATCATGTTTAATAAGTATCCTCATAAGCTTATTAGAGCATTCAGAGAGTGCGTCCTTCCATTCCACACTTAAATCTGGATTTTTAAACTGGAAAGCTGGGAATAGCTGAATTCTTAAGCCCCTTGGGATTAAATTCCTTTCAAGGTATTTTTCAAAAAAGTGTTTATTCCACCATATTCAATCTTGTTTGCAATATGTTTTATGTAAATCCCTTAGTGTATATTCCATTTGGTTGTTTAGATTTCCACATTCTCCTGTACTCGAGACATTGAAGACCTCATTGAGATCAGTCAACCTCTTTTGGTGTCTGTTCTGTCTATCTAATTCATATGTATTGGCCATACTGAGTACTATTCAATTAGAGTGTGCTCTATCAAGAAAACCTATTACTAGGTAAAAGCTACTTGAATTCAGATTGAACTGATGGCACCACTCATTAAATGTGATATCGGGTCTGTTACCGTTCCTAATAGGGTTAATGGCCCAGGAATTGCACAATTATGTGTGGTTAAGGTGCTATGTATCCAAAAAGCTGCATTACATACTGGTTAGCTTGAGGAACTAACCACAAAATGATACTAAATAAGCAGTCAAAAAGGACCCCTAAATAATGGAGTTAGAAAAAGAATCACATCAATTAAAACATACATTTTTATTAGAATAAATTAAAATCGGGTAAGTTAAAACTAAAATGCTGGCACAAAATTCCCAGTTAGAAAACTGGATATCTAAGACTAAGACCTAATATAATATAGAGCATGCTGTCCAATAGCAGATTAATAGGACATTGGCTGAGATTGAAAATCCCTAGATATTCGGTTATAATCAAGAGGTTCAGAGATATAGTAATAAACTATCTCTAAAATAACAGATTCAATACACTATTATCAAGTTGGCATAGAGCCAAGTATAAGTTTATAAATGGTTCATGTGTAATCCAAATAATGTATGATACATCAAAGGTGAGATAAATTATAGCTACAGGAATTTTACAAATAGCCTCATAAAAATAAAGCCTGTATTAAACACATAGGCAAAGTGGTATGAGTGGAGCAGCTATGCTTTTAAATCGAATAAGTATTCCACCTATATTAGTGAATCTGATATTTTAATCACAGTCTATAGTAAGCTGGAGTAAGTAGCTAGTAGGTAGGGAAGCACTCATATGCCTATAAATAATATATTATAATCTCAAATAATAGAGTATTAAATCACTCTAAAATAGTGGTTACATTTAATTGTTCTTGGTGAGAGTTAGTTGAAATTGTTACAATAATATCACTAATCCCTATGCCAGGGATTATATATAGTAAATAGATGTAATTTATCATATGGAGATAATTTTCATAAAAACTCCCTTGGTTGTATATTTATAATAAATTAATGCTGGTATTACTATGTTTAGTTTGCATTAATTCTGTAAGTCGAGAGATATAGCCATGTGGGAAATCCGGCTTGTCTCCCGCACGCTATTTGCTAAGGGGTGGAAAGGTCACCTCGTAGCAAAACAGCGTTCTGCCGTGGGCTGCCTAAGCAGCTCAGTGCGGCAATGCTTGAAACAAATAAAGGAGCTTTCTGCATGAAGTATGTTCTACTTTATGGGGCCCATTTATCAAGCTCCGGATCAAGCTTGAGGGCCCGTGTTTCTGGCGAGCCTGCAGACCGCTGCTCCATAACCTGTCCACCTGCTCTGAGCAGGCAGACAGAAATCGCTGCAATTCAACCCGATCGAGTACGATCGGGTTGATTGACACCCTCCTGCTGGCCGCGAATCTGCAGGGGGTGGTGCAATGCTGAATACTGAGAGCGCATTGCACTCCGCATTCAGCGAGGTCTGGCGGTCATGATCCGCACTGTCAGATCAGGTCCGCCAGACGTTTGATAAATATCCCCCCGTGAATAAAACTCCCCTTTATTTATTTCAATGGTCATTCCTAGCAATTTTAAAACACTAGGATTGACTTTATTTTTAAGACCGAATGCAGGATACATTGTTTTTGTTTTTTAAGCATTTACATTGTTAATTAGTTTCAGTAAGAAGTTTCAACTCCAATCAATTGTATCTTGGAGCCCTACTAGAGAAATGTGATATATCTATAGGCTCAGAAAAAGAAATGTGTCTTTAGCACTCTCTGGCAGGAGTGCAAAAATGTTTATAACAATTTTACACCTTCTTGCCAACTGTGCTGTCATTTAGTCCCCACAAAATGAGCACGCTACTAACCCTACCTAGATATGCTCTTCAATAAAGGATAACAAGAAAAGAAAGTACATTTGATAAAATAAGTAAATTAGTCACCTGCGCTACCTGAAAAGCGATAATGGGACATAAAAGTGCAAAAAGAAAAGGGATTTTCTTAAAGCATTTTATTGTTGCATTCTTTCTAGCTACCAATCACCAACTAGCTCCCATTGCTATTCCTGATCCTACAAAGGTATGCTTTTCAGCAATGGTTATCAAAAGAACAAATTACATTTGAAAAGTAAACTGAAAATTTGTCTAAAATTGTATGCTCTATCATTTTAACTGTTGGTGCTGTTTTAAGGAGCTTGTATAGGGTTGCCACTTCGGCCATGTTTTCCTGGACATTTATAAGTTACACATGCTGCAGGTGTGCAGAGTGCAACATGAATTGCACCCCTGGACAGCACACAAATAGTGATCCTGGACAGCACAATTCATGTTCCTCCCTGCATACCCTGCACCATGCGCAACTCATAAGTGTCCAGGAAAACATGGCCAAGGTGGCAAACCTAAGCTGGTAACCCTAAGTAATACTGCAGCTCTATGCAAGTTCCTAGTGAGCATTTATGAGTCACAGGCTGTTTGTCAGTGTATTTTGCTTTTTACATTGGTTAGTTTATGAACCAGTATTGCAATGTAAATGCTTGTTACTCAAATGTCTTTTAATTATCCATGATGATTCCAAGTTTCCATACAACTTAAAGGGATACTGAACCCAAATTTTTTCTTTCATGATTCAGATAGAGCATGCAATTTTAAGCAACTTTCTAATTTACTCCTATTATCAAGAAGGCATTTAAGCTTTTTTATTGGTGCAGACTCTGGACAGCACTTTTTTTTATTGGTGGATGAATGTATCCACCAATCAGCAAGAACAACCCAGGTTGTTCACCAAAAATAGTCTGGCATCTAAACTTACATTATTGCATTTCAAATAAAGATACCAAGAGAATTAAGAAAATTTGATAGTAGGAGTAAATTATAAAGTTGCTTAAAATTTCATGCTCTATCTGAATCACAAAAGAAAAAAATTGGGTTCAGTGTCCCTTTAATGCCAATCCATATTAAATACATTGAGGAAGGGATTTGCATGCAACTCAAAATAATTTGGCCCTATAAATCTATGATGGGATGCAGATCAGTAAAATTATGTTATGTAACCAATATAAATAGTAACACTTGCATTAGACACCATTGATATAGCTACTTTCTAAGGCTGGGCTATCTTAACCTTAGTAAGTTGCTTGCCTAAGATGTTTAGCAGTGTACTCAATATGTATTTTGTAACGCGCAGGGCTACTCATACAAAACATGTTTTTTACTTGTGGACTACTAGGAACAGTAAAGTCAAAATTAAATAAAGATGCAATTTTAAACAACTATCCAATTTACTTATAACATCAGATTTGGTTCAAGGGACCTCAAGTGTATACGCGTGTCTTCAGGCAGCAGTGTTTAAAACAATATTTGTAATAATGTTATAACTACAAACACTGATGCCATAGAATGTTAAAGCGACGTACACAATCTCGAGCTCCTATGAGCCAACTTGTGTTTACTATTCAACAAACGATACCAGGAGAAAGAAGCAAATTTGATAATACAAGCAAATTGGAAAGTTGTTTAAAGTTACATGATTTATTTGAACCATGAAAGTTTAATTTTGACTTCAATGTTCCATTAATTGTGACTCAGAATATACTTGAGCAAAATTCATTAAAATATTTGATTTTAACGTAATGCCATATTATAACTATTTGCTGTGGAGAAACAGGGAAATCACCAAATCTTGTGATTTATGGGTCAGCCCTTAGGGGCCGATTTATCAAAGGCTTTGCAAGCCTTTCAACCCACTACTGCTGCAAATTCAATCTCCGCGGTCTAGTCCGACCTCTAGTGATTGACAGCTCCTGCCCGTGCGTGATTGGCTGTGTGCGGGCAGGGGGCGGGATTGCACGCAAGCGCAAAATAGCGTTTGTGTGCAATGATGAATTCCCCTAGGGGAATTCAGCCCGCCAGAGGTGAGCTGCAGTGGAGAGGGGCACGTATGTGCACCCCTGTCTGCCTCAGCTTGATAAATCGCCCCCTTAGAGATCTACCTAGAAACCACATTCTAGCATTTGAGCACAACTGTACTAAATTATTCTCTAATCACCCACATAGACTAACAGGCTCTAGTATAAAATGTAAAAGGTTGGTGTTCTCATGACAAGAACATATATTAGTAGTTTTAGGGCATTTTGTTAAATTAACCGCAGTGGATTTTAATATTTGAAAACAACCTTGACTGCCAACACCTCATACACAGTGAAGAATGGTAACAGTTTCATGCTGGTTGAAAGGAACTGGGTAGAGATTTTTGTATTGACAATGGAATGTGTTTATAATAAAGTATACATAGATTTGCATAAGAAAAAAATAAGCTCCTGATTCCTAGGACTATGAGAACACAGAGAAAAACAGGATTGTCCTCCAGATAGTGAAGTTTAAAGCATCAGTAAACACAGTAGATTTACATAATAAACAAATGCATGCTAAAAATGCAATGCAATAGCCCTTTGTATGAATGAGTTGTAGATTTTTTTCTGTCAAATTTCAATGTTATATATATTTCCACTCCTACTGTATCACGTGATAGCCATCAGTTAATCACAAATACATATACATTTCTGTAGGAGCTGGTGACTCAAAACGTGTAAATATAAAAAAGACTGCACAGATTTTGTCAATAGAAGTAAATTGGAAAGATGTTTAAAATTGCATGTTAAATTTTGACTTGTGTCCCTTTAAAGTGACCGTAAACATAGTATTTTTTATTTAGCATTACAAATATTCTCCATAGCTGTAAATAATTTTAATACATATTGCCATGTTTAACCAGATCCATACTTCATTTTAGTTTATTAATTTCCTTACAATACGCAGGTCTGGCCACCACTAAACTGTCAGTTTGTCCCACAATTATTTTATCTCCCACCCCCCATTCCAGTGTTGCCAGTTAGGTCGATTTTACACACAATTGTGCTGTTTTTTTTTTTTTAAATGAGTTGTAGGAAAATGTGGCCAGTTGTGTGCATTCTTTTTAGCTTTATTTAACCTAATAGTGTGCAGGTTACATATACACTAGTCAGACTCAATATCATTTTCTCCAGCCCGTAGCTTTCTCCATTCCTTCCTGCTCACTGACCTCTGACTCATCTCTAATTCATTATCTATCTAACGTTAGGCTGGAGCCTAGTGGCAGACATCAGTAACTGCACTATTGTTTAACAGACAGTAGCTATTCTGAGGTAGTGCTCTGCCTGTGAAGACTTATGGCACAGACTGTAAAGTAATTATCTTTAAAGGGACATTGTACATTAGATATTTCTTTGCATAAATGTTTTGTAAATTATCCATTTATATAGCCCACCTGGGAGTGTTTTTGTAGCAATGTATAGTTTTGCTTATTTTTTTAATAACATTGTGCTGATTTTTAGACTCCTAACTAAGCCCCAAAGTGTCAGATGTATACGCTCGTTTACAGAAATACAGTAGATTTGCATAATCAACAAATGCATGATAAAAAGACTGAACTTCAAATGAGTAGTAGTTTGTTTTGTGACAAATTTCAGTTATGTCTATTTCCACTCCTGTATTATGTGACAGTCATCAGCCAATCACAAATGCATATACGTATATTCGGTAAATTCTTGCAAATGCTCATTAGTAGCTGGTGACTCAAAAAGTGAATAAAAAGACTGCATATTTTGTTAAAGGGACAGTGTACACCAGTTTTCATATAACTGCATGTAATTTACACACTACTATAAATAAGAATATGCACATATGCTGATTTAAAAATACAGTATAAAACTTTAAAAAAATATATTTAGAAGCTCCCAGTTTAGCACTGTTGATGAGGTTATCTTGGGACACCCAGTGAAAGGGGCTGGGAAAACAAGAATAGCAGACACTCCCCTGCATATGAAAAGACAGATAACATAATCATGGGCCAGCAGGAGTCTGTAAACGCACGTATACATCTGGTACTGTGGGGCTTGGTCAGGAGTCTTGTTAATTAGCACAATGTTATTAAAAAATAAGCAAAACTATACATTTTTACAAAACCACTACCAGATGGGCTATATAAATGGATCATCTACAAAACATTTATGACAAGAAAAATCTAGTGTACATTACAATGTCCCTTTAGTGGAAGTAAATGTGAAAGTTGTTTAAAATAGCATGCTCTATCTGAATCATGAAAGTTTCATTTTGACTTGAGTGTCTCCTTTAAGTTTGTCACCCTAATTCATTTATGCTCACTAGAGAGTAATTACATTATTGCAAACAGTAGATGTTGGTTGTGGGGTTCTCTCTGCCTGTGAGGACTCAGGTATGGTAGCTCTATCTGTAATGTAATATCAATAATGAATATGAAAACTTTTTAAGACTTTGTTTTTTATTTATTAGGCACAAGAGTTTTTGTTAAAGGGAGAGTAAATGGATAGCTTAAATGAGCTTTCAAGGAGGGGGAGGGCAAGCACTGACGTATGCGTGACGTGACGCATTGAGAGCCGCGCCAAGTGGGGCTGAGCGAGACGCCACTGGTTCGGCGTCCTCGCACACGCTAGAGTCCGCTACAAAGTTTGGCTACGGGGTGGAAGTGGGCTACGGACCGGGATCCACAGCCGGTCGACTCAGTCCCACCTACAAGGCCATCTACTCAGGCATATCAGTCCAGATCCTTAGGTGAGGCGAGCAAGGGGGAGGACAATGCAAGGTAAAATTCAAATTGATTTTCTCTAAAGATGTGTTTCAAGCAACAATTCTGACACCACCATGTAGCTGTTTGGTCCCCCCTGCGTAGCCTTCCAGGATCTGGCTCTTAACTTTTTATTTCTTAGAGGCTTGCCGTATTCTCACTGCAACAGCTAGCAGTGTTGAAACCCCCTATTACTATTAGGTCTGTGGAAAACAGGGGAATGTAAGTTTAATATGCCATGGCCCAATGCACATATATTTAAAGTTATACTAATAGGACTCCTGTGCTGGAAAATCTAATTGATAAGTGGCCTGGAAGTGTAAGAGCGATTTTACTTTACCCCCTTCGCTGATACCACGAATAGGAGACGGTGCTATAAAGGGTGCTGGGTTACTGCAAAAGGTTCAGACGGGCTTACCTGGCATTTCCTGAGGCTGCTCTATTTCTACAACGTAGCTAAACGTGAAAACAGCGAGCTGGGCTGCTAAAAAAGGCCTAGCCTGCCTCACTAGGCACATTTGGGTGCCGCAACTTTTGTGAGTATTCTGTGAAAGTTTAAGCTGAATCTTCAGATGCACTTTAAACAGATTTACACATGATTTTTTGTACTTTGTGTCTTACTTTATGCCCCTACGGCCGTGCACTTCACGCCAGAAGTAAGTCAGCTGTAAAGACATCCTGGGGAAACAGCGAGCTGGACTGCTGCTGAAGGTCCAGCCTGAAACTAACGGCACAAGAGAGTGCCTTATTAAAATGTGAGTACCCTGTGTTTACTCTATGATGGGATAAAAGGGGGAGTGACAGATACACACATGAGGAGGCCTTGTCTTCTTTCTCTCCCTGCACAGATTAGATATCGAAGTCTGGAACCTCTCTAAATTTTCTGAGGATAACAAGTGGACATAGTCTCCTTAACTTTTGCCAATTCAGAGGGGGAATCTGGGGAGAATCAACAGACAGAAAATTCGTGCAGATTTGGAAGAGAATCCACTTGAGTATCTGATTGACTCTTGCTTTAAATTTTGTATTTGTTTTTTATATTTATGCATTTTTTGGGCAATTCTTACTAATGGCATTTTGTTATAAGCAGGGTTGTGCAGGGGTTAATGATTAGACCAACAGTTCTAGGTCACTATTTACTTAAAAGTCTACAGTCAATTTCAAACTAGACAAATAAGATGCAGAAGTAACAGATAGGAAAATCCTTGCAAGATTTGGAAGTGAACTCACTTGAATATCTGAATGATTCTGGTCTCTATTTTTTTCTCCTCATCTCTCTCTTTGTACTGCTCTATATATTACTGCATTTTTTGGATTTTTTTCACTAATGGCATTTTGTTATAAGAATTGTTGAGAAGGAGATAACGATAAGACCAATAGCTTTAAGTCACCACTAATGCAAATGCCTCTAGTTAAATTCAAACTAGTTAATTAAGGTAAGGTCTCCTGACTAGGAGTAAATAGGGGTAAATAGAAAGTTTTAAGTTTCTCATAACCATTCTTTATGGATAAATTCCTTCTCCCTTCAGTTAACAATAAAACAGCAAGCATGGCGAGTAGAAGGCAGCAGGAAAAAAAGCTAATAAGACGCAGCACTGAAAACAGTCAGGAGATAGCACAAGAAAATGTGGTTGAAACAGTTAATAATCCTGATTTATTAAAACAAATAAGTGAATTATTTCTTCCTAAATTTGAGGCAATCCAACTAAGCATAGACTCAGTGTCACAAGATATCAAGCAGATGGTTACCAGAATTGGTCTAGCAGAACAGCGAATATCAGATCTGGAAGATAGAGACATAGAGAAAGATAAGGACTTAACATATATTCAGAAACAAGTCAAATATCTTAGTGACAAAGCTGAGGATATGGAAAATAGATCTAGGAGGAATAATGTAAGAGTGATTGGAGTCTCTGAAACAGTATCTGAAAGAGAGTTAATTCATTTTGCTTCAAACCAACTGCCCTCCTTATTAAACATCAATGAGCCAACATGTACATTTACAGTAGAAAGAGCCCATAGGTTAGGCAGGGTAAGAGATCAAGAGGATGATAAGAGTAGACCTAGACCAATTATTATCAAATACCTGAACTTTCAAGAAAAGGTCAAGATTATGCAAGCTTATAGGGCACAAAAAATAGTCCTCTTCCAAAATAAGAAAATATTAATCTTCCAAGATTTTGCATTTGAAACAGCTAGTAAGAGGAAGCTATGTGCCCCCATCTGCTCACGCCTGATCCAGGAAGGCAGGATAGTTAGGCTACTATATCCAGCCAGAATCAGTATACAGACTAAAGAAGGTTTTAGGATTTTTGATAATCCTCAGGACCTAGAGGACTTCTTGAGAACAGAGCAAAGGTAAAAGTGATCAGATGGGGGATACAAGCTCTGTATCATGGGTAGTCATGCTGAGTAAAAAGTGGAATAGGAGAAGGGAGGAGGAAGGAAATATATTTCTAGGTGCAGAAATGCGGTCAAGTAAGAAGCTAAATATTATAAGTAGGGGTCAATATAGGAAGGTCAGGTGTACGTGTGAATGGGACTCTTCTCTTTCCTCTTTTTTTTTTTTTTCTCTCTCTCCTTTTTCTTTCTCTCCTTTCTTCCCCCCCCCCCCTTCTCTTAGTTTTCTTATGTCTCTCCCTAGAAGTAGGAAAGAAGCATAAGATATGACGGAATCATGTAAATTTGGATCATGGAACGTGGGAGGGTTTACCTCCCCGGTCAAAAGGAAAGCAATATTACAACACTTTAATAAACTTAAAATTGATATTGGCTTCTTACAAGAGACTCATTTAAATGAGTCAGAAAGTCAAAAACTTAAATGGGGATGGGTGGGCGAAGTTATCTATTCGGCAGGAGTACAGAGAAAAAGAGGGGTAGCTATAATTTTCAGGAAATCATTAAAATATAAAATTCTGAAACAAGAAATTGATCAACAAGGGAGATTTATTATACTAGAGGTAGAACTAGGCTTAAAAAGATTCGTGTTATGCAATGTTTATGGTCCAAATGCAAAAAAAAAACGAGTTCTGGGAACCTCTCCAAAACAAATTATTGGAATATAACCAAAACATAATACTAGGAGGAGACCTGAATCTGGTAGCATCTAGCATCCTAGATAGAAATCGGAGGGGGAAAGAGGCTATATCAGGCTGTAAGGATACAAAAATTTTTAAAAAATTCTGCTTCAATTTAGGCTTATTAGATATCTGGAGGAATATCTATCCAGACAGTAAAGAATATACGTGTTTATCTAAAGCGTATAAATCTTTTTCACGAATCGATATGTTCCTAATTAGTGACAAATTGTTTTCTCTGGCAAAAAAAGTCGAAATCTTGCCTATCACAATTTCGGATCACGCCCCTATTACTATTTCTATGTCAATCTTGAATCCCAAACTAGGGAACCACAGATTATATTTTCCAACATATTTTTATAATAATTTAAAATTTCGAGGCTTTTTGCTAGAGAAATGGAATCTTTATTATAATGAGAATAGAGGATCAGTATTGAATACAGAATCTTTATGGCAAGCTTTCAAAGCTGTGATAAGGGGAGAAATTCTGGCTTATATGATAAAAGTCAAAAGGAAAAATGACGCTTATTGGATCCAACTTTCTAAGCAGATTATTAACAAATTTCAAAAATATGTTGCAGATAACAGTCAAGAGAACTGGCGAAACTATCTGGAAGCCAAAAAACAAAGGGACAATTGGCATATATCAAAAGAAATTCAGCACGAGCTGAAAAGAAATAGCAATTACATGCAGTTCGGTAATAAGATAGGGAAATTCTTAGCCAGATTGGTAAGTACCAGGAAAACTAACAGTATCATATCAATAATAAAAACTAAACACAAAACTTGCACTCTCCCTCATGATATTTTAGAGGAATTTACGCACTACTTTAAACAACTATATCAGGCTCAACCTATAGATAAAATAAAAAAAGATCTCTTTTGGGACAGGATTAAAATACCTCAAATAGCCAAGGATGACCTGGATCTCCTCAACTCTCCAATCAAGGAAGAGGAGATTAAAAACTCTATTATGAAACTGAAGCTAAACAAAGCGCCAGGTCCGGATGATCTTCCTGGAGAATTATACAAAATTCTTGCAGATTCGATCACCCCCATTCTATGTGAGCTTTTTAATGGTTTCCTACAAGATAATCAAATACCTTCTAAATATTTTACAGAATCTAGAATAATCTTAATCTATAAACAAGGTAAAAATAAAGAATTAATGGAGTCTTATAGACCCATCTCTTTGCTAAATGTGGATTACAAAATCCTAACCCACATCTTAGCAGACAGATTTCAAAAAGTGATTAGCGAATTGGTCCATCCTGACCAAACCGGCTTTATTAAAGGAAGGACACTTATTAAAAATCTTAGGAAACTAGAGATAGCAATTAATTATTGTGAACAAAAAAAAGAAAGGGGAGAAAAGCTCACAGAAGACGCTGCAATTATTTCGATTGATACACAGAAAGCGTTCGATACGCTACTCTGGGATCATATGCTGACAACTATTAATAAGTTTGGTATCTGGGGTAAATTCTCCCATATTATTGCCTTACTTTACTCTAATCCAGGGGCGAGTCTAAGTGTTAACTCCCTAACCTCAGAACAATTTAGGCTCCAGCGAGGAACGAGACAAGGATGTCCGCTATCCCCGTTGCTTTTTAATCTAGCGCTAGAGCCTCTGGCAATATTGTTTAGACAAGAACTGCTAGGGATAAATATCGAAGGACACAGAATAACTCAAGCCATATATGCCGATGATCTGCTTATCTTTGCTCAAAATCTCCAATATAATCTGCCTATAATTATGGAAGCTTTAGAATCTTTCCAGGCTTTTTCCGGCTTTGCAATTAATAAAGAAAAATCGGAACTTATGTGGCTTATTAAACTAAAAAGTTCTCCAGAAATCCCTTTTAAAGTAACCAAAGATCACATTACATATCTAGGGATAAAATTTGCATCTAACTCTAAGAGTTGGTATAAGTTAAATTTTGTACCAGCTATCGCATCACTCCAGGCAGATTTAGAAAGATGGAAGAACCTGCCCCTATCTCTTATGGGTCGAATACATTTAATAAAAATGATTTCTCTCCCCAAATTTTTATACATTTTTCAGGCCCTCCCACTCCTATTACTGAGGAAAGACTGTCAGTTAATCAATAAACTAATATCGCAATTTATTTGGTGCAAAAAAAAATCGAGGATAGCGTTGAAACGTTTGAGTGCCAGGAAAGAGGCTGCAGGCATGGCTCTTCCCGATTTTGAGATGTATAATATAGCTTCCAATCTAAAATTTGTTTGGGACTGGTTTTCTGAGAAAGGACATTTCTCCTTGCTTGAAATTGAAGGAGCCCTAGTAGCACCTTATGCCCTTAAAGCATTAACACACATGCCCTTAAAACTAATTCCTATAGAAACAAGGGGGATGCTTATTATAGACCAACCAATACGGGCCTGGCGTCAATTCTGTGCTAAAATTGGGATAAGCCATCGAGGTTCAGCTTTCCTCTCAATTAAAGGTAACCCTGAATTCGAGGTAGGCTATGACTCAGCTAGATTTAATGCCTGGTCAGATCTAGGGATCAACTACATCGCACAGTTACTCAAAAAAGAAGATAATTTGATTAAAACTTTTAATGAATGTAAATCTGAATTTAACATACCAAATCGCCTATTCTTTTCTTACTTACAATTACGTCACTATGCTGATCAGTGTAGGAAAATAGAGGCAATAGAATGGGACAATGATATATTAAGGCAGATAACTATTATGTTTCAAGCAGGAAATTATTCTATCACGCACTCTTATTATGCTCTACTCACCTCTCAAGAACAAAGCAATAAAAGATATTTGGAACTTAAATGGGACATAGCAGGTGACAACTTACAAGATTCAGATTTATTTAAGAACTCTGGAGATAGGGTAGCAAAGGCAATGAGAGGGGAATATTTTAAAGAACAACAGTTAAAGATCTGGTATCAATGTTATTATACACCCAGTTGGCAGGCTCGGTGGGACAAAAAACATGAGAATATAGTTTGTAGTAAGTGCAAGTACCTTGCAGCAGATATGTTCCATCTTTTCTGGTCCTGTCCTGTAATTCAAAGATTTTGGGGGAAAATCTCATTTTGGGTCACTAAAATCTTAAATCAACACTTTCAAGTAAGTAAGCATGCAGTCTTTTTCCTAGCAAACCAGGAAGAAGTTGGTCCTAGCCATTTATTAATAAATACAATGATACTGCTCGGTAGGAAACTGGTATTAAAATATTGGCAGTCTAATAAAGAACCCAAATTTTCTGAATTTAAAAATGGGATAACATACCAAATGTTTCTAGAACAAGCCTCAGTACAGGCACAGATAGATAATAATATCAGGCTCTTTTTAAACAAATGGGGGATTTTTATTAAATCTTTGGATCAGGAAACCCAAAAATTGATCTTGCAGCCATTTAAGAACTCTCTTTTCTTATTGGAAGCTAATCTTAGAGGTGAGTGGCTGCTTGCGTGAAAGATTATGGTGGAAACTGGTAGGGGAGAGGGGGGGGTTGTGTGCCCCCTTTTTTTTTTTTTTTTTTTTTCTCTCTCTTCTTCTTTTCTTTTTCTTCTTTTCTTTCTCTTCTTTGTGTGTGTGTTAGATAGGATCTAGAGTATATAGCATTAATGGAGATCATAGCTTTGGTAGGGTTTTTATGCATTAAGAAAAATTGCCAGGTCAGAGCCGTCTTTTTCTTTTCTCGAGTGGTTAGGTGAATATCTCCACCCACTTAAGGTGCCTTTTTATTTCTAAGCGAGATTGTATTCTGTTTTGTATTAACGTTTATTTTTGGAAGTATTTTGTCATCTGCTTTTTTTGTTGGAATCACCTATTGTTAACTGTTTATTTTCTTGGCAAAATAAAAAGATATATAAAAAAAAAAAAAAAAGGGAGAGTAAATGTTGTTCAAGATGTTAAACAATTTTACTCTAAAAGGGAGAGTAAATGTATTTGAAGATGTTACATAATTCTACACTATGTGCAGAATTATGTAACATAAGAATAGCCTTTCTTGTGAAAACATTTGTCAAAATATCTCATTTGCAGGCTCAAACTATACTTACCTTTTAAGTGAAACCATCCTGTTCGGCACAGCATTTTTTTTAACTAGCTCATTGTCTGCTCACAGTGCCTGATCACACCATTCAACTACATGTAGCGCACTCCCACATTAGTAGGGTTGCCACGTGCTTTTGAGGATTCGGGCAAGGGCTCTGTTATTGGATTTTTCAACCAATAGGAATTTATAGTAGAAAAATGAGTGAGCTTAGGGTGTTCTAGGGAGGCTTTGAAGGAAGAACAACGGTATTTTCTAAAACAAATCTTGCAGCTATTATAATATTTGGAACGCAATCAACATCAATTATAAGTGTTCAGTTAATTTTGTTTTAAAAAGTCACTTTCAGCTAGATTACGAGTTGGGCATTATGAGTCAAATAGCAGTGTTGTGACTTGTAACGCATCATTTTCCCTAACGCAGCCATTACGAGTCTTGTCGGTATAGGTATACCGCAAGCCTTTTAGCCTGTAACACAACGTCAGTACAGCACTCTTAAAAATTACGTTTTTTCATGGGATTTCCATAGTGCTGGTATTATGAGTTTTGCGTTCTGGCTAAAAAAACAGCGTTACAGCCTAAAACCACAAGATCCGTACCGCCATCTAAAGTCAGTAGTTATGAGTTTTACGCTACAAAGCTGTAGCATAAAACTCATAACTAAACTGTTACAAAATTCACTAACACACATAAACTACCTTTTAACCCCTAAACCGAGGCCCTCCTGCATCACAAACACTATAATACATTTATTAACCCCTAATCTGCCGCTCCCGACATCGCCGCCACTAATAAAATTTATTAACCCCTATTCCGACGCTCCTCAACATCGTCACCACTATACTAAAGTTATTAATCCCTAAACTGCCGCCCTCCCGCATCGCAAACACTATTTAAATATTATTAACCCTAATCTGCCGTCAGCCCACATCACCCCCACTATAATAAAACTATTAACCCCTAAACCAAAAGCCCCCCACAACGAAATATAATAAACTATTACCCCCTAAACCGAAAGCCCCCACATCGCAATAAACTAATTTTTTTTTTTTTTTTTTTATATATATTTTTTATTGAGGTAAAAATATTGGCATACACAATAAACTGTACAGCATAATACAAATGCTCTTCAAAAATACTTATGACAAGGTGTATCTTATAGGACACATCGACATAGTAAGATAGAAAATAAAATACATGAGATGAGCAATAGGTATCATCCAAGAAGAGTAAAACCCAAGGCGCATACTATAAGCGTATAGGTGATGTACAGTAACTTATCGGTAATTTACATGTTTGCTGTAGAGAATAGGGTGGGTTAAGGGAATACTAGCCAATAAGAAGAATTGAGCCCTCAAATACATGCAGAAGGCCTCTCTTGGACCTCACATCATATAGAATAGTGACAATTATTGAGAGCAATCTGGTTTATAGGAGACCACTCATGGATCTCTTTAATGTAACCTCAGATTTTCTGTTTTTTAGCTATGCTTTTTGAGTAGGTATACTGAGTTAAAAATTTTGTAAGTTGGTTTTTATTGGCGCCAGCTAAATAGAATCATGGTGTTGACATATTCTGTGTTATATATTTACTGTGCTGACCTGGCAGCTTATACAAAAAAATGAACAATCTCAGGGCTATTTCCAGGGCAGTTCGGCGAGGGCAAGGATAAACTGAAACCGGTTACCTGACTGGGGAATGTGTTATCAAAAATTGTACTACTAAAACTACTAACTAATATCTGCAGCCTTAGCTTAAACTAAATAATATACTGCACCCTCATTCACCTGTACTGGCTGGTTATGTAAGTATGCACAGGATGTGCAGCCCCGGCCGCAAGCCCCACACCCCCGCACAATGAATTTATAATAACAATATAGCCATTTTGAGTGCTACGTGAGAGTCACAATATCCAAAAATATATATTACAAGGGAAAATATGTCCATATATAGTAAAGTACAATTTGGGAAAGAGGATATATTATGCATGTAGCTAGAAGTAAGACCCCCACAAT
The DNA here is from genome assembly GCF_027579735.1 of Bombina bombina. Taxonomy (NCBI): domain Eukaryota; kingdom Metazoa; phylum Chordata; class Amphibia; order Anura; family Bombinatoridae; genus Bombina; species Bombina bombina. The sequence goes on along the minus strand of NC_069504.1, from coordinate 398,396,172 downwards.
GGTATAAAACCCCTGAAAAATTCAGATTGTGGTACCTATTGAAAACACTTAATATTATAGTATAGGGACTTGCTTACCCCTACTAACTTGTTTAAAATTGTTGTAATATTTTTCTTATGTTTGTAAATATTTTTTTATTTTTTGTAACTTAGTTCTTTTTTATTTTTTGTACTTTAGTTAGTTTATTTCATTGTAGTTATTTGTAGGAATTGTATTTAATTTATTTATTGATAGTGTAGTGTTAGGTTTAATTGTAGGTAATTGTAGGTATTTTATTTAATTAATTTAATGATAGTATAGTGTTAGGTTTAATTCTAACTTAGGTTAGGATTTATTTTACAGGTAATTTTGTAATTATTTTAACTAGGTAACTATTAAATAGTTCTTAACTATTTAATAGCTATTGTACATGGTTAAAATAATTACAAAGTTGCCTGTAAAATAAATATTAATCCTAAAATAGCTACAATGTAATTATAATTTATATTGTAGCTATATTAGTATTTATTTTACAGGTAAGTATTTAGCTTTAAATAGGAATAATTTATTTAATAAGAGATAATTAATTTCGTTAGATGTAAATTATATTTAAGTTAGGGGGGTGTTAGTGTTAGGGTTAGACTTAGCTTTAGGGGTTAATACATTTATTAGAATAGCGGTGAGCTCCAGTCGGCAGATTAGGGGTTAATAATTGAAGTTAGGTGTCGGCGATGTTAGGGAGGGCAGATTAGGGGTTAATACTATTTATTATAGGGTTAGTGAGGCGGATTAGGGGTTAATAACTTTATTATAGTAGCGCTCAGGTCCGCTCGGCAGATTAGGGGTTAATAAGTGTAGGCAGGTGGAGGCGACGTTGTGGGGGGCAGATTAGGGGTTAATAAATATAATATAGGGGTTGGCGATGTTAGGGCAGCAGATTAGGGGTACATAGGGATAATGTAAGTAGCGGCGGTTTACGGAGCGGCAGATTAGGGGTTAATAATAATATGCAGGGGTCAGCGATAGCGGGGGCGGCAGATTAGGGGTTAATAAGTGTAAGGTTAGGGGTGTTTAGACTCGGGGTACATGTTAGAGTGTTAGGTGCAGACGTAGGAAGTGTTTCCGCATAGCAAACAATGGGGCTGCGTTAGGAGCTGAACGCGGCTTTTTTGCAGGTGTTAGGTTTTTTTTCCAGCTCAAACAGCCCCATTGTTTCCTATGGGGGAATCGTTCACGAGCACGTTTTTGAGGCTGGCCGCTTGTGTAAGCATCTCTGGTATCGAGAGTTGAAGCTGCGTTAAATATGCTCTACGCTCCTTTTTTGGAGCCTAACACAGCCTTTATGTGGACTCTCAATACCAGAGTTATTTTTATGGTGCGGCCAGAAAAAAGCCTGCGTTAGCTTTTCGGGTCGTTACCGACAAAACTCCAAATCTAGCCGTTAGAATTACTTTATAATATATATTATTTTCAGTACCTGGTTGGTCCTGCCTAGTACTCAGTTCAGCATTTGTCCAGTCATAAAATTGCGTTGGCGCTGCAGTGCAGACCAATGTATGCTGTAGGAGGGGGAAGTATAAAGGTTGCGGTGGTGCCGTCTGCACGCTGTGGGAGAGGGGAGGGATATAGTTACATTTAAAACGGAAAATATATCTGCAAGGTACGCCATAATATGAAACCATATGCTATGTCATATTGAGCAAAAGTTATCTTTTATTTAAGTAAAAAAAAATATGACCTAAGAAATTTCCCCACAATTGCCAGCATACCTCTGTATGTAGGAGCAATGTTTTGTGACAAATAGATTGATCTCTGCAGGGTAATGAGAATAATCTTGAATTTAGCTCCCTGGATTTGTTAAAATGACTGTTTTTCACAATGTCATCTAAAATATCTATTATTATTATTTTTCTGGAAGTTACACAATTAGAGCATACTGGTGCAGACAGCTACACAATTAGATCATAATGGTGCAGACAGCTACACAATTAGAGCATAATGGTGCAGACAGCTACACAATTAGAGCATAATGGTGCAGACAGCTACACAATTAGAGCATAATGGTGCAGACAGCTACACAATTAGAGCATAATGGTGCAGACAGCTACACAATTAGAGCATAATGGTGCAGACAGCTACACAATTAGAGCACAATGGTGCAGACAGCTACACAATTAGAGCATAATGGTGCAGACAGCTACACAATTAGAGCATAATGGTGCAGACAGCTACACAATTAGAGCATAATGGTGCAGACAGCTACACAATTAGATCATAATGGTGCAGACAGCTACACAATTAGAGCACAATGGTGCAGACAGCTACACAATTAGAGCATAATGGTGCAGACAGCTACACAATTAGAGCATAATGGTGCAGACAGCTACACAATTAGAGCATAATGGTGCAGAGAGCTACACAATTAGAGCACAATGGTGCAGACAGCTACACAATTAGAGCATAATGGTGCAGACAGCTACACAATTAGAGCATAATGGTGCAGACAGCTACACAATTAGAGCATAATGGTGCAGACAGTTACACAATTAGAGCATAATGGTGCAGACAGCTACACAATTAGAGCATAATGGTGTAGACAGCTACACAATTAGAGCATAATGGTGCAGACAGCTACACAATTAGAGCATAATGGTGCAGACAGCTACACAATTAGAGCATAATGGTGCAGACAGCTACACAATTAGAGCATAATGGTGCAGACAGCTACACAATTAGAGCATAATGGTGCAGAGAGCTACACAATTAGAGCACAATGGTGCAGACAGCTACACAATTAGAGCATAATGGTGCAGACAGCTACACAATTAGAGCATAATGGTGCAGACAGCTATGATGTTTTTAGAGTATTGGGTTGACTTTACAATAGGGTACAATTTGCACAGAAAGGATGGATTGCACGTGAATGACATGCGGTGCAGGTGTGTTGGGGAAGAGGGTGGTAACCTGATTAGATAGTGTTTTAAACTAGGTAACGGGGACAGTCAGTCTAATAATAATGTAACATATTTGTCTGTGAATATATATCTGGAATATTTCAAAGCAGGGATGATATAAGGGTACACTTAGGTAATGTCACATTACAAAGTTTGGAGGGAAGAGCACTAAATTGCCACAGAAAGGACATGACAGTTGAAAGTCAGATCCTCAGGCCGCCCACGGCACAGCACTCTTCTCTCAATGAGGTGACATTTCCACCTCTAAACCAATAGCCATGCTAGTCACCTGACAGTGTTCTGTATGTTAGCACGGCTATTGGTTTAGAGGTGGAAACAACACCTCATTGGTAAAGAGCGCTGTGCCGTGGGCGGCTGGAGACTCTAATTTTAGCAAGGTGCTCAGATTTACCATTACTTTAAGATTTCATGATTCAGATAGTGCATACAATTTGCTTATATTATCTAATCTGCTTTATTCTGTTGGTAACCTTTGTTGAAAAGCATACCTAGGTATGCTTGGTGCCCGCACATATGACTGTTGTCTTTGGCTCACTTGATGTGTTAAGTTTAATGAAGCAAATTTAATGACAGAAGTAAATTGTAAAGTTGTTTAAAACTATATGGTCTACTAAAATAAGATTTGGCGACCAAAATGCGCTCAGACATACTGCATATAGAATGTAGTGTTCCAAGTCTGAGCCAGCTTCGAGCAAATACCGTTCAATGTGTGCGCCTCTTGTAAGCTGTCATCCCCGGATCCTGTGTCGCTGCACAGCACCCTTGAAGTGGTAGCCCAGATTCTTGGCGACTGGACCTATCACTTGCGCCTTGGTAACAGATTCTTTTCCTATTATTTTAAGTTCCCTCTGCTGGGTACCTATGATGTTTGTAGTGGAGATTCCTGACACAATTTTTTGCTGCGGGATGTCGGCAGTTGCTTTGTGCCTCTCCTCTTGAGGGGCCAGTGCTTCAGACCACTGCGCTTCATTAGCTAGATTAGGAGGCCGAGGTTTGGAATCTTTAATGATTTCCTTGGTCATTTCCACCAGGGGTTGCAGACATTGGGTTCCGGTAGGGTCATGGGTAATTCCCTTCATTTCACATTTCAGTAGCCTGCACGGATACATCTTGGCCCAAGTACTCAAGTTGCTTCCACAAATCTGGAGTGGGATAAGTGTGATTGAAAGCTGCTGGTATGTTTTTATGACTCCTCTCTCTATGTACAGGTACCCATATAGTACTATACCATCTATGGGTCACTTAATCGGACTATATATGTAGACGTTATGTTTGCAATACAAAGTTATTTAACACCAGCTTCATGTAATGTGCTTTTGGGTCTGGACTCATTCATGTTACAACCAAGGATAACCTGATGTGATATTTCCTATACTGTTTATGCATATAGTTATAATGTTAAACCACATTTTGTATGCTATATTTTTTTGCCTTACTATATTTTTCACCCTGAATTTACAATTGTTAATACTCATTTAACTACCTACATTTTCGCTGATCCCATAGTAAGAAGGGATAAAGAAACACAGTCCCCAATTCCCTATGTAGTGCATATTATAAGTGTCTTTAGAGGTATCTCTTATTGCCAGAATTATACTGTACTAATAATTAACCCATTTTTACCTAGTTTGATCCATCATTATATAATAAAAGAGAGGTTAGGGATGTGAGGTATTTATATACCATACGTAAATAAATAAAATAAAATAAACTTGGGCTTTGCAAATATCCATAATTCATAAGAAAGCTTCTAGCAAAGTCCTAATTATATGGAAATACAATGAGACACAAATGTGATTTATATTTTGCTTCACTGCTACCTGGCGTTATTTTTATTTTTTACCACAGTAGTTATAAATGATAAACGGCAAGTCCCAAGACTGAGAACATAAGTAAACCTCTAGGATATTTGCTGAACCAATGCCTAGTTTTTCTAGGGAATTAGAGAAATTTAGCCAGGACAGAGTATAGAAGCCCCTAAAATCAGCATTGGTTACCGAGACGCTTATTTACCCGAATAGATTCTTAGGCCTTTAGGCCTATAGAGGGACGAATATTTGGCCCTAGCCTACCCATAAATGATAATATACCCCAGAGTTTATTGATCCCTAGCTGTCTATGTTTGTGAGCACAGGCAACAGCAGTTATATTTTGGTGTAATTTCTTAAGTACATAACTGGTAAAGATAACCCAGCAGAGGTAGCCCAGTTATTTTATTTTTTCCTCTTTAAGGCTTGTAAAAGTGGTGACATCCACCTCTCTAATGGTTTATTGTTTTGTATTTATGTGAGGTCCAAGAGTGTCTACATAGCTATGACTTTATTTCTAGTGTTTTGGATATTTGTTCTGATTTACATGTCGTATATATGACTAATGTACTCACAAGATGCACCTGGTTTATCCCATGTTGAGATTATTTTAAGTGTATTCTGTGCAATTTTCAATAAAAATACCTATAATAAAAAACAAAACAAAACAACAACAACAAAAAAAACTATATGGTCTATCTAAATCATGAAAGAAAAATTGTGAGTTTCATATCCCCTTCACCTACAATAAGGGAAGATAATGATGATGATACAGGTGATAATTCAGACGTGGGTTGAAAGAGTATGGAAAAAAATCTCAAACTGCTATTACAAATAGGAAAGGCTGCTAATAATACCAAAATAAATTGGGGCAATGAAACTAGCAATAGAGCTAAGGGACACAATTAATAAAGTGAACTGCAAAACAATGCCCTCTATACTAACATAGGGCTACATTACAAGTGGAGCACTATTTTGCGCTCCCACTCACACGTTAACTTCGCTAGACAGAAGCTTTTTGCTTGAGTCGGGTTGCACACGTATTTCAAGTTGAAAGTAAAACATTTGCGTGCAAGTGAAACCTGACACCCACTAACTTATTCTCCCCATAGAAGTCAATTGGGAGCGCAAACTGGAAAAAAACAACACCTATACTATTAATAGTTCACATTCTAATGTTCTTCATATACAGAAAAATATACTTTTTATTGTAAATACATATTTCTATTTATACCTATACCTGTATATCTTTGCCTATCGATATATGTAGGTATAGATACATATTTTACATTAACTATCAGATGTATATAGAAACATATATTTAATAATAAAAAGTACATTATTTTATGTGAAGAACATAGGAATGGAAAATAAGCGTAACGCACGTCGGGGTTAGTAATTTAGGACTAACAGGGTCAGGTTAACGCACAAAGAATTGCTATCTTCAATGCGCGTTCTTGAAATATTAAATATAAATTAGTAAAAAATAAAAATTTCGATTATACATACTATAAAATATTCTAAATAATCCATATATCTGTTTTTTTACCGTATGTATAATGATTTTTAATAGTTTATATTCTATGCGGCTATTTATTCACATTTAACCCTTGGCTGGTAACTTACCAATGGCTAACAAATCCAATTATTGATTGATTATAAAATTAAATCACTTGCCAAGGTTAGGAAAAAAATAGATTTACAATCTGAAATGAATAAAAGTAGCACAGATCTTGAGTTTGCTAAGCTTTATGCCATACTGCATAAATCTGTAGCACAGGGAAAGGTATCTATCATGGAAAATACGCACACAAAGTATCTAAGGGATACATTTGATTATACTTCCAATACTGTGTATATCTGGGATAGAAAACAACGTGTCATGTGTAGACATAATCAGCCACAATTTGGCAGAAAGATGGGTAACCGTAAACATAGTGATATTAAGCCTAACTCAGTGTCATTTTCTGGAAGTGAAACTGACTGCTCATCAGATGATAGACAGTCTGGTAATGAAGAGGCCATTACTCAAACTACTGGCATTCTGAAACACTCTAATACCCAGCATTTGGTTTCCAAAATACCGGTGGAACCGGAAGTAGGACCTAAAAAGAGGATTACCAATAGGGAACACACTAAAGGCTACCAAACGTTAGCTAACCCTGGTACCCCTAGTGGATCACAGATAACCAGGACTAGAGAAGATCAGGAAAAAGTAGATCAGGTTTTTCTCGTAGATAAAGATATGACAGGAGTGGGGGGAAATACAAGCAGTATTCAAGAGAGAAATCACCCGCGTGGAGGTCAACCCCAAAGCAGATAAATAATGTAATTAATCTGTCCTCCCTTCAGCTTATTCCTGATCAGAGTAAAGTCCTGAGTTATGGGCTTAGTTTTGCTCAGCAGTCTATGATTAAGGTGTGTGACAGCCATAACGCGAAAGACTGTGTGCCTCTACCATTTTGTTTTTATCTGTTTCAATGTCTGCATTAAAGTGATGAACTTTTATCTCTCTGTGCCCATCTTCTGTGTCATTTTTAGTTTTGCTCCCACCACTAATTTTGATATTTTTCAAACTTTAACAGATGTCAACAAGTTAGTTAGAAATATTACCCTTATGAAACATTTCTCTGGTAATGATGGGTATATCTATAGGGGATCCCTGTGGTACAGTGACAGAGCTCAATACTTTTGAGGAATCATGCAACATGGCTATACTACAACAACTTTAGATTGAAGCAGATTTAAGCTCTGGCACTGTGAGCAGAGGGCAATCTTTTAAAAACAAATATAGGTTTTACCCCATACAGAGTAGGGGCACTATTGTAGAAACCTTTTTCAACAGAGTATAATCAGATCTTGTTGCCCTTAAGGCAATATCTGGACAAGTGAAATACAACTTCAATAAGGTGGAAAGGGATCCTCTTAGATCACTACGAGAAAATAAAAATGAGTTTATAAATCCAGCTAATAATGGTGGTACTGTAATAGTGATGGATCGTGAACATTGCGGAATCTGTTAGCACTCTACAAATAACCAATAATAATAATATTACTTACAGGAGGCATTACGTCAATTACACAATGAACGTGATTATATGGTACTGAAAGGGGATCCTACTACTAAGTTCAAGAGTGAGTTACGGCAGATTTTGGACAACGGTTTGGAACTAGGTGTAATGGATGAGGATATGGTCGAGTATCTGTATGGCGAACATCCAAAAGTTCCCTTTCCCAAAAGTACACAAGTCTACTGGTAATGTACAGGGACAGCAAATAGTTAGTGGCATCGACTCCCTCTTAGAACATCTCTCCCAATGGTTGGATTCCATACTACAGCCTCTGGTCGTATCCCTTCCATCTTACTTGAGACACACCAAACATGTATTGAAGCTTATTCAGAATCTGGAATGGAATCAGGGGTCATTTTGGTTCACTATAGATGCAGTTTCCTTATATTCATCTATACCTCGACAAAGGGATTGAGGCAATGTTTTTTTCTTACAGAATTCTAGACTATTTAGATGAGTTTCAACTAGTTATCATTAGGATTGTGATTTTTCTGTTAACTCACAACTTCTTTCAGTTTGAGGGAGTTTTCCATCTTCAAAGGTGTAGCACAGCCATGAGTACCAAATTTGCTCCCTCTTTCGACAATTTTTATTTAGGCTGGTGGGAAATCTCACATCTTTGGAGATAGAAACCCCTTTAGGTCTTATATTAAGGAGTATAAGGGCTTTGATGACTTGCTCTTTGTATGGCTTGGGGCTGAGGAGATTAGTCTTTTGTAGATTGGCTCAATACTAATGATGTGGGTCTTCGGTTCACTTTAGAGTATAATCCAGTACAGATTATATTCCTGGATCTCACCCTAAGGGGACAAGAGAATGGTAAAATCAGATCAAAGGTGTTTCAGAAACCTATTTTAGGGAATACATTGTTGCATGGAGCGAGCTTTCATCTCAGGCATGTGTCGTAAGCAGTAGCTAAGGGTCAATGTACTTGCCCTAAACATAATTGCTCGGATTACAGAGACTATTGCGATGAGGCAAATCAGTTGGAAATGAGATTGAAGGAAAAAAAAATATCCCTACAGAGATATTAGGAAAGCAAGGCTGGCTGTTTAATCATGCTCAAGAGAAAGCCAACTATCAGATAGTGAGCATCATAGAGACTTTGGAGAAGTTACCTTAGTAACTGGTTATAGTGCCCAATATTCAGAGATCTGTGACATACATAAACATTTTCAAATACTGGCCACGGATGACCAATTGGTGGGGTTAGTCAAAGAGGGACTTAAAATGTTCATACAAAAAAAAATGTCCCACTTTAGGATATATATAATCCCCTACTAAATTAAGACCCATACAAACTACTTCTAGTTCTTAGCTAAAACATGTGGGCGGGCATGTATAGATGTGGTCACAGTAAATGTAAACACGTTTAAGTGACCAAGAGTTTTACATCAATGGTCACAAACAAAACCTACAAGATAGAATCTTGTTTAAACTGCACCTCAATTTATGTGATATATCTCAGCTGCTGTACCAAGTGTAGGATCCAATATGTAGGTCTCATGACTAGAAATGTTAAAAGAATAAGGGAGTATTTTTCCTCATTCAATACAGGCAGATCCTCCACTATTTTGGTCGAACACTTTGTGCTTAAACATAATGGGGACTTGAGAACATTAGAATTGTGCGCCGATGAGAAGGTGCAGAGACCAAAAAAGGGGGGGGGGGGAGATCTGGACCTGCTTCTGGCTAAACGTGAGGCATATTGGATCTTTACACGTGGGACCAGAGTTCCACATGGACTAAATTTGAGATACAATATAATTAACTACTGGGAATAGACGAAATTATAGGATTTTATGTTTAAGTATATATTTCCTGTGTTATGGATAGATAAGGGGTACACGGAACACATTTGCCTGGACAGTTGCCTATACATTTTTAATAGCTGTTTGTTTTTTTTACAGTCTGTTTATTGGCATCTGGGTCATGTACTCTTAAACATTGTTTCGATCCATGAGTAGGTAATACCAATATAATGTAACAGATCTACCTCTCTCACCAAACTCTCCACATATAACCCCACCGACCTACATGCTTATCACTACGGATGTACCCAACCCTATTGTTGGGGCATAACATTTTTTAATATGAGTAACATGAACTCAGGAGAATTTTGTATGGGAAGTATAAATTGCATTTGTACAGTTAGTGGTCATTCCCTGATTAAATTTAGCCATTTAGAAAAAAAGACTGTAAGTCTCTTTTCAGAATACGGTTTAATATTGAATAGCTCAATCGTCATCTGTGTATTCATATTATTTATAAATTCTTTTAAATTTGGCGCTTCAGCAGATTTTACTTTTTAAATATTATATTACGCGCTACCAAGATGGCCAAGTTTATAAGGAGTTTATCTGCTTTACATTCACCTTCATAGTGAAAAGGAATGGGGCGTATCTTTATGACCTATCAATGTAACATCTGTGTAGGTCCAAACATCCAATGCAAAATTTATCAATTCTTAGCATCACTGCATCACGAGCCACTGTTGGGCACACTATCAATAATATAATAATAGTAACAATCAGTCCCTCTTGGCCTCAAGTTTGCACTGACCCGTAGTATCAATAAACAGCAAATGTTTTCTCACCTAATAACCAGTCCAGGCTGGCCCCCAAATCATCACCCAGCGCGGCTGCTTCAGGTGTATCCGCCGACCTCAGGGACAGTTACAGCTCTCCAAACTTGTAACCGCTCCCAACGCTTGCATAGCGTAGCCGCTTAGCTGGATAACTCACCACTTCAATCAAGCCGCACTTTCATCCGACTGGTTTCCGAAGAAGGGGAGGAAGGTGACATAGGCAAATAGCGGGTCAGTATGCAAACATCCAATAGGAACCAGCAAAAGAAAGGTGTGTATCCCAGCTCCAGATGGGATTGGATGAGAATCCACAGTCTCTTCAAAGTGCTCGTCAAAGTGCAGGGTAAAGCGAAGTCAATCAGCTCAATAAAGCAATGGACTGTCCTAAGTGGTGCAAATCCAAAAATGAAGCAAGAGGAGCGGACAGTCCATATGTAAAACAAAAGCTTTATTGTGCAATTAGCGCTTAAAATGCAGGAACAAGCAGGTATAGACAGAGTAGGTGTATCACCTAAGCTGGCTTACGCGTTTCGGCGTTTGCCGTAGTCATAGCCATAGGTGTAGGGTGTTTCCCCTGTCTTATATAATACGTTTTAAAATGTCATTGGTTAATAGATATTCAGGTTAAGAACAACAAAAGAATACGCCTACTCATTTGTTAAAGACCTTTCACAGTGAAGATTATTAACAAGGTACTTTGGAAAGACAAATTATTTTAAACATGTGCATATAAAAAGAAATATATGCATTCCATCTGTCTATTCAATAATAAAAATAAAGGTAATAGTAATAATAATGTTGGGAAGAGGTATATTAGTAAACCTATTGAACAATACTTTTCATAGTGAACGATAACTCACATTTCAACCAAGACATGAATAGAATGGTAGTAAAAATGTATGTCAATATGTATAGACATTACCATTCAGTATAAGAACATCAAGATAGAATATCTAGATAGATATATACAAAATCATGATCAATGGTGACTTCTGAGTAATCAAAAATATTTAACAATTACATACAATACCCCTTTCATTATCATATACAAAAATAGTGTATGTCTACAAACAGAAGTGTATCTTGGATCATAAGAATGTTTAAAGATTCAGGATAGTTGCATGAATGTATTGTATCTGATTCAATGATCACCTGTATAGAGTAACAATCCTAAGCTTATAGCCACTGTATTTACCTAAGTCGCTAATATGAAAATATATGCTAAACCTTGTAAAAATCTAGTAGCAAATTTAGCTAGAACTATGTCTTTCTTACATGTGAGGTATGCTAATATGTAGAAGTTACTCCATATGAAGCTATTTTGGACACAAACTAATCCCTTAAAAGTAGCATTAAATAGAAGTTATAGATCTAAAGTTAAAATTTTACAGATAACCAACATAAAATATGGGTGTCAAGTATAAAGCATATTGACACTCAACTTTAGACCAGTGTACCACAAAGCATGAATGATGAATATTTTTTACATAATATGTAAGATGTAAAATAGAACTAGTAGTAGGAGAAGAAAATGTAAAAAAGGACTATTGGATGTGAGATCAAACAAAAGATGTACTGGACGAAACTATTCCCAAAAATTGATTAGATGATATTTGGAGTTAAGACATTTGGGAATATGTGTCTCCAATTTAAAAATCCAGTACATCTCTCGTTTTGCCAAAATCTGGTCTCTATCACCCCCTCTTTTGGGTGGTACTACCTTTTTCAATAATGCACCATCTAAGGGAGTCAACACTCTTGTTGTGTCTGGTTGCAAAGTGTTGCACCAAAGGTGTAGCTGCTTTCCCTAGTGACAGAGTGGACAGGTGTTCCCTGATCCTAGAGTTAGCATCTCTCCCAGTGAGTCCTACATACTGAATGCGACAAAGTATGCATTCTAAGAGATACACTATACACTCAGTAGTGTACATTCAAACAAGATTTGATATCAAAGCTCTCCCCTGTCACACAAGATCTAAACCTTGTGGTAATAAAAGCAAAATCACAGGGCCTACACTTTTTGTGCCCACATCTAAACATACCCGGATGTCTTAACCATGAAGATTCCGAGTTGTTAATTTGTTTCAACTGAGTGGGTGCCAATCTTGTACCCAATGTGTGATTTTTGCGGTATGAACACTTGAGGCCTTTTCTGGCTGAATCTTGTAAGGCATCATCAGCCACTAATAGTGCAAAGTGCTTCTTGATTATTGCACAAATTTGGGAATACTGGGAACTATACCCTGTCACAAAATAAACACCTTCTGTACCTGTAGATTTACAAGGCACTCTGTACCTGGTAATTAGAGATTGTCTATCAATAGAATCTACCTCTCTCCTGTCTCTCAAGATGTCTTTTTAGGGGTATTTTCTTTCTTTTAATCTTATCACCAAGTCGTCTACAGCTACTAAGTAATCTCTAGGGTTGCTACAATTGCGCTTAAGCCTTGTAAATTGCCCCTTTGCTACCGCATATCTTACATGCTCAGGATGGCTGCTAGTAGCGTGAAGAAGGGTATTCCCAGATTTAGGTTTGCGGTAAACAGTAGAATCAATAGTACCATCCTCATTACCAATAAGAGTCAAATCCAAAAAATGAATGGAGGCAGTATTGTATTCGAATGTGAACCGCAAACCGTCACTGTTATTATTGAGATAACCTACAAAATCCGGAATAAGATGCTGTGGGCCACACCATATCATTAGCAGGTCATCTATAAAACGTCTGTACATTTTGATGTACTGTCGGTAAGGATTTCTCTCTCCAAAGATGTGGGCCATTTCCCACCACCCCAGCACAAGATTGGCATAGGATGGTGCGAACTTGTGGCTCACTATAGATGCAGTGTCACTGTACTCCTCCATTCCCCATGGTATGGGGTTGAAGACCATACAGTTCTTTCTTTTACATTTCACTAACTATTCCGAAGACTTTCAGAGATTTGTTGTGGAGATGGCCAGGTTTTTGCTAACCCACAACTTTTTTCGATTCAAGCGGATTTCTTTCTCCAAAGATGTGGTACGGCCATGGGTGCCAAGTTCGCACCATCCTATGCCAATCTTGTGCTGGGGTGGTGGGAAATGGCCCACATCTTTGGAGAGAGAAATCCTTACCGACAGTACATCAAAATGTACAGACGTTTTATAGATGACCTGCTAATGATATGGTGTGGCCCACAACATCTTATTCCGGATTTTGTAGGTTATCTCAATAATAACAGTGACGGTTTGCGGTTCACATTCGAATACAATACGGCATCCATTAATTTTTTGGATTTGACTCTTATTGGTAATGAGGATGGTACTATTGATTCTACTGTTTACCGCAAACCTATATCTAGGAATACCCTTCTTCACGCTACTAGCAGCCATCCTGAGCATGTAAAATATGCGGTAGCAAAGGGGCAATTTACGAGGCTTAAGCGCAATTGTAGCAACCCTAGAGATTACTTAGTAGCTGCAGATGACTTGGTGATAAGATTAAAAGAAAGAAAATACCCAAAAAAAGACATCTTGAGAGACAGGAGAGAGGTAGATTCTATTGATAGACAATCTCTAATTACCAGGGACAGAGTGCCTTGTAAATCTACAGGTACAGAAGGTGTTTATTTTGTGACAGGGTATAGTTCCCAGTATTCCCAAATTTGTGCAATAATCAAGAAGCACTTTGCACTATTAGTGGCTGATGATGCCTTACAAGATACAGCCAGAAAAGGCCTCAAGTGTTCATACCGCAAAAATCACACATTGGGTACAAGATTGGCACCCACTCAGTTGAAACAAATTAACAACTCGGAATCTTCATGGTTAAGACATCCGGGTATGTTTAGATGTGGGCACAAAAAGTGTAGGCCCTGTAATTTTGCTTTTATTACCACAAGGTTTAGATCTTGTGTGACAGGGGAGAGCTTTGATATCAAATCTTGTTTGAATTGTACTACTGAGTGTATAGTGTATCTCTTAGAATGCATACTATGTCGCATTCAGTATGTAGGACTCACTGGGAGAGATGCTAACTCTAGGATCAGGGAACACCTGTCCACTCTGTCACTAGGGAAAGCAGCTACACCTTTGGTGCAACACTTTGCAACCAGGCATAACAAGAGTGTTGACTCCCTTAGATGGTGCATTATTGAAAAGGTAGTACCGCCCAAAAGAGGGGTGATAGAGACCAGATTTTGGCAAAACGAGAGATGTACTGGATTTTTAAATTGGAGACACATATTCCCAAATGTCTTAACTCCAAATATGATCTAATCAATTTTTGGGAATAGTTTCGTCCAGTACATCTTTTGTTTGATCTCACATCCAATAGTCCTTTTTTACATTTTCTTCTCCTACTACTAGTTCTATTTTACATCTTACATATTATGTAAAAAATATTCATCATTCATGCTTTGTAGTACACTGGTTTAAAGTTGAGTGTCAATATGCTTTATACTTGACACCCATATTTTATGTTGGTTATCTGTAAAATTTTAACTTTAGATCTATAACTTCTATTTAATGCTACTTTTAAGGGATTAGTTTGTGTCCAAAATAGCTTCATATGGAGTAACTTCTACATATTAGCATACCTCACATGTAAGAAAGACATAGTTCTAGCTAAATTTGCTACTTGATTTTTACAAGGTTTAGCATATATTTTCATATTAGCGACTTAGGTAAATACAGTGGCTATAAGCTTAGGATTGTTACTCTTTACAAGTGATCATTGAATCAGATACAATACATTCATGCAACTATCCTGAATCTTTAAACATTCTTATGCTCCAAGATACACTTCTGTTTGTAGACATACACTATGTGTATGTAATTGTTAAATATTTTTGATTGCTCAGAAGTCACCATTGATCATGATTTTGTATATATCTATCTAGATATTCTATCTTGATGTTCTTATACTGAATGGTAATGTCTATACATATTGACATACATTTTTACTACCATTCTATTCATGTCTTGGTTGAAATGTGAGTTATCGTTCACTATGAAAAGTATTGTTCAATAGGTTTACTAATATACCTCTTCCCAACATTATTATTACTATTACCTTTATTTTTATTATTGAATAGACAGATGGAATGCATATATTTCTTTTTATATGCACATGTTTAAAATAATTTGTCTTTCCAAAGTACCTTGTTAATAATCTTCACTGTGAAAGGTCTTTAACAAATGAGTAGGCGTATTCTTTTGTTGTTCTTAACCTGAATATCTATTAACCAATGACATTTTAAAACGTATTATATAAGACAGGGGAAACACCCTACACCTATGGCTATGACTACGGCAAACACCGAAACGCGTAAGCCAGCTTAGGTGATACACCTACTCTGTCTATACCTGCTTGTTCCTGCATTTTAAGCGCTAATTGCACAATAAAGCTTTTGTTTTACATATGGACTGTCCGCTCCTCTTGCTTCATTTTTACATTCACCTTCATCATATAACAAGAAAACATTGACTGCAGACAAGGATATTCTAATCCGTAAGAATTTATTGAGCCAGAAATTTACTTTACCCCAGAACTGTATGATCTTCGGACTGAACCAGAGACAATGCATGACATCAGCTTTCTCAGCTCTGCATTTATAGCATTTACATTGTGATGTTATATTTGCCCATTTATTTATTCTGTCAGGGGTTAAATAATAGTTATTCAATAATTTACATTGTGACTCCCTCCAGCTACAGACTGCCGTAGCGGCTTCCATGTTAATAAGGAACTTTTTAACCTCTTGTGTCTGTATCTATGGAAAAAAACTTGGTCATATAGGTTGTAATACTTTCAATTTGCGTTACCCCAGACTTAGAGATTAACATATTATACCATATTGAGATTGATCTCTTCCCTGCTTTATACATTTTCAATCCAGATTCTATCTCTTGCCAATCCCACTCTGTACCAAATAATTGGCATAGTTGATGGAAGTAACTCCTACTCTGTAAATAGGCATACATTTTTTTTTGACAGTAATTGAAACTTGTTCACAATTTCTAAAAAAGATTGTATATATATATTGTGCCCTCTTGCTTAAGCTGGGACCATCTCATTAACCCTTTCTTTCCATACTTTAAATACCGGGTCATATAGGCCCGGCAGGAAGTCAGGCATACCTATTATGGGGCAATATTGAGAAATATGATATTGACTCTTTAAAAGAATACAAAATTTCTGCCAAGCTATTATGATATTATTAATTGTCATTAATTCAGAGACATTATTAGGGATTACTGCAACAGATCTTACACTTTTAAACTTAGTTGGGATTTATTTACCTATGCATTTAACTTTTTGAGCTAAGTATTTTTCCTATTTGTGCATTATTTTGCCTGTGTATATTATCCCTTAAATACTAGCCTTAGCAGTATTTATAACTGACATATTGAAGCATTCTATTAATATACATTTTAAAATGTATTGCTATAGAACAATTTTAACAGCATGTTTGCCAATTTGTTTTTCAATAGCTAAACTACAACCGCCATTTGCCTTATTTGGAACAGCCTTGTTTTGCAGTTAATCAGCTAAAGCTAAATAGAGAAAAAAAGTTTAGCAGGGTTAGTCATGAAAAGACTTCAGCGTGAAGTTACCCATCTAAGAAAATACGCAATTTTCAAAGCTAAACATGAAAAGGGACAAATAGTGGATATTGTAAAGATTATTTACCACTTTTAACAAAGCATTTAAATTACAGGTATACCTCACTTTACAGCGCTTCATTTTACAGCAATTCGCCAGCCCTTTGTGGAGCTGAAGTTCAACCTCCAATGATTTTGAAACAGTGCTGTAATCTTTGTGAGATTGCGAGAAAAGTAAATGGAACCATTTTGTTATGCTTAGTTCATTCTGTTTACAGCTTTACAGTGCAATCTGTGTCTCAGTGCTATAGTCTGGCAAATTTTACTACAGTAATTGTCACTATTTTACAGGTACAGTATTTATTGAATACTAATTGAATACTGTGCTAGTGTTAAACTAAACCTAGAACTATTGCACCTTTAATTTATGTTAGTGCAAACACGTTTTCAAGTTTTAAAACACAATGGTAAGTGAAAAGAAAGCTAAAACTGCCTCGTTTCGTTTCACTTTACAGCGGGGCTCCGGTTCCTAACCCGCTGTATTAGCGGGGTATACCTGTATCAAGGTGTTTACTGTCCCTTTAATTGCTGATTTACCATTTTTAAAACAGACATCTCAATGGGGCCCATTTATCAAAGGGCTTGCGGACCTGATCCGACACTGCGGATCAGGTCCGCAAGACCTCGCTAAATGCGGAGAGCAATACGCTCTCCACATTTAACATTGCACCAGCAGCTCACAAGAGCTGCTGGTGCAACGCCGCCCCCTGCTGACTCGCGGCCAATCGGCCGCCAGCAGGGAGCTGTCAATCAACCCGATCGTATTCGATCGGGTTGATTTCCGGCGGTTCCTGTCCGCCTGCTCAGAGCAGGCGGACAGGGTTATGAAGCAGCGGTCTTTAGACCGCTGCTTCATAACTTGTGTTTCTGGCGAGTCTGAAGACTCGCCAGAAACACGGCCCTTCAAGCTCCATACGGAGCTTGATAAATGGGCCTGATAGTATCAGCCAGTGAGCAAACAATAACTAGTATTGAATCAGTTTTACACACATTTAAAAAAAGGGACAGGCAACACCAGAATTTGTTTAACCCCTTAATGACCGAGGACGTGCAGGGTACGTCCTCAAAAAAAAGGCAGTTAACGCCTGAGGACGTACCCTGCACGTCCTCGGTGTGGAAAGCAGCTGGAAGCGATCCTGCTCGCTTCCAGCTGCTTTCCGGTTATTGCAGTGATGCCTCGATATGGAGGCATCCTGCAATAACCTCACATGGCCATCCGATGCAGAGAGAGCCACTCTGTGGCCCTCTCTGCACCGGACATCGATGGCCGGTATCGTTGGTGGGTGGGAGCCGAATTGGGAGGCGGGTGGGCGGCCATCGGTGTGCCGCGTGACATCAAGGGGGGCGGGATAGGGGGCGGGACCGTCGGGAGCGCGCACGGACGCGCGTGCGTGCACGGAGGGTGGCGGGCGGGCGGGCGCGTGCACGGGGCGGGAGCGGGTGGGAACCGCTACACTACGGAAAATGTTTTAATAAAACTGGCCTAATCTTGTTTGTGCAAAAGCACAAAAAGTGATCGTGGAGGGGTGGGGGGTTGGTTTTGTGTGTGGGGAAGCTACACTACAGAAACTTTTAACAAATTTAAAAAAAAAAACAATTTTTTCTTCTAAACTGGGTACTGGCAGACAGCTGCCAGTACCCAAGATGGCGCCCATTAAGTTAGAGTGGGAGGGGATAGAGCTGTTTGTGGGGGGGGGATCAGTGAGGTTGGGGGCTAAGGGGGGATCGTACACAGAAGCATATGTAAATATGCTTAAAAAAATTATTAAAAAAAAATAGCTTTTATTTTAGTACTGGCAGACTTTCTGCCAGTACTTAAGATGGCGGGGACAATTGTGGGGTGGGGGAGGGAAGAGAGCTGTTTGGGAGGGATCAGGGGGTCTGATGTTTCAGGTGGGGGGCTGAGCTCTACACTAAATCTAATATTAACCCTACAAGCTACCTAATTAACCCCTTCACTGCTAGCCATAATACACGTGTGATGCGCAGCGGCATTTAGCGGCCTTCTAAATACCAAAAAGCAACGCCAAAGCCATATATGTCTGCTATTTCTCAACAAAGGGGATCCCAGAGAAGCATTTACAACCATTTGTGCCATAACTGCACAAGCTGTTTGTAAATGATTTCAGTGAGAAACCTAAAATTGTGAAAAATTTTACGTTTTTTTTAATTTGATCGCATTTGGCGGTGAAATGGTGGCATGAAATATACCAAAATGGGCCTAGATCAATACTTGGGGTTGTCTACTACACTACAGCTAAAATTAACCCTACATGCTCCCTAATTAACCCCTTCACTGCTGGGCATAATACACGTGTGGTGCGCAGTGGCATTTAGTGGCATTCTAATTACCAAAAAGCAACACCAAAGCCATATAAGTCTGCTATTTCTGAACAAAGGGGATCCCAGAGAAGAATTTACAACCATTTGTGCCATAATTGCACAAACTGTTTGTAAATAATTTCAGTGAGAAACCTAAAGTTTGTGAAAAAAAATTTGAAAAAGTGAACGATTTTTTTTATTTGATCGCATTTGGCGGTGAAATGGTGGCATGAAATATACCAAAATGGGCCTAGATCAATACTTTGGGTTGTCTACTAAAAAAAAATATATACATGTCAATGAATATTCAGAGATTCCTAAAAGATATCAGTGTTCTAATGTAACTAGCGCTAATTTTGAATAAAAAAATGGTTTGGAAATAGCAAAGTGCTACTTGTATTTATGGCCCTATAACTTACAAAAAAAGCAAAGAAGATGTAAACATTGGGTATTTCTAAACTCAGGACAAAATTTAGAAACTATTTAGCATGGGTGTTTTTTGGTGGTTGTAGATGTGTAACAGATTTTGGGGGTCAAAGTTAGAAAAAGTGGGTTTTTTTTTCAATTTTTCCTCATATTTTATAATTTTTTTATAGTAAATTATAAGATATGATGAAAATAATGGTATCTTTAGAAAGTCCATTTAATGGCGAGAAAAACAGTATATAATATGTGTGGGTACAGTAAAGGAGTAAGACGAAAATTACAGCTAAACACAAACACCGCAAAAATGTAAAAATAGCCTTGGTCCCAAACGGACAGAAAATGGAAAAGTGCTGCGGTCATTAAGGGGTTAAAGATAAATAATCCCTTTATTACCCATTCCCCAGTTTTGCATAACCAACACAATTATATTAATACACTTTTTTTTAGCTCTGATTACCTCATATCCAAGTCTCTGCAAATTGCCCCCTTAATTCAGTTCTTTTGATATACTTGCATTTTAGCCAATCAGTGCTGACTCTTAGGTAACTCCACATGCATGTTATCTATATGACACATGAACTAATGCCCTCTAGTGGCAAAAACTGAAAAACTGTCAAATTGAATTCAGATAAGAAGCAGCCTTTAATGTCTAAGAAATTAGCATATGAGCCTACCTAGGTTTAGCTTTCAACTAAGAAAGCCAAGAGAACAAAGCAAAATTGGTGATAAAAGTAAATTGGAAAGTTGTTTAAAATGACATGCCCTATTTGAATCACTTAAGTTTTTTTTGGAAACTTGACTGTCCCTTTAATGCAGATGGTGGAGACCCCCCCAGCTATGTTGTGGGAAGTCTTGTGACATCACGTGTGCACACACGTGATGACATTACAATAAAGTCCCTTATCTCAGAAACCAGAGCACTTGAAGCGGTGCACTACAAGCAGTGAGTTTGCCCTTTCACATGGTCACAAGCCAGTGTAAGATGCAGGCAATTTATGTAATAGCAGCATAACAATGGAGCCAATCCCCAGTTCGTGCTAGAGGGAAAAGTAATACCCTGTCATTTTCATGTGATCATCATTAGTAAGCACCCATGCATTGTCTGATGGAGGCTTACTTTTAGAGCGCAAGATATATTTGTGTGTAAATAGCTCTAACACAGGGGTGTGAAGCAACTCCGCACAAACATTTTTGCAGGAAAAGCAGGGTTGAAATTTCCACTAGTCCCAGATGACTAAGAAATGGCACCAAATAAGAAAAAACAATTACTTTTTCCAACTAACATTAAAGGGACACAGAACCCAAATGTTTTCTTTCATGATTCAGATAGAGCATGACATTTTAAGCAACTTTCTAATTTACTCCTATTATCAAATTTTCTTAATTCTCTTGGTATCTTTATTTTAAATGCAAGAATGTACATTTAGATGCCGGCCCTTTTTTTGTGAACAACCTGGGTTGTCCTTGCTGATTGGTGGATAAATTCATCCTCCAATATAAAAAAGTGCTGTCCAGAGGTCTGAACCAAAAATAAAGCTTAGATGCCTTCTTTTTCAAATAAAGATAGCAAGAGAACGAAGAAAAATTAATGAGCGTAAATTAGAAAGTTGCTTAAAAATGCATTCTCTATCTGAATCACGAAAGGAAAAAAAATATTGTTCAGTGTCCCTTTAAGTGGACTAATAGCATTTTCCACCTAGGATAGTCGTTTTTAACCAGACTAGTAAATATCTTTCCACCCCGGAAAAAGGTTAAAGTGAATTTAAACTTGAGCATACTCTCTCAAGTCATAGGATAGAATTATGGGGGGGGGGAAGACGACAATTAGTGGATTGCAGATTCGTCATTGTCATTTCATTGATCAATATGTTGGGTGGAGGAACAGCGTTTATCGTTATAGCATTAAAAAGGTAAAAATCTGGGGGGCGGAGTTGGCATCCAGAGAGAACAGACGTGCTTTCCAAGAGCTCCGTCTCAATATTACAGCTTTATAAAAATTTTTTATTACTTTTACCTACTCATAAGCTCCTTCTACCTGCAGAATAAAAAAGCTATCATAGTTCTGCATAAACA
This sequence comes from Bombina bombina, assembly GCF_027579735.1. Classification (NCBI taxonomy): domain Eukaryota; kingdom Metazoa; phylum Chordata; class Amphibia; order Anura; family Bombinatoridae; genus Bombina; species Bombina bombina. The sequence continues at coordinate 398,374,286 of NC_069504.1, read as the reverse complement.
GATGGATATTCATCAGCAGAGAATTCTAGTGGATTGGAGATATGGAGAGAATAACTGCACCAGTTGAACAACACATTTGGATATTCATGTGTTCAAACAACTAACCTAAGGGCTACAGCCAGAAATCTAGGGGAGCTATAAACTGCTGAAAAATACTACCTAAGTAACGGTTGGAACAGTCTTCACTGGTTTTGAAGATCTATCCGTGAGATATTACGGACTCCGTGGTTGCGGGTGATCCGTGCTGAGATCCAAGATGGCGACTGCCTCGTGGAGTGAGGAGATCCTGCAGCGGTAACATGCACAGTTCTGAAAGCTGAGGACGGTTCTTCTGGACATCCGCAATAGGAACCTTCTGTTTGATGACTGTTTAGGGCCTTCAGTGGAGCTACATCCTCCTTTCGTTGACACCATTTGGGAGAACTCTGAGCCGACCTCCAACAAGAACGAACAAGATGGAGCCACGCCGTTTAGGAGTAAAGGAGTCACCCGTGAGCTGAACATCCCGAACAGGGCCAAGGTAGATACTCATTTAAACTTACCTGCATCTCTGCAACCGCGGCATTTCAGCGGACTAACTGTATCCAGCTGCCGAGATGTGAGCTCATATTCCTGGAAATCTCTGCTATTTTCTGGCTCTGTTTTATCGTTCAGAGGCTCCCCGGTTAGGTCTGAAGCTCTGGGAGTAACTCATCACCAAACAAACTGGACATTAAGCAAGACAGGAGTGGGTTAAATTGACTATTTGTTATCACATTTTCCTAAATAAGGGAACTCACAACAGGAGAACTATACCCTTAAACATGTTATATATATCTTGAATTGGATGGACGGTTTCCTCTCTATATTCAATTATTAGTTTTTTAGCTTGCTTAAATGGTGTAGTACAGAGTTTAATGTTGGGAATGTGCATACTAATACCGTCATCGTATTTTATAATGGTCCTAAACCGAGCTGCTCAGTTAGAATATATTTATAAGTGTAATAGGTGCATATTGGAGAGTACTGTATTTTATATAGGCCCTAAACTGAACTGAGCTGTCTAGTCGGAGTATATCTACAAGCTCAACAGATACATAGTGGGGGGTCCTATTAGAGTCTATTTTGTATATAGTTACAGATACCCTATTTATTGGCATTTGATGAAAGCGAGCGAATAGTTTCATACTGATTAATAAACCAGTATGTATGTTAAGGGGTGATAGTTTTATAGCTGCAGACATTTAGGATAAACTGAAGGCCTATTAAACTGATCTGAGCCTATTTGATAATTGACTAGTTTCGGTCTAATTGTGTTACATTCATATTCTGCCGCTTTATCAATTGTACTCCATCTAGTGTCCCCACATTTAACACCACTAGTATAGATACAGTCAGATTCATCCAGTGGCTACCCCATGGCTATGACTCGACACAGGGCAGTCCCATACAGATCTATGCACCCTGGTGAGATCTTCCAGATGTTCTACAACCTATACTACTCTCTTTGTTAATTAACACTTATATAAACTTTTTGGACTGTTTTTTAGCTCATAAAGTATTGTGCTGCGCCCCCTCTCCCTAGGTACTTCTCACTTGAAGACCACAGACAATTGTATTCCTAAATTATTCTTGCTGATGCCATTAGCCTTATGAGGGAACATGTGGCCTATGCTTTCCACTTGTGTTGCTTTGCATCAATTCCCCAAACTCCTTATGTGTATATGAAGGATGGTTATGTTTCAATAGTTCTTCACACAAGAGTTCTAGATTTGTATACTGAGGAATTAATTGATACTAGTCTTTGTTTTTTCCCTGTTATCTTTGCCCAGAGAACACCTTTATGCCCCCATACGACTAAAAAAATTAAGTGCTACTATTGACCGAATGCAGGCTGGACCTGCACTGGTGTCTTAATGTACAGCCCCTCTATTCATACCATCATACTTGAGGTGCATGACCCCTGTAACATATCGCCTTAAAGCCTTAGGTCTCACAATACTAGACATAGTTTTTAGCTTACATTTTGTATTATTGTAGCTCGTGTCTCCTGAGTTAGAACATAGTAGCATATTTTGTATTCTTTGGAAATGCACAACTCTCTGATAAACCTTGTTTATTGCATCTAACCCATCACCCTCTCCCCCCATTTTACATAATGAACCTCTTAGTTTAGGAGGGCTAACTCTGCTTTCTATCCTGTTTATACCACAACCTAATATGCCCATACTTTTTTTTTTTTCACACTAGTTCAATTACAATCTTGAATTCCATGCAACATTATTACATATCTTACCAACTATAGTTCTAAACAGAAAAAAAATTATGCTTACCTGATAAATTGATTTCTTCGATACGACGAGTCCACGGATTCATCCTTACTTGTGGGATATTATCCTCCTGCTAACAGGAAGTGGCAAAGAGCACCACAGCAGAGCTGTATATATAGCTCCTCCCTTCTCTCCACCCCCAGTCATTCGACCGAAGGTATAGGAAGAGAAAAGAAAAGCTAAAAGGTGCAGAGGTGACTGTAGTTTTAAAATAAAATATAATCTGTCTTAAAATGACAGGGAGGGCAGTGGACTCGTCCTATCGTAGAAGAAATCAATTTATCAGGTAAGCATAAATTTCCTTTTCTTCTACTAGATACGACGAGTCCACAGATTCATCCTTACTTGTGGGATACAATACCAAAGCAACAGGACACGGATGAACGGGAGGGACAAGACAGATACCTAAACGGAAGGCACTACTGCTTGAAGAACTTTTCTCCCAAAAATAGCCTCAGAAGAAGCAAAAGTATCAAATTTGGAAAAAGTATGAAGGGAGGACCAAGTCACAGCCTTACAAATCTGTTCAACAGAAGCATTGTTTTAGTAGAATGAGCCGTAACCTTTTCAGGGGGCTGCTGTCCAGCAGTCTCGTATGCCATGCGGATGATGCTTTTCAGCCAAAAAGAAAGAGGTAACTGTAGCTTTTTGACCCCTACGTCTTCCAGAATAAAGTCAAAAACAAGGAGAAAGAAAATTGGATATGGTCAGAGCACACAGTAACTACTAAATTATGTTAATTTGATGTGTAAGCAGAATGGCTTGGTTAGAGCCAGTAAATAATAAAACATAACTTAATATTTGATAATAAAAGTTTGGTAGTGAAAAGTAACACTATCAACGTGTATTTTAAAATCAATTAAAATAGAGAATGAATGCTAGCATGCCCAGGTATGTACCATGAAATGAGTGTTAAGTGGGTATGTCTGGCAGGAAAGCACCCAAAAATGCTTGCGGATTGCTAATCTACAAAGAGGATTGACCTCACACAAAATTATCTATTGCTAGTGCAATACTAGTGCGGTGCCAAGCCCTGTCAGAGTCCCAGACAATCAGTCTAATTGCATATATACATATCTCTTAATCCATATATAGTGTTAACCCACATAAGGCAAGTATCTAGCATACGTGGTAAGCGTCTCTGACCAATAATGCATATATACATATCGTATCTCCTGATCCATATATCAAGTTAACACACATAAGGCAAGTTTAAAGCATTCATGGTGAGCGCCTGATGCGCATTTCGCCAAACAAATGGCTTTGTATGGAATATAAGATAAGGCGAATCACATTGTAATGCAAAAAAGCTCAGAAACTCTTCAAGCAGAAGAGATAGCAACTAAAAACAAAACTTTCCAAGATAAAAGCTTAATATCTATGGAATGCATGGGTTCAAACAGAACCCCTTGAAGAACATTGAGAACTAAATTCAAACTCCATGGCGGAGCAATAGGTTTAAACACAGGCTTGATTCTGATTAAAGCCTGAACGTCTGTGACATCCGCCAGACGCTTGTGTAGTAAAATTGACAAAGCAGAAATTTGTCCCTTTAAGGAACTAGCTGATAATCCCTTCTCCAATCCTTCTTGGAAAGGACAAAATCCTAAGAATCCTAACCCTACTCCATGAGTAGCCCTTGGATTCGCACCAATAAAGATATTTACGCTATATCTTATGGTAAATCTTTCTGGTGACAGGCTTGCGAGCCTGAATCAAAGTATCAATGACCGACTCAGAAAATCCCCGCTTAGATAAAATCAAGCGTTCAATCTCCAGGCAGTCAGCTGAAGAATTTAGATTTGGATGTTGGAACAGACCTTGAATGAGAAGGTCCTGTCTCAACGGAAGTTTCCACGGTGGCAGAGAGGACATGTCCACTAGATCTGCATACCAAGTCCTGCGTGGCCATGCAGGCGCTATTAGGATTACCGAAGCTCTCTCCTGTTTGATTCTTGCAATCACACGAGGCAGGAGAGGAAATGGTGGAAACACATAAGCCAGGTTGAATGACCAAGGTACTGCTAGAGCATCTATCAGTACAGCTTGGGGATCCCTTGACCTGGACCCGTAACGAGGAAGTTTGGCATTCTGACGAGATGCCATCGGATCCAATTCCGGTGTGCCCCATTGACGAATCAATGATGCAAACACCTCCGGATGGAGTTCCCACTCCCCCAGATGAAAAGTCTGACGACTTGGAAAATCCGCTTCCCAGTTCTCTACTCCTGGGATATAGATTGCCGATAGATGGCAAGAGTGAGCCTCCGCCCATCGGATTATTTTTGAAACCTCTATCATCTCTAGAGAACTCCTTGATGATTGATATATGAAACAGTTGTGATATTGTCCGACTGGAATCTTATGAATTTGGCCAAAACCAACTGAGGCCACGCCCGAAGCGCGTTGAAGATTGCTCTCAGTTCCAGAATATTGAATGGTAGTAGAGACTCCTCCTGAGTCCAAACACCCTGAACCTTCAGGGAATTCCAAACTGCACCCCAGCCCAAGAGGCTGGCGTCCGTCTATTACCCATGCTAGCCTGCGGAAGCACATTCCCTGGGACAGATGATCCTGTGACAACCACCAAAGATGAGTCTCTCTGGTCTCTTGATCCAGATTTATCTGAGGAAATAAATTTGCATAATCCCCATTCCACTGTCTGAGCATGCACAGCTGCAGTGGTCTGAGATGAAAGCGAGCAAACGGAATGATGTCCATTGCCGCTACCATTAATCCAATGACCTCCATACACTGAGCCACTGATGGCCGAGTAATGGACTGAAGTGCTCGGCAAGTATTTAGAATCTTTGACTTTCTGACCTCCGTCAGAAATATTTTCATGTCTACCAAGTCTATCAGAGTTCCCAATGAAACTCTTGTTAGTGTAACTAGTGAACTCTTTTCTATATTCACTTTCCAACCGTGAGTTCTTAGAAATGCCAACACTATGTCAGTGTGAGATTTGGTCAGATGATAAGTTGACGCCTGGATCAAAATATCGTCCAGATAGGGCGCCACTGCTATATGCCCCACGGCCTGAGAACCTTTGTGAAGATTCTGGGAGCTGTGGCCAACCCGAAAGGAAGGGCCACAAACTGATAGTGTTCGTCCAGAAAGGCAAACCTTAGAAACTGATGATGATCCTTGTGGATAGGAATGTGAAGATACACATCCTTCAGGTCCACGGTGGTCATATATTGACCCTCCAGGATCATTGGCAAAATTGTTCGTATAGTCTCCATCTTGAACGATGGGACTCTCAGACCAATTTTAGATCTCAAATGCCTAAACAAATTTCTCAAAGTTCCCTCTTTATTGGGAACCACAAACAGATTTTAGTAAAACCCCTGTCCCAGTTTTGGAACTGGGCAAATTACTCCCATGGTATAGAAGTCTTTTACACAGCGTAAGAACGCCTCTCTTTTTGTCTGGTCTACAGACAAACGTGAAAGATTAAATCTCCCTCTTAGGAGAAAATACTTGAATTCCAGCCGATAGCCCTGGGTCACAATTGCCAATGCCCAGGGATCCTGAACATCCCTTGCCCAAGCCTGAGCAAAGAGAAAAAGTCTGCCCCCTACTAAATCCGGTCTCGGATCGGGGGCTGCCCCTTCATGCTGTCTTGGCAGGAGCAGTTGGCTTCTTGACTTGTTTACCTTTATTCCAGGCCTGGTTAGGTCTCCAGACTGACTTGGATTGAGCAAAAATCCCTTTCTGCTTTGTGGCGGAAGAGGAAGCAGAGGGTCCTCCTTTAAAAGTTTCGAAAGGAACGAAAATTATTTTGTTTACCCCTCATCTTAACAGCCTTATCCTGAGGCAGGGAATGACCTTTACCTCCAGTAATATCAGAAATGATTTCCTTCAATTCAGGCCCGAATAGGGTCTTACCCTTAAAAGGAATAGCTAAAAGCTTAGATTTTGATGACACATCAGCAGACCAAGATTTGATCCATAACGCTCTACGTGCTAAAATGGCAAAACCTGCATTTTTCGCCGTTAATATAGCCATTTGAAAAGCGGCATCGGTAATAAAAATTAGCTAGCTTGAAAGCCTTAATTCTATCCAAAATGTCATCTAATGGGGTCTCAACCTTAAGAGACTCTTCTAGAGCATCAAATCAAAAAGCTGCTGCAGTAGTAACTGGAACAATGCAAGCTATAGGTTGTAAAAGAAAACCCTGATGAATAAAAAAAAAAAAATCAGTGTAAGTAGGCACCTCTAGATATTTGTCCATCTTACACTATTTCTCTGGTGGTATCACAATAGAGTCGCTAAAACCTCCCGGAGTAACAGGCGGAGGTGTTCAAGCCTAAATTTAAAGGACATGTCCGAATCTGTCTGAGGCAACACATTTCCTGAGTCTGAAAGTTCTCCAGGGCAGAAATCTTCTAGATGCTGCCTGAGGAAAATAGTACTCACTGGTACCAATTAAAATAAAAAATTATTGATTGAAAAAAAAAAAAAAAAACTTTTAACACCTAAGGCAAGTTCAAAAGATAAGGCAGCAAACATTCCTTCAATAGCATAAAAGTATAAATCTATATTGTCCACAATTTAAAACATCTCAGCATAAAAGTTGCAGTTAGTCTGACTAGTTTCGGCAATGCCGTAATCATAGACCTCAGGTCTATAATTATGGCTTGCCGAAACTAGTCAGACTACCTGCAACTTTTATCCTGAGCTGAGATGTTTTAAATTGTGGGCAATATAGATTTATACTTTTATGCTATTGAAGGAATGTTTGCTGCCTCATCTTTTGAACTTGCCTTTATCTCCGGGATTACAAGGAGTCCCCCATTTTGGCAGCTACTTCCAGTGGATCTTCACGTTCTGTTTTAACTTCGGTGGCTGTGAGTACTAGGACGGAGGATCAGGATTCCCGCTCTTTGATTGGTCCAGCGCAACACCCCCCCCCCTCTATTCTTTACACGCCCCCCTAGGATGATGTCCGTCACGACGTAGGAAACCGGAAGTCGTTCAGCATCCAGGAACGAAGAGGAGACAGCATGCATGAGAGATCCGGCGGTTCTGCTGAAGTTAATCCCCACGCTGTGGTTTCTACTCCGAAGAGTTCCAACAGCTGATATACATGTAACCGGTGTATCCGGATGGCAGTAGGGTGAGTTTCAAGTACCCCTTGTTCCGCATAGAGGATGCCATTAAAAGTTTGGGGTTTAGCGTGACCGTGATTGTGGGGTGTTTGCATACCAATCTCTAATCTATGTATTGGAACTTTACTGGAATATTTTCCTCAGAAGTGCCATTATTTCCTAGCACCCTCCACCTACTATATATAGAAGATTCAGAACGTTTTTGAAGTCCGTTTATATGTGGTTACTTAATTTTTGGGAACTATTTTTATGTTGTAGCAGTGTATTTTAACACCTCTTTCACTTTACCTCTTCCTATTACTAGTATAGGCAAAGAGAATGACTGGGGGTGGAGAGAAGGGAGGAGCTATATACAGCTCTGCTGTGGTGCTCTTTGCCACTTCCTGTTAGCAGGAGGATAATATCCCACAAGGATGAATCCGTGGACTCGTCATATCTTGTAGAAGAAAAAGAGGTTCTCCTGTCACACCAGTTTACCTGCTTTATATTATGTTTACAGCATCTTTGTGGTCCAAGAGTGGCCGCTTAAATCTTATGGTGGGTGTACTGCTTGAACAGCGCTTAATGTTTGTATTTAATATGTAATTCGTCATTTAACTGTATTGTGTACTTGTTGACAGCCTACCCTGTAACAATTTCTTTACCTTTATATGTTTTGACAATTACTAATTTTTTGTTTGGAAAAGAACCTTAATAATAAAAAAAAACCCATTAGGGTAACCTAAGCACTTGCATTCACTTTAACACTTTGAATATCTGCTTAGCCAAATGCATTGTTTGGTCAAGAAATACAGTTCTTGTTGCCATATAAAAGTCTTGTATCACAGGAATACAATCAATGTAGTGTACATGTATACCAACATCTATAATAGACATGCGATAAAAAAAATAAAAAAAAAATCTGAATTGCATGCCTCCCACCAAAAATAATTCAAACAACTTCAGAAGTGCCTTCACTTTCCAAGGTGTCATTAAAGGGCCATGATACCCAAATGTTGAAACACTTGAAAGCGATGCAGCATCGCTGTAAAAATCTGACTAGAAAATCGCACCTGAACATCTCTATGTAAAAAAGAAAGATATTTTACCTCAAAAATTCCTCAGTAGCCACATTCCATTGTAAAGGACTTCTGAGCTCAAATCAGTATGTCTGTCCCAGGACAGGCAAAGGAGCGAGCTTTGTGCACTCATCCGTTGATGCTGATTGGCTGCTGTTCATTACTTCAATTTTTTTTTTACCTGCAGCTGAAGTATAACTTTTTACACAGAACTTACTCTGGTGAGCTGAGGAAATTATGTAAAAAAGATTTTACCTCAGATGCTCAGGTGATATTTTCTTGTTAGCTTTTGACAGTTATATGCTAAATCACTTGAAACTGATACAGTAGGAGTATTATGCCCCTTTAAATGAATCTGTAAGCTATAAAAATATATTTTGAAAGAAATACAGACACATGGTTGGTAGAAATTTAACAGCATTTTTATTTAGAGTGTTACTCCTGCATCTTCTCTATAGTTTCTTCCTTGTATTTGCCCTTCTCTTTGCCAACTTGGCGAGATTTGGCCTTGCGTTCTAAGATCTTCTTGCGATCTTTGTCCAGTTTTAGTCTTGTAATCACCACCTAAAAAGGTGAAAAAGTTTAAAAAAAAAAAAAAAAAAAAAAAAAAAAAAAAAGTTAAAATGGCCATATATAAAAGCTGAATACAAAATTTTCTACAACACTGTTTCAACATACTATGAACACACCTCTAATTTAAAAACAATTTGTCTGTTAGCTAACCCCCCCCCCCTCAGCAAGCAAGGTACTATTGGGATAACAGACAAGTGTCAATAAGCAGTAACCCAAATATTCATTGTTTTGTGTTACATAAAATACATGAGCGAAGTGAGGCTTTCACAAAAAAAAAAATTTTTTTTTTAGCAGTGACTTCTGTTACCTGTTCGAAAGCATAGGACTCCTGTAACCGATAAAACACACACCACCATTAATTACCCCTTATTTGCATCAAACTGTTGATGGTAAGGTAATAGGTGATAGTGGGACAAGATAAACTAGTACCCTACAACCCTATGAACAAGGCATCACTGATTGCAAAGTGTGAGATACCAGACACGGATACAAGAAATAGGGCAATGGTAAAAGTAAATTCATTTTTATTTCACTTTCTCCAGGGAAATAGATAAATCTGATGTAACCAAATAAAAAATAAATTGAATTATGTTGGACGTGTTCTAATCTAGATCCTTATGCAGCATATGGCTCAAATATTAAATTGCTTTGTCAAACTAATTAGGATAAAAGTGGTTTTATTTGCAAGGTGGTTTTAATGTTTTGGAGCTTTCAGATGCTGCCACAACAGTCTTGAAATTATACGCTAACAAATTAGAGCATGTAATTTTTTTTTTTTTTTACCATCAACTCTAGACAAACTACTTTGGGGTCGATTTTATAAACACTTTTCGGCAGACGAAGCCTGCCTACGACTGCAGATTCTCACAAAAGAACCTGCACGCTGTATTTAAAGTGCCATAAGACAGGTTGCGATCTGTGCATATCCTAAAAAGGGATAATTTAAAATAGTTTGAATAAAAAAAAATGCTGGCAAGTATTTTCAAAATTAAGCAAAATGAATTACATAGTTAAACTGAATGGAGCAGCTAACTCAACCCCTCTTATCAGTGTTTAGACACAGACATTGTATTTCAATTGAGTGCCCAGCTAGGCATGCCTCCAGCAGATAATCCCTATTCACTTTTGCATTTTACCAAAAGAACAACAAACAGATACAGCCATAAAAGTATTTGTATGGGGGGAGTTAGAGCTTTACAATTCAGAAACTAAAAAGAAATGGCTAATGGTGAGGCACAGCAGTATAACTTTGCAGGTAAAGTAATTAAAGTACATATATTTTGTCTATCCCAATTGGTTTTATGTCCCTTTAACATGCAGCAGTCAGACCCGCTGCTTCCCTACCTCTTAGGTGGTGAATTTCAATATCCCCAGTCTAGTGAGCTCCTGCCCGCGATTGGCTGTGCGTGGGATTGCACACAAACACAATATAGCGCTCGTGTGCAATGCTGAATTCCGCTAGGGAAATTCAGCCTGCCAGAGGCGAGCTGTGGCAGACAGGGGCACGTATGTGCTCCCCTGTCCGCCTCAGCTTGATAAACCGCCCCATGTGTTTAACCACTACAACGGAGTTAAACACACAGTAGAAGTGCCACTCAGGACCTGCAGAGCACTGGAACCCAAGCAGAACCTGTGATTGATCCAATCAACAGTGCTAATCGCATGTCCGTCTCATGTGTAACTGGCACTGCTCATCAGGCAACTCCGGTCCTGAGTGCCATGTGTGTAACCCCTTTACAGCACGTATTCTTTTTTTATGGCACTTTAATTACTGTGATGAGAAACCCACACAAACTATATATGGTTATTCAGCAGACTAATGCTTTAGCTTAAATCTTCATTTTGTATATACACTTTTCACAGTTTTTGTTGCAGATCTCTCACATTTTATGATATAGCTAGGGCTGCAACAACTAATCGGTAAGATTGAGCGAGCGAGAGATAGATATGCGAGAAGAAAAAAAAAAAAAGTGAAAAAAAAAAAAAAAAAAAGTATTACAATTCAGCTAAAAATATGCAATGCTGTATGTAAACAGCGTGCATTTTTAATCTATAATCAAAGAAAAGGTTTATCCTCACAGGAGCTCCCATGAACCTCCACTCAAATAGATGCACATTTATTTACACCAGGTGAACACTATTACTAGTGTGATCACCTGGCTATTAAAAGCTATACAGCAGCTTTAATCAAGAGGGGCTTCAAAACAAGGACGTTCTATGCTGTTCTAACAGAGCTGGGCTTTAACGCTGTTCGGATGGAATGAAACCCCCTACCATATATGGTGTCTTGCAGTTTCTCCCTTTTAATAAGGCAAAGATTGGCCTGGAGGTCGTCCCTAGCAGTGTAGGTAGTCCCCAATGATCCGATCCTGGCCTTGAAATCACACTGATTGTAAAAATGAAATCACGCATCAACAAAGTGTTTACATCAGAAATTCGTTCCGATTTGAACACTAGTGTATGGCCACAAAGAGGTTAAAAACTTTATTGTATACTCACACTGCACACAGTTTGGGTTTGAAACTGGGGGACGGGTGACTTGGCATTAAAGCAACAGTTTACGGTAAGATTCTTTAACCCTTTCTTGCCTGGACTAAACAGTAAACATCTGAACTAAATTTCAATGTAAAATTGAAAATCACGCAGTCATGCGATCACGTAATTTCAATTATGGGATTGGGTCAAGGGGGGAGTGCCCTTGACACTAGGCACGCCCTCCAGCCCACGATCCTATTTACCAAGCCGCTATGGCTTCAGGACAGCCCAAATGACTAGGACGTTCCATGCCGTCCTAATGGCACTAAAGCCCAGCTCAGTTAGGGCGACATGGAACGTCCTAAAGGCGGGAAAGGATTAATATGATCCCCGTTTCATCGTTTACTTTTTTATTATTTGAAATAACAGCTTTTTCCTGTTGAAACCACCTATACAACAACTTTCAGTACAGCAGTAATGGATAAAGAAAAGCTATGTGAACAAGCCAAAGAAATCATGTCCAGTAGAGGTGTGGGAAATGGGTGCTAAAATGGTAATTTGCAATTTTGTCTGTTTGCTTACAAGCTAAGCCAATTAACTCTTTCATGTCGGGTCTAATTTGTCTAAATCGGAACAACGTTCTTATGTAAACAAACTGCAATCATGCTCTTGTGCATACGATCATGAGATTTCAACGATGAGAAAAAACAAAACAAAAACTTTTAAAGTGATGGTAAATCCTTAAAGTGAATGTAAATTCTGCAGTTTTAAAGTATATTTATTCATAGTCAGTGTATTAGTCAAAATGCATTATTTTTTTTACCAAATTTGCAAAATATCACTATATATTTTATTTTAAAACTTCTCCGTTTTCGCTTGTAGCTCCTCCCATCCATTACTTCCTCTATTTATTCCTCATAACTTAGAGCGATCCCACCCGCTATATGATGCATTTGAAATGGTCGTTCAAGATGTATTGTTCTTTTGCGCATGCATTTAACAACCACTGCCTAATTGTGGACGTGCAGCGCTTCTAAATCAAAGAGCAGTTTGTTTACGCATGCGCATACAGAAAGACGCATGCGCATAAATAGTGACGTACACGAAAAGGAGCTGGAGGCCACGAGGTATGACCTATTAGTTGACTACAGTGTCAAGGTAATAAACGCGGTCCAAAATGGCAGGCGGAGGAAGCAAGCAAGAAGATTCACATTAAATAAGTATATAGATCGATATAATTGAACTTTTTAAAATAAACGATGACTTAAACTTAAGTTAATTTTTATTGATAAACATTTTCAGATTGTGCGATACCATTGACTTTACATCCACTTTAAGTTTGTGAAACACTAGGATTTACTATTGGAACAAATAAAGGGGATTTTCAGTCATGAAGTATAAAATACTTGATGCTGAAAGTTCCTTTATTTGTATAAAGCGTTCGCTGTGCTGAGCGCCTCAGGCAACCCACGGCAGAACGCTATTTTGCTGAGAGGTGACATTTCCACCTTTAGCAAAATAGTATTCTGCCGTGGGCTGCTTGAGAAGCTCGGGGCGGCGAACACTTCAAACAAACAGAACTTTCAGCATTTAGTATTTTACACTTCATGACTGAAAGCCCCCTTTATTTGTTCCAAGGTTAAATCCTAGCGTTTCACAAACTCTAGGATTTACCATCACTTTAAAAAGGAGCAATTTCCAATATTTTATACTAATATTTTATACAATGTAACTGAAATTCAGAGCAAGTGCTAGCGAGCAGTTTTTCTGTCAATTTCAAAATGTACTTACATTTCCTAACCCCTATATCAATCAACATCACTTAGCCAATCACAAAATAATAATACCTATACAGTGAATTCTTGCACATGCCAACAGTTTGTTTCTCAATCACGGTCCTCAAGTAAACCCAACAGGCCAGGTTTTCATTATAGCTGAACTAGAGCACAGATGAAATAATCAGCTGATCAGTAGCCATGGTTACTAACCTACTTTCACCCATCAGCTGATTACTTCACCTGTGCTCTAGCGCAGCTATAATGAAAACATGGCCTGTTGGGTGTACTTGAGGACTGTGGTTGAAAAACACTGCTGTAGGAGACTTATCACAACAAGCTGTCACACCCTTTAGCAACTAAATGGGTCCTCAGCAGAGAGATTGCAGGGTCCAAGGAAGACTACACACATGGAGGCTGTTGCTCCATGCTGCAAGTGCTCAGAAGTAAATAAAAATTGTATGCTTTAAAAGGGAAGGAATGTTATGCATTTTAATACCCTTTTCACATACAAAGAAAAATAAAATTGGGCAATTCCTTTGAAGCAGCTATAAACTCTACATTTAATAACCCCCCCATAACATTTTTAGTTAAAATTTAAACTTTACAATACACAATATCTTGCTGTAAAATACATCTGAATTTTGTTTTAGTGCAAATCTTGCAACACAGAACAGAATATCTGTTGCAATGCAGCGCTTAAAGGGACAGTCTACTCCAGAATTTGTTTAAAAAGATAGATAATCTCTTTATTACCCATTCCCCAGATTTACATAACCAACACTGCTATATTAATATACTGTTAACCTGATTACCTTGTAATTAAGCCTCTGTAGACTGCCCTCTTATCTCAGTTCTTTTGACATTTTAGCCAGTGCCGACTCTTAAATAACTCCACAGGAGTGAGCACAATGTTATCTATATGACACAAACTTAAGTGTCTAACTTAAAAAATGTCAAACTGCACTGATATAAGAGGCAATTCAATGGCTTAGAAATTAGCATATGAGGTTAACTAGGTTTAGCTTTCCAATTCCACAAAGAAAACCAAGATAACAAAGAAAATTTGATAAAAGTAAATTGGAAAGTTGTTTGAAAGTTTAATAACTTTGACTAGACTGGCCCTTAACTGACGATACTGGGTATTGGTTTCATTTCAAATTAAATTGTGGCATCTAAAAGTTTTTTGTTTTTTTTTAAAAAAGGCAACAATTAATATATTTGTCATGCTTGCCGGGCATGCCACTGACCACCAAAAACAAACAAAGGGAGTATTCCTTGTTAGCCTGTGAGCTTCTATCCCACAGCAGTCATACATTAAAAATCAAAAAGTGTAAAAGGATTGTAAAACAGTCAACACTGAAAACCATTTTACATAATTACGCACTATGTGCAGAATTTTGTATCATAAGGATAGCCTTTTAAAAATAAAACAAGAGATTTAAAAACTTAAGAAATTTATGCAGTCAGATGTTATCAGCCAACAGCTTTACCCAGCGCAGGAGCAAGCTACATTAAAGTTGAATGGCGCAGTTGATTTGACAGCAAGCTTGGAACATGAATTTTAAAAAAGCTGCATCGCTGAAGGGGATGAAAAGTAAACACTTGGCTGCATTAATGTATAATGTTTCCAACATTTATGGTCGCCCCACTATTGCACAGAGGGGAAAAAACAAAAACCTTAGATCAGAGCAAAAGAAGAAACATTTGTGAGATGCATTGCATGGTGTATGTCTAAGACCTCCCTTAAATCAGCTTAATATTTTCAAAGTCTAGGATCCAGCCAAAAATGGAGCCAAGCCATATCCAGTTTTCATGATCTGGAACATATGTATGGAATTTTATAAAATTATAAACTCACTGCAATAAAAAACATGGCCATCCTGGTTTCCCATGCTACCTTCAGTGTATTTTACTTATTAACTGTAGAAATTAGCAATAATTATGCTGCAGGTATAAACTTTTAAGTCAACTTCATTGTTAGAGTGCTGTAGTAAGTGCTTTTAATATTTACTTACAGGTAGGATATTGATTGTAATACTGCAGTTTAAAAGCCAGCTCCACTCCCTTTTGTCTCACATTTTAAAAATGGTAGTACAGTGAGCAACCTCTGCATTAGTCGTGTTATATTTTTAACCTTTAAGTTTTTGTTGTTTTTTTTTAGAAAAATAAGTGAATGTAAACTGTTCATGTTTTTAAAATGCTGTTAAAAACAGGGGCACTTTCATTCATGAAAGATCAGCAAAGCCAGACCAGCGATCCCCCGCCTGCAGCTCCTCTGTACCAATGACGAAACAGGCTTCCGCCAATCATGGCTTCGCCCCCAGAGGGTCCATCTCATGAGGCCACGCAGTGATTGGACGAAGCCTATTTAATCATTGCTGTGTAAGTACAGCATGAGAAGCGGGCAGGGGATTGCTGATCTGGCTTTGCTGAAGAAAGAGCCAAGTATTTGTAAAAATTTGCTGCAATGTAAACTTTCATGAATGAAAGCGCCCCTGTTTTTAATAGTATTTTTAAAAACCGGGCACTAATTCATTTAAGTTAATGGGGCCTTGATGTTGGTATGCAAAAAAAAACAAAAAAAAAAAAAACAAATTGGCGTTTTAACATCTAATTTTTTTAATTTGCTCCCAATGGGTTAGATTACTGATGTGTAACTGGCCCCTAAGTGGTTAAATAGCTTTCTACATGTTACTGGTAGCAGAAAAATTAAACTTTAGCCCATTTGCTGACAGTAACAGAAAAAAAAGTTTACGTTTTAACAACCCAGCAACATAAAAAAAAAAAATGTAACCCCATGGGTGCTAGAAATGCAGACATACTGGAGTGAATTCAATTGTTTACAAGTAGATCCTTCACTTATTTTCTAATTTGAAATAGCTGATTTTGCCTATTGTTTCTCCAACCATAATGAACATGTCAACTTAAAGTGCCATAAAACATGTTGAGATCTGTGCATATCCTAAAAGGGCTAATTAAAGGGACACTGAACCTAAAAATTTTCTTTCACGATTCAGATAGAGCATGCAATTTTAAGCAACTTTCTAATTTACTCCTAATAATTTCTTCGTTCTCTTGCTATCTTTATTTGAAAAAGGCATCTACGCTTTTTTTTTGGGGTTCAGGACTCTGGACAGCACGTTTTTATTGGTGGATGAATTTATCCACCAATCAGGAATGACAACTCAGGTTGTTCACCAAAAATGGGCAGGCACCTAAACTTAGATTATTGCATTTCAAATAAAGATACCTAGAGAATAATCAAAATTATTAGAAAGTTGCTTAAAACGTCATGCTCTATCTGGATCAGGAAAGAAAAGATTTGGGTTCAGTGTCCCTTTAAGTAAAATAGTTTGCATAAAAAAAAAAAAAAAAAGTTTAAAAATTGCTGGCAAGTATTTTAAAATAATTTTCAAAAATAAGCAAAATTAGTTACATAACCATGCTGTCTGGAGTAGTCTGATCCCCCTGAGCAATGTTTCGCATCAGAAACACAGGCATTGTATTTCAAATGAATTCACAGCAGCTTATTTACTTCTAGGTATGCTCCAGCAGAAGTGTTAAAGTCTTGCATTCTACCAAATCAAAAGGTGAATATAGCTTCAGCCATAAAAGGAATTGAGAGAGTGTGTGTGTGTGTGGGGGGAGTTGGAGCCGTGATTGGAGGAAGCCGGATTCCTCATTTTAGACAAAGGAAGAGGCTTTGCGACGATTGGAGGAAGCTGGAGCGGCTGTCAAGATTAAAAGTTAAGTATTTTCACAACGAGTGAAATGTAAATTTTGATGAATTAAAGTGCCCCTGTTTTTAATCGAATTTTTAAAAACCGGGCATTTTAGCAACAAAGTTCACATTCACTTTAAGATTAAAAGTCAAGTATTTTCACAAAACGAGTGAAATGTAAAGTTTGATGAATGAAAGTGCCCCTGTGTCAAAACTTGACATTCACTTTAATGGCGAGGTACTGCAGTATAAATTTGCAGGTAAGATAAATAAAGTACATATTATATTTTGTCTATCCCAACTTGTTTTATGTCCCTTTAAAGGGACATTATACACTCATTTTTTCTTTGCATAAATGTTTTGTAGATAATTTATATAGACCATAAAGTTTTTTTTTTTAATTAATGTATAGTTTTGCTTATTTTTAAATAACATTGCTCTGATTTTCAGACTCCTAACCAAGCCCCAAAGTTTTATGTGAATACGCTCGACTACCTACTCCAGCTTGCTCCTGTTTGTGTAAAGGGTCTTTTCATATGCAAAAGAAGGGGGAGGGGGGGGGAGTGTCTTATTTGCCACTTGCAGTGGGCTTTCCAGCTACCTTTTCAACAGAGCCAAAGTGACAGCTTATAAGTAAGTTTTTAAACAGTTTTATACTGGATTTTTATATCAGTATCTGTGCATATTATTCTTTATAGTAGTGTCTATTACATGCAGTTATATGAAAATGAGTGTATACTGTCCCTTTAAGCTCTGGCTAAACAAGAACCATGTAAACAAGTGATTTAGATAAAGTAATGCTCCCAGTTTTCTGACAGATACTAAAATGTTAATTTTCCAGCTAAGTATTGGCCTGTCAGTAAACAAAATAAGGACTTGTGTAGACAGAAGAGATAAAGTAGGCAGCTCAATCCATTTAATTTGATTGTGGTTTCAATTAGCAGTAAGTTATTTCATATTCAAAATTATATAATTTCGTACATTTTAAACTCTGTAGTTGGTATAACAAGTCATTACAACCACATTAAGGAGAAAACATTTTATAGTACCCTATCCCTTTAACCCTCTAGAAGCTGAAATACACATAGTATACACTACTATAAACCTTTGGGATCAAAAAAAGACTGCAGTCGTCTCAGTAACGATACTTTAATGCCACTGTTACTCCCTATCTCCCTCTTAGACCCAACTCCTGTGGGTATTCATTTTATATCCATACTGCCAATCTGAATTAGATAAACTTCCTCCTAAGAGTTCTTACAAGATAAAATTATTATTCATATCTGGTGCCTGATATTGGGTACAAACACAAGGTATGATGTTTAGTATGCATAATGTATAATCTGTAAACATCATACCTTGTGTTTGTACCCAATATCAGGCACCAGATGATATGAATAATTTGTCTGTATGCGTAATGGGGGAACCTCCATATTTATTGTACAATAAACCTGAGAACCATTCCACTGGTCTTTAAGTTAATAACTGTTGGGAACTAATATGACAAAGACCAGTGGAATGGTTCTCAGGTTTATTGTACAATAAATATGGAGGTTCCCCCATTACGCATACACAGACAAATTTATAATCTGTAAAGTGCATATCGTTATCACAAAGTTAGGACTCAATATAACATTTCCTTTTAAAATTTACCCATCATATTCTATTCCAATATAAACTCACAATGTCCACACCCTAAACTGAATGCCTGGGACCTAGTGATTGTTCAATGTGATCTGTACGTAACAGCTTTTGTTTATAATCATTTTAAATGTGTGGCTGTGCTTTGAACGTGTGCTGACACGAATCACAAAGGATCTTATAAAGGGGAGTGTCTGCTGCAGCAGCGGTCGATACTTAATATGGGGTATCTCCATACTGAATATGCTGGGATTAAGCGGTTTGGTGATGACTAGCTATATCATTAGGTGCTCCCGAGGTCCGTGTAATATGTCACTGACAGCACATTTATTTGAATGTTAAACAAATGACGTGTTATAACAATGCTATGTACGGTTTAGTGGGCGTGACTCAGTAGCGTCCACAATACATTGCGATCGGTTCAATGGTCTAGAGCATATTGACAACTAAAGACGCAAGTATTGGAGGTGTCACTTGTAGAAGACTATGCGATTACAGTGTATTTAGTCTTAAATGGCACATTGTGATCCATCTTTCACCCCTATGACGTTTCAGAATGTAAGGATTCCTGATCGGAGGCGGCTTGATGGTGGGCGTATATACAATAACGTCACAACTTCGATCCAATTGAAAGACCACACGCACCACCAATGAGACTTAAGGTAAACATTACATCTAATAGGCTGGAGAAATGGGGGTGGATATGCCACGAATATGATAGGTTGTCACACATAGTGGGAAGGGTTTAAAAACACGCCGATACGGACATTCGGCTTGTCAGACTGAATCTAAACACATTGAACAAGGCCAGCATATCGGCCAAAATGCATTTGTGAGGTTCTTAGAACCCTAAATCTTAATTCTGTTCTTTACACCTTACTTGTTTACAAGAATAAGCCTTGGTGTTTGCCTCTGTCACCTGAAGCCGAAGTATCCGGTTATCGGCCAGGAATACAGGGGGGCTCTCACCTTTTGGCTTATGTAAGCTGTACTTATAAATAATAGTCGCCTTAATGGTCTTATTTTAATATCGGTGTACTTATTGGTGAAGTTTATCACCAATCTTTGAATTTATTTTAATTTTAGAAATAAAGTTCTTATGTTTTAATACCTAATAATACCTCATACTATATATTAGCTGTTATTACACAGCATATCACATTGATAGGAGTTTGAGTGCTAGTAATCCCCTCTGTACCCCTCCCTGCACTTAGTGCTCAGCTAGTTCCCAGTGGCACGATGTATACACTTTTACAGTACTGGACTGTTTAGTTTTGCATAACCAACTCTGTCATTAAAGGGATAGTCTAGTCCCAAAAAAAAAAAAAAAAATGATTCAGATAGAGAATGTCATTTTAAGCAATTCTCCAATTTACTTTTAATCACCTATTTTGCTTTGTTCTCTTGGTATTCTTAGTTGAAAGCTAAACCTAGGAGGTTCATATGCTAATTTCTAAGCCCTTGAAGGCCGCCTCTTCTAAGGGCATTTTGATAGTTTTTTTTTACCACTAAAGGGTGTTAGTTCATGTGTATCATATAGATAACACTGTGCTCCCGCACATGGAGTTCAAGTAAGCCAGCTTTGATTGGCTAAAATGGATGTCTGTCAAAAGAACTAAAATAAGGGGTCAGTTTGCAAAGGCTTAAATACAAGGTAATCAGAGGTAAAAAGTATTTATATAACAGTGTTGGTTATGCAAAACTAGGGAATGGGTAATAAAGGGATAATTTATCTTTTTAAACAATAAAAATTCTGGTGTACTGCCCCTTTAATATCCTTTTACCTCTGATTACCTTGTATCTAAGCATCCAGACTGCCCCCTCTCTCAGTACTTTTTTTTTTTTTTTTTACAAACTAGCACTTTAGCCAATTAGTGCTGGTTCATCCATAACTCCACTGTAGTGAGCACATTGTTATCTAAGATGGCACACATTAACTAGCACTGTTTGGCTGTGAAAAGCTAATAAAATGCAGAGATTTAGAGATTACAAAGTATATTAATATAACAATGTTGGTTGTGCAAATCTGGGGAATGGGTAGTAAAAACTATATTAAAAAAATAAAAATCATGTTGATTGTCCCTTTAACACTTTAAAATGCAACAGTGTCCACGGGGGAAAATAACCCCCACCCAAATATGCTAGCTTTACCTTGCTGGGGTGAATACCGACATGGACTGTGGTGCCATTAGCCTTCTCACGCTGCACTCGTTCAATGTAGATGACATATTTCTTTCTGTACACCTGGACTACTTTACCAATCTGTTGCCCTTTGTAGTGACCCCGAACAACCTAATAAAAGAAAAATAAGATTGAGATCTACAGGATACTACCAAAAGTTAAAAAATTAGATACATGCTCTCTTTTTTTATATATCATCTGTTAATGAGGTGCCAAGTCACAAGACAATCACCGCTCCGAATCAGATGAATTAATCTCCCTCCCTGTTAAATAGCCTTAGTACACAGGTATTAAGGCAAAGTCTCCAAAAGGGAGGAGATGTTTATATACAAACTGAATGGAGTTCCAAAGCAAGGCGCTTATACGTACGCATGGTTTTAGAATACTGTATCATTGTAATGGTAAAGTAGGTGTGCAACAGAACACAGTAGTTCGTAAAATAAGCCAAAGAAGATTAAAATGACAACAAACAAGATTTTAATATAAAAATGTCTAGATTTTTAAATTCAGACTAAATGTGCTACATAATTATAATAAAGTAAAAAGGGATCAGTAAACACCTTGAGATTTTTACATAAAATATTTAGATATGCGTAATGAAACAAGATTTCAATATAATATTTGCCCCTTTCCAAGTAATTTAGCTCTGAAATTAAGCAATTTCTAATTCGAAAAACGTATACACCCTGACTTCTCAAGATTAACTCTGCTACATATCTGTCCCTAAATGGCTTAAACAGATAACTGTAAATCAAACCACTGAATGCTAACATTATGGCTAGTCTTGTTGTCTAGAAATTAAAGCCCAGATTGGCTGCTTCAAATAAGGCAAATGCTGGGTGTAGTTTTAAAAATGGTTTAGACTTGGCTGTTATGTTATAGCAACAGAACCGAAATGTCTTGTAATTACAGGGTATTTACTGTCCCTTGAATGACAGGGACTAGCCTCTTCGACTTCAGCCTAGTGCAAACATTACAGCAGCCTTTTACCTGCACTTCGTCATCTTTGCGGATGGGCATAGAACGGACATTGTATTTCTGTCTCAGTTCTTTGGAAAGAGGAGATGACATGATCTTCCTGCGCACATGGGAAGGGGCATTGAAGTGCCTCTTACGGTTCTTGCTGCGGTCGGAGGAAACAAATGGATTGAACTTCATGGTGACTAAAAGAAAAAAAAAAACATTAAACAATCACTTAAAATTAACATTTCAAGCATACAGAAAAAGCAGAGAACTATTTCCCTTCCACAAAAAATATACCACTAATCAAGTACATTGTGTTTTTACTGTTGGGGGAGCACCATAAGATTAAAATGCAAGTCAATACCTTAAAGGGATAGAAAGGTATAAAATGTATTGTGCATGGGCGCGTTAATATAAAATAGTAGTTTTTGCAATATACTTCCATTAGCAAAAATGCTTCAAGTAAAAGTTTTTCTGCAGCATACGCACATATACTATGCAACAGAATTAGAATTCCAACAGCACACCTTCTCAGAAAGTCAGCAGAGGCTTGTGTGACACAAATTACATCTTCAGAGCAAAATAGACACCACCAGTTCTGAGAGGAAAGATGTTTGAATACTGATGCAAGGGCCCTCACAAGGATGTGCGTATGTCACTGAAAAACAACAATGACTTTTACAAGAAGTTATATTACAAACTGAAGTGTACCCATTCATATTTCAACATTAACCTTTCTGTCCCTTTCTTTAATGCACTAAAACTAGAGGTCATAAAGTGTGCACGAGTGCATTTCAATTTTGAACATATTTTGCAAAATATATGTATCAAAACTGTATGTGTCAGCAACATAGGCAGATTTGCTGTGCATTTCCCACACACAATCATTATCATTTTGCCAATTCAGAAAGCAAGCAGTGGTCATGCAAATTAAAGGGCCAAAAAAGATGAAAAATTATATTCTCTAACTTGTTAAGAGCATGTGATTTTATGACTGTCGACCCTATGCTACTGTGTTTAACCCCTACTAAAGGGTTAAACACTTTAGAAATAACACTCAGGCCCTTTAAGTAATCCCAGACACGTCACTGTGTACTCCCTCAGCAGGTATGGCATTTGAAATCTGGCGCAAAATGTTCAAAACACTAATTCACATTTCTGTACTGTCCATTACGTCCCTTTAAACAATTATAAGAATTTATGTTGCATCTAACCTTCCGCCTTAGATAAACGATTTGCTTAAAGTGATAGTAAACTTTGTTTTAAAATCAGGTCTGGAATCTAATCATTATTTTACAAGGACTTTAATTGATCACTACTAATGAAGTATGTGCCATGCTAATACACAAAACATGTGAGTCAGCGGTTTCAGCGTTTTTTTGTAGCTAGAGTGCAGATTGGCAAACTGCAAACCATTGGCTCACTAAAGAGTTTTGAAGTGGGCAGCTGGAGTGCGGGGTATTAGAATGGAACGCCTAAATTAAAATGTTAGCTCAAATCTTCATTAGAAGTGATCAATTAAAGTCCCAGTAACATTCTGGACCTGGTTTTAAAACATGCCAAGAGATTACCATCACTTTAACTCTGTATGAATAGTGTTCATGAAAATTCTATGCATGCATAAAAACAATTATATTTTAAACATACTATTAGAATATGACACAAGTCCAAAATAAAGCTGCACTTGTAAGCCTTCCGCATCACAACTTACTGGTTCATTTAACCCATCATTTCTACATTGATAACAGATCAAGAAGCAGCACTGAGTTCTGGAAAGTAAAAACCTTAACCAAAACCGGTAAAAAGCAACAAGTGTTATATGCTAAACCCAGATGGTTGTCAGGAAGGTCTGCAACGCATTACTGTGGGTCTATGTTGACTCCAGCAGCAAACGTGCAACATGCAAACATCCAAAATGTAATAACACTGCCATGGAAAATGTGATGTGCAAACATGATAATAAATCAAACGAAATGAAGTTGTTAGGTCAAGCTACTTTATTAAATGTTAATCGATACGCTTTTCGACCCTACCGGAAATGTACAACATACATTATACACAAAACAACTTGTAGCCTACTAGCACAAAAAGTATGTACTTAAAAATACGTTATAGCCCACCCCTCCTATTAAAGCCCTTATTGGCCTGAGCGCATAGGTTTCAGGATCAGCACATAGTAACGAGGAGGATTATGAACGTCAAACTCTGTAAATGTTTAATACATCCACGCCATATCGCTCCTGAGACAAAGCAGGGGGATCCCTCAGTGTAACACTTATTTGAGTGTATTCAAAAAGACCATGACTACTACGGATGGCCGCTGATTGAATATTTCTAATGCCCGAGAGCTCCTTACCCAGCCACTCAATCCACTATGGCCGCCGGAAAAGAGAAATAGAAGCTATTTCCGTTCGCATTAGTCTTGTGAAGAGATCTCGCGATATGATGATATAGCGTGAGAACTGTATGAGCACCAAGTCAAAAATATACAGTGACCTCTAGCTGCTCCACTGCAGATTTGCAGAACAGTCCCACTATGCTTCGTTCTCAAAGAGTTGATACAATATAGATGTTTTTTTTTTTTAATTATTTTTAAGCAGAGTACCACACAAATAATCTTAGGTATTTTACAAAAATAAAATATATAACATTTACTCGTAATCTAAACTGCTTTGCTGCCGAGATATTTACCAGTACTGCCTGGAAATTTTTTTTAAGCCTTTTGCACTTATTGCATTTAAATTCGTGTTTCAGTATTGTTGTTTCTTTACCCAACTTATTTTTTAAGACATGGATTTCAGAGGATCTCTTTAGTTTTTAGAAATATCAAAAACTGAAAAAAGGCAACTTTTATATCCCTGAACATATACATCTAATAGGGCATTGTTTTTTAACCGTGGTCCTCAAGTACCCCCAACAGGCCAGGTTTTTATATAGCTGAACCAGTGCACAGGTGAAATAATCAGCTGATGGGTGAGAGCAGGTTAGTAATCATGGTTACTTATTAGCTGATTACTTCACCTGTGCACTGGTTCAGCTATAATGAAAACCTGGCCTGTTGAGGGTACTGCGGTTGAGAAACACTCACCTAGATTACGAGTTGTGCGTTACGGTTTTAACGCTGAAAAAAATGGCAATTTCAGCATAAAAACAGTAATGCAGTTATTACGAGTCATGTCGGTATAGCTATACCGCAAGCATTTTAGCCTGTAAAGCAACGTCAATCCAGCACTCAAAAAATTATGTTTTTGCGTGGGATTTCCATAGCGCCGGTATTACAGGTTGTGCGGTGAGCCTAAAATGCTTGCGTTACAGCCCATACCGCCATCTGAGAACAGTAGATCTGGATTTTGTGAAACAAAAATGTTTCACAAAACTCATAATTAAACTGTTACAAAGTACACTAACACCCATAAAGTACCTATTAACCCTTAAACCGCCACCCTCCCGCATCGCAAACACTATTTAAAACTTATTAACCCCTAATCTGCCACCTGCCCACATCCCCGCCACTATAATAAAGTTGTAAACCCCTATTCCCGCCGCCACTAACTAAACCTATTAACCCCTAAACCGCCAGCCCCCCCACATCGTCACTAATAAATTAAACTATTAACCCCTAAACCTATCACCCCCTAACTTTAAATTAAAATTACAATATCCCTATCTTAAAATACATAATTTTAAACTAACAATTAACCTAACATAACTATTATACTAAAATTAAAATAACTAGCAATTAAAAAAACTAAATTACACATTAAAAAAACACTACTATTAAAATTTAAGTCTAAAACTACAAAAAATAATAAACACTAAATTATGAAAAATAACAAACAAAATTATCAAAAATAAAAACATTTACACCAAATCTAATAGCCCTAAAAAAATAAAAAAGCCCCCCCCCAAAAAAAACAAACAAACCCTAGCCTACAATAAACTACCAAGCGCCTTTTGTAGGGCATTGCCCTATAGCGTCGGTTCCCAAACTGGTGGACACGCCCCCACTGGTGGGCGCCACTATGCCAGAGCTCTTAAAGGGACATTAAACCCATTTTTTTCTTTCATGATTCAGATAGAGAATGCCATTTTATAAACAACTTTCTAATTTACTTCTATTGTCAAATTTGCTTCATTCTCTTGATATTATTTCCCGAAAAACATATCTAGATAGGCTCAATAGCTTCTGATTGGTGGCTGCACATTTTTGCCTCATGTGAATGTCTCACCCATATGCATTGCTATTTCATTAACAAAGGATATCTAAAGAATGAAGCAAATTAGATAATAGAAGTAAATTGGAATGTTGTTTAAAATTGTATTCTCTGTCTGAATCATGAAAGAAAAATGTTGGGTTTATTGTCCCTATAAGGGGAGGCGCAGGAACAGGAGCGGAAGTGTTTTTTATTTTTTTATTTTATTTAATGTGCAGTAATCTTTCAAAAACTCCCTAGCGAACAGCATCGTGATAAGGAGACATCCTGAGCCCCTTCTGAGGATCATTGCCGTAAGTACAGATGGCTAAGAAGTGGGCTCTAATGACACTTGTGACTGCAGCCCTTATTGTGACCCACTGGACACGCACTGTGCTTGCTGTGTAACTATGATGGTCCTCAGCTGGTACATGGATGCATGTGCTGGCTGTTCCAACTGTAGAATAAGATTTTGCCTCACAGCTATACAGATATAATATTTCTATATTCATTATACAAATATTATGTCTATATTTTACAGTGGGAACAGCCAGAATATGCATCCATCTACCAGCTGAGGGCCATCCTAGTTACAGCAAGCACAGTACTGAAGTATTACTCATAAGCAGTTATAAATAATTAATATTCAGATGTTCTGACAAGATCCTGTGTGTTTGTGTGTGTGTCTGTGATTGTGCATGTGTGTGTGTGCATGTGATTGTGCATGTGTGTGTGTGATTGTGTGTGTGTGTGTGCTTGTGCATGGGTGTGTGTGTGATTGTGCATGTGTGTGTGAGCTTGTGCATGTGTGTCTGTGCTTGTGCATGTGTGTGTGCTTGTGCATATGTGTGTATGCTTGTGCATGTATGTGTGTGATTGTGCATGCGTGTGCTTGTGCATGTGTGTGTGCTTGCACATGTGTGTGTGTACTTGTGCATGTGTGTGTGCATGCTTGTGCATGTGTGTGTATGCTTGTGCATGTGTGTTTGTGCTTGTGCATTAGTGTGTGTGCTTGTGTGCTTGCGCATGTGTGCGTGTGCTTGCTCATGGCGGGGCTCAACTTGAAAGTTTTCGCCAAAGTGGGAGGGGGGGGCCCAATGTGTAAGACATTGAAAACCTCTGCCCTAAAGAAATCAGCTCTTTTACCTGGAAAGAAATACAAAGACCCCCTAACAGTAAAGCACACCACCCAACCAACCCCCCAAAATAAAAAACCTAACTCTTACAAAAACCTAAGCTACCCATTGCCCTGAAAAGGCATTTGTATGGGCAAAAAAGGGCATTCAGCTCTTTTACCTAAAGCCCAAAACCCCAATCTAAAAAAAAAAAAAACATCCAAATTAAAAAAAACAAAAAAACATAATTTATGTAAGAACTTACCTGATAAATTCATTTCTTTCATATTAGCAAGAGTCCATGAGCTAGTGACGTATGGGATATACATTCCTACCAGGAGGGGCAAAGTTTCCCAAACCTTAAAATGCCTATAAATACACCCCTCACCACACCCACAATTCAGTTTAACGAATAGCCAAGAAGTGGGGTGATAAGAAAAAAGTGCGAAAGCATATAAAATAAGGAATTGGAATAATTGTGCTTTATACAAAAAAATCATAACCACCGCAAAAAAGGGCGGGCCTCATGGACTCTTGCTAATATGAAAGAAATGAATTTATCAGGTAAGTTCTTACATAAATTATGTTTTCTTTCATGTAATTAGCAAGAGTCCATGAGCTAGTGACGTATGGGATAATGACTACCCAAGATGTGGATCTTTCCACACAAGAGTCACTAGAGAGGGAGGGATAAAATAAAGACAGCCAATTCCTGCTGAAAATAATCCACACCCAAAATAAAGTTTAATGAAAAACATAAGCAGAAGATTCAAACTGAAATCGCTGCCTGAAGTACTTTTCTACCAAAAACTGCTTCAGAAGAAGAAAATACAACAAAATGGTAGAATTTGGTAAAAGTATGCAAAGAGGACCAAATTGCCGCTTTGCAAATCTGATCAACCGAAGCTTCATTCCTAAACGCCCAGGAAGTAGAAACTGACCTAGTAGAATGAGCTGTAATCCTATGAGGCGGAGTCTTACCCGACTCAACATAGGCAAGATGAATTAAAGATTTCAACCAAGATTCCAAAGAAATGGCAGAAGTTTTCTGGCCTTTCTAAAACCGGAAAAGATAACAAATAAACTAGAAGTCTTTCGGAAAGACTTAGTAGCTTCAACATAATATTTCAAAGCTCTAATAACATCCAAAGAATGCAACGATTTCTCCTTAGAATTCTTAGGATTAAGACATAATGAAGGAACCACAATGTCTCTACTAATGTTGTTGGAATTCACAACTTAGGTAAAAATTCAAAAGAAGTTCGCAACACCGCCTTATCCTGATGAAAAATCAGAAAAGGAGACTCACAAGAAAGAGCAGATAATTCAGAAACTCTTCTGGCAGAAGAGATGGCCAAAAGGAACAAAACTTTCCAAGAAAGTAATTTAATATCCAATGAATGCATAGGTTCAAATGGAGGAGCTTGAAGAGACCCCAGAACCAAATTCAAACTCCAAGGAGGAGAGATTGACTTAATGACAGGCTTTATACGAACCAAAGCTTGTACAAAACAATGAATATCAGGAAGAATAGCAATCTTTCTGTGAAAAAGAACAGAAAGAGCAGAGATTTGACCTTTCAAGGAACTTGCGCACAAACCCTTATCTAAACCATCCTGAAGAAACTGTAATATTCTCGGTATTCTAAAAGAATGCCAAGAAAAATGATGAGAAAGACACCAAGAAATATAAGTCTTCCAGACTCTATAATATATCTCTCTGGATACAGATTTACGAGCCTGTAACATAGTATTAATCACAGAGTCAGAGAAACCTCTTTGACCAAGAATCAAGCGTTCAATCTCCATACCTTTAAATTTAAGGATTTCAGATCCTGATGGAAAAAAGGACCTTGAGACAAAAGGTCTGGTCTTAACGGAAGAGTCCACGGTTGGCAAGAGGCCATCCGGACAAGATCCGCATACCAAAACCTGTGAGGCCATGCCGGAGCTACCAGCAGAACAAACGAGCATTCCTTCAGAATCTTGGAGATTACTCTTGGAAGAAGAACTAGAGGCGGAAAGATATAGGCAGGATGATACTTCCAAGGAAGTGATAATGCATCCACTGCCTCCGCCTGAGGATCCCGGGATCTGGACAGATACCTGGGAAGTTTCTTGTTTAGATGAGAAGCCATCAGATCTATTTCTGGAAGTTCCCACATTTGAACAATCTGAAGAAATACCTCTGGGTGAAGAGACCATTCGCCCGGATGCAACGTTTGGCGACTGAGATAATCCGCTTTCCAATTGTCCATACCTGGGATATGAACCGCAGAGATTAGACAGGAGCTGGATTCTGCCCAAACCAAAATTCGAGATACTTCTTTCATAGCCAGAGGACTGTGAGTCCCTCCTTGATGATTGATGTATGCCACAGTTGTGACATTGTCTATCTGAAAACAAATGAACAACTCTCTCTTCAGAAGAGGCCAAGACTGAAGAGCTCTGAAAATTGCACGGAGTTCCAAAATATTGATCGGAAATCTCACCTCCTGAGATTCCCAAACCCCTTGTGCCGTCAGATACCCCCACACAGCTCCCCAACCTGTAAGACTTGCATCTGTTGAGATTATAGTCCAGGTCGGAAGAACAAAGAAGCCCCCTGAACTAAACGATGGTGATCTGTCCACCATGTCAGAGAGTGTCGTAAAATCGGTTTAAAGATATTAATTGAGATATCTTTGAGTAATCCCTGCACCATTGGTTCAGCATACAGAGCTGAAGAGGTCGCATGTGAAAACGAGCAAAGGAGATCGCATCTGATGCGGCAGTCCTAAGACCCAACATTTCCATGCATAAGGCTACCAAAGGGAATGATTGTGACTGAAGGTTTTGACAAACTGATATCAATGTTAAACTTCTCTTGTCTGACAAGGACAGAGTCATAGACACTGAATTTATCTAGAAACCTAAAAAGGTTACCCTTGTCTGAGGAATCAATGAACTGTTTGGTAAATTGATCCTCCAACCATGAACTTGAAGAAACAACACAAGTCGATTCGTATGAGATTCTTCGAAAATGAGAAGACTGAGCAAGTACCAAGATATCGTCCAAATAAGGAAATACCAAAACCCTATTCTCTGATTACAGAAAGAAGGGCACCGAGAACCTTTGAAAAAAATTCTTGGAACTGAGGCTAGGCCAAACGGTAGAGCCACAAAACTGGTAATGCTTGTCTAAAAAGAGAATCTCAGACACTAAAAGTGATCTGGATGAATCGGAATATGCAGATACACATCCTGTAAATCTATTGTAGACATATAATGCCCTTGCTAAACAAAAGGCAGGATAGTCCTACAGTAACCATCTTGAATGTTGGTATCCTAACATAACGATTCAATAATGATAGATCCGGAACTGGTCGGAAGGAATTGACCTTCTTTGGTACAATGAAGAGATAAAATAAAACCCCAGCCCCTGTTCCAGAACTGGAACTGGCATAAATACTCCAGCCAACTCTAGATCTGAAACACATTTCAGAAATGCTGAGCCTTGCTGTGTTAACTGGGACACGGGAAAGAAAAGAATCTCTTAGCAGGAGGCCTTAACTTGAAGCCAATTCTGTACCTTTCTGAAACAATGTTTCTGAAACCAGAGATTAAGAACGGAATTGATCCAAATTTCTTTGAAGAAAACGTAATCTGCCCCATACCAGCTGAGCTGGAATAAGGGCCGCACCTTCATAGGTACTTAGGAGCTGGCTATAGGTTTCTATAAGGCTTGGATATAATCCAAACTGGAAATAGTTTCCAAACTGATACCGCTCCTGAGGATGAAGTATCAGGCTTTTGTTCCTTGTTGTGAGGAAAGGAACAAAAATGATTATTTACCCTGGAAAGAAAGGGAAAGCAAAGTTGACTTAGAAGACATGTCAG
Source organism: Bombina bombina (assembly GCF_027579735.1). Classification (NCBI taxonomy): domain Eukaryota; kingdom Metazoa; phylum Chordata; class Amphibia; order Anura; family Bombinatoridae; genus Bombina; species Bombina bombina. The sequence goes on along the minus strand of NC_069504.1, from coordinate 398,343,286 downwards.
CATTCCAAGTTTAATCCATAAAGCTTTTCTAGCTAAAATAGCTAGAGACATATACCTGACATCAACTCTAATGATATCAAAAGATGGTATCACCAATAAAATTATTAGCATGTTATAGAATAATAATAATGCTATAAAATTATGATCTGTTACTTGTTGCGCTAAAGCTTCTAACCAAAAAGTTGAAGCTGCAGCAACATCCGCTAAAAATATAGCAGGTCTAAGAAGATTACCTGAACATAAGTAAGCTTTTCTTAGAAAGGATTCAATTTTCCTATCTAAAGGATCCTTAAATGAAGTACTATCTGCCGTAGGAATAGTAGTACATTAGCAGGAGTAGAGACAGCCCCATAACCTTAGGGATTTTTGTCCCAAAAAACTCTAATCTGTCAGATGGCACAGGATATAATTTGCTTAAACGTCTAGAAGGAGTAAATAAATTACCCAAATTATTCCATTCCCTGGAAATTACTTCAGAAATAGCATCAGGGAGATAAAACACTTCTGGAATAACTACAGGAGATTTAAAAACCTTATTTAAACGTTTACATTTAGTATCAAGAGGACCAGAATCCTCTATTTCTAATGCAAATAACACTTCTTTAAGTAAAGAACGAATAAATTCCATCTTGAACAAATACAAAGATTTATCAGCATCAACCTCTGAGACAGAAACCTCTGAACCAGAAGAACCATTATCAGTATCAGAATGATGATGTTCATTTAAAAATTCAGCTGAAAAAAGAGAAGTTTTAAAAGACTTTTATGTATACTAGAAGGAGAAATAACAGACATAGCCTTCTTAATGGATTTAAAAAATAAAATCTCTTATGTTATCAGGAACACTCTGAAAATTAGATGTTGACGGAACAGCAACAGGTAATGTAACAGTACTAAAGGAAATTTTATCTGCATTAATAAGTTTGACATGACATGCAATACAAATAACAGCTGGAGAAACAGATACCAAAAGTTTATAGCAGATACACTTAGCTTGGTAGCTCCAGCACTGTGCAGTGATTTTCCTGAAGTATCTTCTGACTCAGTTGCAACGTGGAACATCTTGCAATATGTAAAAGAAAAAAACAACATATAAAGCAAAATTGATCAAATTCCTTAAATGACAGTTTCAGGAATGGGAAAAAAATGCCAGTGAACAAGCTTCTATGCAACCAGAAGCAATAAATAATGAGACTTAAATAATGTGGAGACAAAAATGACGCCCATATTTTTTAGCGCCAAAAAAGACGCCCACATTATTTGGCGCCTAAATGCTTTTGGCGCCAAAAATGACGCCACATCCGGAACGCCGACATTTTTGACGCAAAAAAAACGTCAAAAAATGACGCAACTTCCGGCGACACGTATGACGCCGGAAACAGAAAAAAAATTTTGCGCCAAAAAAGTCTGCGCCAAGAATGACGCAATAAAATGAAGCATTTTCTGCCCCCGCGAGCCTAACAGCCCACAGGGAAAAAGTCAAATTTTTTAAGGTAAGAAAAAATGATTGAAACAAATGCATTTATCCCAAATATGAAACTGACTGTCTGAAAAATAAGGAATGTTGAACATTCTGAGTCAAGGCAAATAAATGTTTGAATACATATATTTAGAACTTTATAAATAAAGTGCCCAACCATAGCTTAGAGTGTCACAGAAAATAAGATTTACTTACCCCAGGACACTCATCTACATGTTTGTAGAAAGCCAAACCAGTACTGAAACGAGAATCAGCAGAGGTAATTGTATATATAAGAGTATATCGTCGATCTGAAAAGGGAGGTAAGAGATGAATCTCTACGACCGATAACAGAGAACCTATGAAATAGACCCCGTAGAAGGAGATCACTGTATTCAAATAGGCAATACTCTCCTCACATCCCTCTGACATTCACTGCACGCTGAGAGGAAAACCGGGCTCCAACTTGCTGCAGAGCGCATATCAACGTAGAATCTAGCACAAACTTACTTCACCACCTCCATCGGAGGCAAAGTTTGTAAAACTGAATTGTGGGTGTGGTGAGGGGTGTATTTATAGGCATTTTAAGGTTTGGGAAACTTTGCCCCTCCTGGTAGGAATGTATATCCCATACGTCACTAGCTCATGGACTCTTGCTAATTACATGAAAGAAACCTAACACTAACCCCCGAAGATCCATTTACAGTTTCTGAAGTCCGGACATCCATCCTCATCCAGGCGGCGAGAAGTCTTCATCCAGGCGGCGTCCTCTATCTTCATCCCGGCGGCACGGAGCGGATCCATCCTTGAAGACATCTGGCGCTGAGCGTCCTCTTTATACGGTCACCGCTGTACACTGGATCTTCAATGCAAGGGGGCCTTTTCAAGATGGCGTCCCTTGCATTCCTATTGGCTGATTTGATTCTTGAAATTCAAATCAGCCAACAGAATGAGAGCTACTGAAATCCTATTGGCTGTTCAAAACAGCCAATAGGATGAGAGATAATGAAATTCTATTGGCTATTCAAATCAGTTTAGTTATAATAGTTTAGTATAATAGTTATGTTAGGTTAATATATAGTTTAAACTTAGGTTTTTTAATTTCACAGGTAAGTTTTTATTTATTTTAAGATAGGGATATTGTAATTTTAATATAAAGTTAGGGGGTTGTTAGGTTTAGGGGTTAATAGTTAAATTTATTTTTTAGCGATGTGGGGGCTGGCGGTTTAGGGGTTAATAGGTTTATTTAGTGGCGGTGATGTGGGAGGCCAGAGGTTTAGGGGTTAATACATTTATTATAGTGGCGGCATTGTCGGGGAGCGGCGGAATAGGGGTTAATAACTTTTATTAGTGGTGGCGATGTCGGGGAGCAGCGGAATAGGGGTTAATAACTTTTATTAGTGGTGGCGATGTCGGGAGCGGCAGATTAGGGGTTAATAACTTTATTTTAGTGTCGGCAATGTGGGGGGCGGCAGATAAGGGGTGTTTAGACTTGGGGATGCGCTACGGAGCTTTTCATTCCGCGCTTCAGGTGTTAGTTTTTTGTTAGTTTTTTTTCTAACACTCTCTCCCCATTGATGTCTATGGGGAAAGCGTGAACAAGCACGTCGAAGCAGCCCTTGGATTTTGTGCGGTATGGAGCTTAACGCAACCATATCGCATGCACAAGAAGGCTTTTAAGAAACTCGTAATGGCAGCGCTATGAAGAGTGAAATAACGCAACTTTTGTTGTGTTCGTTTCACACCCTATTTAGTGCAAAACTCGTAATCTATGTACAGTCCTGAGCCTAGATAGTAGCAGATCCTTTCTAAAGGGATATGAAACCCAAAAAATGTTCTTTTGTTATTCAGAGAGAACATACAATTTTCTGATTCTGATTGGCTGATTAAAATTTTTCAGCCAATAGGAATGCAAGGAACGCCATCTTGAATCGCGTCCCTTGCATTGAAGATTCAGTGAACGGCGGCGACCATATGAAGAGGATGCTCCGCGCGGGATGCTCCGCACCGGATGTCTTCAGGATGGACCTGCTCCGCACCGGCTTGATGAAGATCGAAGAGGCCGTCTGGATGAAGACTTCTTGCCGCCTGGATGAGGACTTCGCCGGCTGGATGAAGATAGAAGAGGCTGCCTGGATGAAGACTTCGCCAGGATGAAGATCGTTCAAGCGGGACTTCACAGGTAAGGTAAGTTTGTATTTATTTTAGCTAGGTAGTTAGAAAAATGTTAATAACTATTTACTAACTAGTCTACCTAGTTAAAATAAATACAAACTTACCTGTGAAATAAAATTAAAACCTAAGCTAGATACAATTTAACTATTAGTTTACAGGTAAATATGTATTTAGTTTAAATAGAAATTATTTAGTTAATAATTGTAAATTTAATTTAGATCTAATTTAATTATGTTAAAGTTAGGGGGCGGTTAGGTTTAGGGTTAGGGTTAGGTTTAGGGGTTAATATAGTTTAATTTAGCTTGTTGCGATGTGGGGGGCTGGCGGTTTAGGGGTTAATAGGTTTATTTAGTTAATAATTGTAAATTTAATTTAGCTATATTTGTATTATGTTAAATTTAGGGGGTGTTAGGTTTAGGGTTACGTTAGGGTTACATTAGGGTTAGGGTTACGTTAGGGTTAGGTTTAGGGGTTAATATAGTTTAATTTAGCTTGCTGCAATGTGGGGGGCTGGCGGTTTAGGGGTTAATAATGTAGTATAGTGGCAGTAATATCGGGAGTGGCAGATTAGGGGTTAATAATTTTATTTAGGTGGCGGCGATATCGGGAGCGGCAGATTAGGGGTTAATAACTTTATTTTAGTGTCGGCAATGTGGGGGGCGGCAGATAAGGGGTGTTTAGACTTGGGGATGTGCTACGGAGCTTTTCATTCCGCGCTTCAGGTGTTAGTTTTTTGTTAGTTTTTTTTCTAACACTCTCTCCCCATTGATGTCTATGGGGAAAGCGTGAACAAGCACGTCGAAGCAGCCCTTGGATTTTGTGCAATATGGAGCTTAACGCAACCATATCGCATGCACAAGAAGGCTTTTAAGAAACTCGTAATGGCAGCGCTATGAAGAGTGAAATAACGCAACTTTTGTTGTGTTCGTTTCGCACCCTATTTAGTGCAAAACTCGTAATCTATGTACAGTCCTGAGCCTACATAGTAGCAGATCCTTTCTAAAGGGATATGAAACCCAAAAAATGTTCTTTTGTTATTCAGAGAGAACATACAATTTTCTGATTCTGATTGGCTGATTAAAATTTTTCAGCCAATAGGAATGCAAGGAACGCCATCTTGAATCGCGTCCCTTGCATTGAAGATTCAGTGAACGGCGGCGACCGTATGAAGAGGATGCTCCGCGCGGGATGCTCCGCACCGGATGTCTTCAGGATGGACCTGCTCCGCACCGGCTTGATGAAGATCGAAGAGGCCGTCTGGATGAAGACTTCTTGCCGCCTGGATGAGGACTTCGCCGGCTGGATGAAGATAGAAGAGGCTGCCTGGATGAAGACTTCGCCAGGATGAAGATCGTTCAAGCGGGACTTCACAGGTAAGGTAAGTTTGTATTTATTTTAGCTAGGTAGTTAGTAAATAGTTAATAACTATTTACTAACTAGTCTACCTAGTTAAAATAAATACAAACTTACCTGTGAAATAAAATTAAAACCTAAGCTAGATACAATTTAACTATTAGTTTACAGGTAAATATGTATTTAGTTTAAATAGAAATTATTTAGTTAATAATTGTAAATTTAATTTAGATCTAATTTAATTATGTTAAAGTTAGGGGGGGGGTTAGGTTTAGGGTTAGGGTTAGGTTTAGGGGTTAATATAGTTTAATTTAGCTTGTTGCGATGTGGGGGGCTGGCGGTTTAGGGGTTAATAGGTTTATTTAGTTAATAATTGTAAATTTAATTTAGCTATATTTGTATTATGTTAAAGTTAGGGGGTGTTAGGTTTAGGGTTACGTTAGGGTTACATTAGGGTTAGGGTTACGTTAGGGTTAGGTTTAGGGGGTAATATAGTTTAATTTAGCTTGCTGCAATGTGGGGGGCTGGCGGTTTAGGGGTTAATAATGTAGTATAGTGGCAGTAATATCGGGAGTGGCAGATTAGGGGTTAATAATTTTATTTAGGTGGCGGCGATATCGGGAGCGGCAGATTAGGGGTTAATAACTGTAGGCAGGCATTGGCGATGTCGGGGGCAGCAGATTAGGGGTGTTTAGACGTAGGGTTTATGTTAGGGTGTTAGGTTTAAACAGTATTTTTATTTCCCCATAGACATCATTGGGGCTGCGTTACGGAACTTTTGTTTCCGCAATCGCAGGTGTTAGTTTTTTTTTGCCGGCTCTCCCCGTTGATGTCTATGGGGAAATCGTGCACGAGCACGACTCAGCAGCTCTCTGTTTGTGTGCGGTATGGAGCTCAACACAACCATATCGCACGCAAAAGGCGTATGTTTGAAAACTTATAATGGCAGCGCTATAGAAAATTAAATAACGTAACTTTTGTTGCATTTGTTAATTTCTCTATAGCGCTCAAAACTCGTAATCTAGCTGTGTGTTTCCTACCAAGACTTGCAAGAGCAAATTAACTTTAAGCAAACCAGTGGTATGACTTAGCAATATAAACATGTGGATATCATAAGTCCCGTTGGTAAAATACCTATTAGTAAAATCCTCAAAAACATAAGGGCATATTGTCTATTACTAGGTTTATGCCAACACACTTCTCCATAGTTCCTTTCAAACATAACATCCCAGACCAAATACCCAGGATATCAGTCCTTGTCTCCTCGTCTCACCTAGCCCACGCCGTGTCTCACATGTCATGGGGCACTCTCTAGGGAAGGAAAAAGGCTGTATAACATTGGGGAGTTCCCGAGTGTCACACTGAATGGGCTGTTCATCTCCTTCAGTACATCTCCAGCTATCATACATTGCCTTGCGATCTGGGGCTCCACGGAATCATGTCCTGCAGTTATCCAGGCCGTGTGAGGGCCAGACTGATCGTTACAGTGGTGGCTAAGAACAGTCTCCTTACTCCCTGTGTCCAGAGATGAAATCAAGGCAAAAATTTTCACTGGGGTAAGAGGGCAGTCTGCTCTGAAGGTGACAACCGTTAATGTTGATACTTTAGGATTATCAAAGTTGAAAAATGCAGGAACTGTATGGGTTTGTAAGTAGAGATTCCCCATGTTATCTCTAACGTCCCCATAAGTATGTCATGGGGGATCGATCATGGGTTGCAGCCTCTTTACATGAACTTCATTTCCCATGCCGCAAATGCTGCCACCAGCGAGAGCTCCACATGTACATTAGGACTAGTATCCAGCTCGGTCTCTGAAATAGTTGCCTGGGTTGCTGCGGACAGAGGATTAGTCCCGACATCTTTTCTCTCAGGGTAGGATTGCCTCCCTTCCTCACTATAAGCTGTTGCAAGGAAGGCCTTGGTTTTAGCGTCCGGAGTATCTGTCTCCCCCAAGCAGAAGGAATAGCCATGGCGTGCGGCTGCACTAATCCGGAACCGGAACAAGCAGAAAGGTAAAAGGTCATCCAATGAAAGGCCGGCTATAGTGCCGTAGCCAGGGTGATCAACCCCAAATATTAACCCCTTAATGACCACAATGTACCCTGTATGTCACTGGTCGTTAAGGGTTTTTTCAGGGCATAATAGCACAAATCTAGCAAGAACACGCTATTAATGCCCTCCCTCCAGCAGGCTTTGTGGAATAGAGCAGTCTCAACGCTGGTGGCAAGACCGCGCTATAAAACAAACAAGTCCCAAAAAAAGGCCAGCGACATACATGGTACGTCGCTGGTCCTTAAGGGGTTAATGCCACATAGAAAGAAAGGAGGAAGGCACTGCTCGGGGAGTAAAATACAAGAAAAAATACTTTATTAGCATCCAATGAAAAATAGGAAGCAATAAACTCCAAAAAGTGGTACAGACAACAGACAGTCATGGAGGGACAAACTGCCTGACGCATTTCACGCCCCCTAGTGGCGCTTAATCATTGGCTAAAGTGTTGGTGAAGAGTCATGCCTTATATACACACAAGTTAATCCTTCCCACACCAAGAAAAATTAAAACATAAGATATACTTATACATTACAACAGAATGAAACCCTCGATAAAGTAAAAAAATTAAAAAATAAAGAACACAAATACAGATACAGATTCTAAATGGACCACTCTATCCAATAGTACACAGTATAAAATGTCACCAGGTATCAAATGAAACTATTGAAAAGATATATATATATATATATATATATATATATATGCAAGTTTACAGGCTAAGAATCACCTATGGGGATGAATACAAAATACAAAATATACTAGAACGCAATTTTTCAATATATAAATATGAATGTGAGCATATAATATATGATATATAATATATGGGGCTATCAGTCTGATAAATAACTTCACTATTCCCTTATTGGTATTTGTAAGGGCTCTAATAGAGCCCTCTAGTCTATAAGACAATGGCACTATGTAACAAATATTATATATATCAGAAGCTAATTATCAATAAAATAGTTTATGTCGCATTCTTTATTCATACCTATAGTATTAGTATAGTATTTAATTTTGTAATTCAATAAAGTTATTTCTTATCTAAAATGTTGTATTTATCTACACCCCTAGGGGGGAGTATTGCTCTATCTATAATTTGTATTGTCATATCAGCTATATGACTGAAGTGATAATAGTTAAAATGATTAGCGACTGCTGAATCTATGAAGTAGTTTTTTACATCCCTGATGTGTTCTCCAAACCTAGTTCTAACCTCACGAGAAGTTTTACCAACATATTGACTTTTGCATAAATTAGAAGTAAGTAAATACACCACAAATGTGGTCTTACAGTTTGCATAGAAATCGATCTGGTAAACATTATTATCCTGAGTTGATATAAAACTATTCCAGATTTTTAGGTTGGTACAGGTTGTACAGTTCCTACTTCCACATTTAAAATTACCCTTCTTGGATAGCCAACATAAGGCACTCGGATTTTGTTTAGATCTAACCACACTGGGAGATAATGATTTTGCTAGAGTCTTAGGTTTCCTAGAGACAAATCTACACCTGTCGACAAGTGGTTTCAATACAGAATCACCCATTAACAAGTGCAGATGCTTTCTAAGAATTTTAACTACGCTAGTAAATTGTTGTGTATACTCTGTTGATTTTTCCTTTTAGACCTATAGTTTTGCTCATCTGTCTCCCCCAGATCAGCATCGGCACTCGTGTCATCATCCTTTTTATCACATATCGAGTACGCCAAATCAGGGGTTTCTCCCAGGATAGTACCACGAGCAGTCAGCTGGGGGACGAGTGTTCTAGCTTTTTGTTGGCTGGGTAGGTTAGTGGTTCTACCAAAGCACTTATCAATTTGCAGGTGAAGGTTTTGAAAGTGTTCGTCCAACATGTGTAGCAGCGTTTCTTCTAATATCTGCGTCTCCATTTGTAAATGAGAGTGTTCTGTTAAGTTACAATTGAACTGGTTTGATAACCCAGGGACCTGGGGGGGGGGGGTATATATGCGGTAGCTTTAACGACACTAACAGTCAGTCCATAAAGGCCCAACAACCTTGTGGCTAGTCGTAGTGCAGTCAGCTGAGGAACATAGGTAGGTCTGTTTTGTGCTAGATGTCTCCAGACTCCTCTTGAATAACACAAGGCTATGTGGCCTATATTTTCCAAACAGAAAGTTACGTGAAAGTTGAGGAATCACTCCCAAATAACAGATTGAGACCAGGAGCTCTTCACACACACGTCCTACTGCAACAGCTATAGGCTCCGCCCCGAATATAACTTATTTTGTTGAATTTGTGATATGTTATCCCATATAGTCTTGTCTGTATTAAGAAATAAGTTTCAATGATATTGGTCTTAAATTACACTTAGCTAGATTACGAGTTGTGCGTTTGTCTTTTAACGCTGAAAATATGGTATTTTCAGTGTTAAAACAGCACCGCAGCCATTACAAGTCTTGTCGGTATAGGTGTACCGCAAGCCTTTTTGCCTGTAACGCAACGTCAGTACCGCACTCGTAAAAATTACGTTTTTTTCATGGGATTCCCATAGCGCCGCCATTATGAAAAAAAACCTGCGTTATAGCCTAAAACGACAAAATCCGTACCGCCATCTAAAAGCAGTAGTTATGAGTTTTACGCAACAAAACTGTTACATAAAACTCATAACTAAAGTGTTACAAAGTACACTAAACACCCATAAACTACCTATTAACCCCTAAACCGAGGCCCTCCCGCATCACAAACACTATATTAAATTTATTGACCCCTAATCTGCCGCTCCCGATATCGCCGCCACTAAAACAAAATATTAACTCCTATTCTGCCGCTCCCCGATATCGTCACCATTATAATAAACGTATTAACCCCTAAACCGTCGCCCTCCCACATCGCAAACACTATTTATAATAATTAAACCCTAATCTGCCGTCCGCCCACATCGCCCACACTATACTAAAGTTATTAAGCCTTACACCGCCGCCAGTATAATACACCTATTAACCCCTAAACCGCAAGTCCCCCACAACGAAATATACTAAAGTAAACTATTAACCCCTAAAGCAAAAGCCCCCACATCGCAATAAACTAAATTAAACTAGTAACCCATAAACCTAAAGCCCCCCTAACTTTAGATTAAAATTACAATTTCCCTATCTTAAATTAAATTAAAACTTACCTGTCAAATTAGAAAAACTAAGTTTAAACTAACAATTAAAATAATATAATTATTAAACTAAAATTAAACTAACTACCAATTAAAAAAATACTAAAATACACATTAAAAAAATTCTAACACTACATTACACATTACAAAGTATCTAATTACAAAAAATAAAAAGACTAAATTACAAAAACGAACAAACACTAAATTACGAAAAATGACAAACGAAATGATCAAAAATAAAAAAGAATTACACCTAATCTAATAGCCCTATAAAAATAAAAATGCCCACCCCAAAAAAAACAATCCCTTACCTACAATAAACTACCAATAGCCCTTAAAAGGGCCTTTTGTAGGGCATTGCCCTAAGTTAAACAGCTTTTTTACCTGTAAAAAAAAAACAAAGACCATCCAACAGTAAAACCCCCCACCCAACCAACCCCCCAAAATAAAAAAACCTAACTCTAAAAAAAAAACCTAAGCTACCCATTGCCCTTAAAAGGGCATTTGGATGGGCATTGCCCTTAAAAGAGCATTTAGCTCTTTTACAAGCCCAAACCCTAAACTAAAAAAAAAAACCCACACAAAAAATTGAATCAGCCAATAGAATGAGAGCTGCTTAAATCCTTTTCAAATTTTTCAGCCAATAGGAATGCAAGGGACACCATCTTGAATCGTGTACCTTGCATTGAAGATTTAGTGTATGGCAGTGACCGTATGAAGAAGATGCTCCGTGCCGGATGTCTTCAGGATTGACCCACTCCGCACCGCCAGGATCAAGATAGAAGATGCCGCCTTGATGAAGATTGAAGAGGCCGTCTGGATGAAGACTTCTCGCCGCTTGGATGAGGACTTCGCCACCGGGATGAAGTTTGAAGAGGCTGCCTGGATGAAGACTTCTCACCGCCTGGATGAGGACTTCGCAGACGGGATGAAGATCATTCAAGCGGGACTTCAAAAACTATAAGTGGATCGTCTGGGGTTTTTCGGTGGGTTTTTATTTTAGATTAGGGTTTGGGCAGCAAAAGCGCTAAATGCCCTTTTAAGGGCAATGTCCATACAAATGCCCTTTTCAGGGCAATGGGTAGATTAGGTTTTTTTAGATAGGTTTTTTATTTTGTGGATACAAATGAAACCTGAGAGAGAAAATAGATTACTTTACATACACTTATTTTGATGTCTTAGGAAATCAGGCTCTTGTCATAGGCTCATCTATTGCATATCTAATTTCATACTTTTCAAATTAAGGATTTTTATATTAAGAGTAGTTTAAACAATATATAAACATGGTTTTGATTATATTTAACACTGAAGGTAATGACTTATAGAGCAATGTGTATGCTTCTTTTCATAAATGTAATGATTTAAATATATTGCAAAATAGATTGTTTTCACAAAACATAGTCACGCCTTAACCAACAAATATCAACCTGCATATTTATATTGTAACACTTTATGTACATGAAAAGGAAAAAGTAAATAAATGTTTCTTGTCATAGGCTCCCTTACAAAATGGCAAAGTACAGGTTAATGAAAATTTGTGATATAACTTTAAGAAATTTGGTATAAATAGAGCTCTGAACAGGTGCATCAATTAGCAGTGACCAAGTGCATGGAGCACGAAACGTTTGCTGTTTTTTGCACCTGTTCTACAACCTGTTTTTGCACTACTGTGCTTACCACTTTTTAATCTATCTTGTATGATTTTAACAAGTTTGGAATAAAATTGAACTTTTATATATCTGTGGGCTTGGAGCACTTATTTTTCCCTACATTGGATGGACTGTTTTTATTTTGTGGGTTTGGGGGGGGGTGGGGGGTTGTAATGTTAGTGGGTCTTTGTATTTTTTTTTTTTCATTAAAAGAGCTGATATCTTTAGGGCAATGCCCTACAAAAGGCCCTTTAAAGGGCCATTGGTAGTTTATTGTAGATTAGGTTTTTTATTTTGGGATTTTTTTTTTTTAATGGGTATTAGAATAGGAATAATTTTTATTATTTTTGATAATTTGTTTGTTATTTTGTGTAATGTATTTTTTTTCGCTTACGGCTGGGTTTTTATATTTAGATTAGGGCTTGGGCAGCAAAAGAGCTAAATGCCCTTTTAAGGGCAATGCCCATACCAATGCCCTTTTCAGGGCAATGGGTAGATTAGGTTTTACTTTATTTTTATTTTGTGGGTTTGGGGGTGGGGGTTTGTATACTGTTAGGGTGTGTTTGTTTGTTTTTGTAGCAAAAGAGCTATTAACTTTAGGGCAATGCCCTACAAAAGGCCCTTTTAAGGGCCCTTGGTAGTTTGGGGGTAGGGGTTTGTTTACTGTTAGGGGGTGTTTTTTTTGTAGCAAAAGAGCTGTTAACTTTAGGGCAGTGCCCTACAAAAGGCCCTTTAAGGGCCCCCAAAAGGCCCTTTTAATTGTCCTTGGTAGTTTATTCTAGATACGGCTTTCTTATTTTAGGGTGTTTTTTTTTTAAGGGTATTAGAATAGGAATAATTTTTATTTTTTTGGATAATTTCAGGTTTTTTTTTTTCGATTTTAGAATCCAATAAAGTTCTTTCTTATCTAAAATGTTGCATTTATTTCCACCCCTAGGGGGGAGTATTGCTCCCCCTTGGGCTGGGTTTTTATTTTTAGATTAGGGCTTGGGCAGCAAAAGAGCTAAATGCCCTTTTAAGGTCAATGCCCATACAAATGCCCTTTTCAGGGCAATGGGTAGATTAGGTTTTACTTTATTTTTTATTTTGTGGGTTTGGGGGGTGGGGGTTTGTATACTGTTAGGGGGGTGTTTGATTGTTTTTTTGTAGCAAAAGAGCTATTAACTTTAGGGCAATGCCCTACAAAAGGCCCTTTTGAGGGCCCTTGGTAGTTTGGGGGTGGGGGTTTGTATACTGTTAGGGGTGTTTGTTTTTTTGTAGCAAAAGAGCTGTTAACTTTAGGGCAGTGCCCTACAAAAGGCCCTTTTAAGGGCCCCCAAAAGGCACTTTAATTGTCCTTGGTAGTTTAATCTAGATACGGCTTTTTTATTTTAGGGTGTTTTTTTTTTTTTAAAAGGGTATTTGTTAGAAATGGGGTCTCCAGTTGGCAGTTGGTTTGCACCCTGTCCAAGTAGGGACCCTCACTCTAGTTAGGATAAGGGAGATACCCGCTTAGATAACCCCTGCTCACCCCCTTGGTAGCTTGGCACGAGCAGCAGGCTTATCTCAGAAGCAATGTGTAAAGCATTTGCACATAACACACAGTAACACAGTGAAAACACTACAAAAGGACACCACACCAGTTTTAGAAAAAATAGCCAATATTTAACTATTTAAAACAAGACCAAATACAATAAAAATCCAGCATACAGTAATAAAAATATGAATGCTGCAAGATGTATTCAAAAATACAGTTCCTTGCAGTCGATAGCTCCACCTGGGGCTATCACGGCATCGTGATACACAAAGCCAATAGTTCAGGCCGGCCGCGGCGTCGCGAGCCAGCTACGGTGTCGGGAAGACCCGCAAGCAGTACCTTGGATTTGCAGGGCGTCGTGATCCTTGCGGTGAGCTCCGGAGAGTGGCGTTGCTTCCGGAGTCGGTGCAGGAGTCGTCGGGCCCTTGGCGTTCACACGCGTTGCGGATCGAACTCCGGGCTGATGAAGTCAGGTGCGCCGGCGTCGGGGCTGTGATGTGAAGCGGGACGATGCGACGTGCGATGCAGGCAGTGGCTTGGTGACGGCGCCCAGCAGCGTCGGTGAGACCAGGGCTGCGGTGTGAAGTGGGGTGGTGCAACGTGCGGTGTCCACAGGTCACGGTGCAGGCAGGGATGCTTGGTGACGACACTGGAGTCAATGGTGCTGGCGTCGGTGGTCCGGGGCTGCGGTGTGGGACGGGACGGTGCTTCGTGTTCTTCACGAGCGGAGTTCACAGGCCACGGTGCAGGCAGCGGCGCCGGTGTCAGCAGGAGCGGCATCGTTGGGGATGCCCAGGCTGCGGTGTGAGCAGGCGATGCCGGAGTGCGGGGCCCACAGGTCACGGTGTGAGCAGCGACTCAGTGAAGTCGTCCGATGACGGCATAGGTGAGACCAGGGCCGCGGTGCAAAGCGGGGCAATACGGTTCCGTGCGGCGTCGACAAGTCACAGTGCAGGGCAGCGGCGTCGGTGGCGGCGTCGCAGTGATTTCTCCTCTTGAACAGCACAAAACACACAGTTCCCAGTGCTGCAGGTCGAGGAAACTGAAGTCTTTGGTGTCCCTGAGACTTCCAACAGGAGGCAAGCTCTACTCCAAGCCCTTAAAGAACTTTCTCAAGCAGGACACACAGCAAAGTTTACCCTTTTCACTCTTTTCAGGCAGAAGCAGCAACTGCAGGCCAGTCCAGCAAAGCAACACAGCAAAGGGACAGTACTCCTCCTCCAGCTCTTCAGCTCTTCTCCTTGCAGAGGTTCCTCGTGAGTCCAGCAAGATCCTAGAAAGATTCCAGAAAGATTCTAAAGTCTGTAGTTTTGGGTGCTCTTCTTATACCCATTTTGGCCTTTGAAGTAGGTTTACTTCAAAGAAGATTCTCACTTGCTTGTGAAGGCCTCAGGCACACACCAGGGGGTTGAAGTCTGCATTGTGTGAGGGCAGGCACAGTCCTTTCAGGTGTGAATGACCACTCCTCACCTCCCTCCTAGCAGAGATGGCTCATCAGGAAATGCGGGCTACACCCCAGCTCCCTTTGTGTCACTGTCTAGTGAGAGGTGCAAACAGCCCAACTGTCAAACTGACCCAGACAGGGAATCCACAAACAAGGCAAAGTCACAGAATGGTTTAAGCAAGAAAATGCTCACTTTCTAAAAGGGGCATTTTCGAACACACAATCTTAAAGCCAACTTTACTAAAATATGTATTTTTAAATTGTGAGCTCAGGGACCCCAAACTCCACCTGACCATTTGCTCTCAAAGGGAATTTACGCTTTAATCATTTATAAAGGTAGCCCCCATGTTAACCTATGACAGAGTGAAAACTGAATTTGGCAGTATTTCACTGTTAGGACATATAAACCATATTACTATATGTCCTATCTTAACCATACACTGCACCCTGCCCATGGGGCTACCTAGGGGTGTCTTACATGTAAGAAAAGGGAAGGTTTAGGCCTGGAAAGTGGGTACACTTGCCAAGTCGAAAAGGCAGTTTAAAACTGCACACACAGACACTGCGGTGGCAGGTCTAAGACATGATTACAGGGCTACTTATGTGGGTGGCACAACCAGTGCTGCAGGCCCACTACAGTCGTAGCATTTGATTTACAAGCCCTGGGCACCTCTAGTGCACTTTACTAGGGACTTACCAGTAAATCAAATATGCCAATCATGGATAAACCAATCAACAGTACAATTGACCTAGGGGGCACTTGCACTTTAGCACTGATTAGCAGTGGTAAAGTGCACAGAGTCCAAAACCAGGAGGTCAGAAGGCAAAAAGACAGGGGAGACACGCCAAAAAGCTGCCAGGTCTAACAGTATTAGAATAGGAATAATTTTAATTTTTTTGGATAATTTTGTTGTTTTTTTTTGTAATGGTAGGATTTTTTATTATTTGTGATTTTAGTGTTTTTTTTATTTTTTGTAATTTTAGGTTTTAGTGTATGGTAGCTTAGGTTTTATTTCACAGGTAATTTTGTATTTTTTTTAACTAGGTAGTTAGTAAATAGTTATTAACTATTTACTAACTACCTAGTTAAAAAAATACAAAATTACCTGTGAAATAAAAATAAAACCTAACACCTAGATTACGAGTTTGGCGTTATAAGTCAAATAGCAGAGTTATGGCCCATAGCGCTTCATTTTTCCCTAACGCTGCTATTACAAGTTTTCGTAGCGCCACAAATATCCCCATCTACGCTCAAATCCATAACGCTCACCCAGACCCAGTAGTTATTGATATACCGATACCAAAAACATTCACGAATCATTTCAAAAATATCATACAAAGTACACTTACACTCATACAAACACTGTACAATTTTTAATTTTTAATAAAATATTGTTAATTACAAAATATAACGGATCAAAGTTACGAGATATCGGGTGTTAGAAAAAAAATGCATACAAACCCATTTTACATTGACTTACATAGACATACGTGAACATACTCTTATTTAGCTACATCTACGTACAAATAGCATCACATGCATACAGAATTAGATACATACAAACAATATACAGCACATTACGTACACAAAACATTTTTTTATTACGAAATTAACATGATTTAGCTTCTTTTTCACAGGACATGAAGTCACTCACTTTACGCTCAACACAAGTGTTGGAAGTTTTTTTCATTGCAATATCTCGCCTCAATTGACTTCTATGGGGAAAACGTGCTTGTGCACGCGACCGGCTTCTTTCCGTAACGCACACAATATTTTTCTCCTTTAAAATTTGTAATAGCAGCGTTAGAATTGTGGCGCTAATTTATTCATTCTTGCATTGGTCCCACTATGACAAATAGATCAAGAAACAGACTATTTGACACTGGAGTTATGGGTTTTACTTGTGTGAACATCACTACAACATCAAATTCTTTTACGAAATTACATTACATCAACTATAAATCATGATCAATTCTATCATCACCAATACGAAATCGGTTTCAAGAATTAAATCATATTTAAACGGACAGAAAAATTACTTTTTAAGATTTAATTATTCACAAACAGTAGGCAATTTTAAACACTTGTCTCATTTATGTCTATTATAGCATTTCATTTATTCAAGTCATATCCTTGGATGAACAGCATATCTAGATAGGCTCACCAGATTGATTGGCTGCACATACATGCCTTTTGTCATTGCCTCATACATGTGCATTGCTATATATTCAACAAACCATATAGAAACAATGAACACATTTACATCTTACAAGTACATTGGAAGGTTGGTTAACATTGGATTCTCTCTCTCTCTCTCTCTCTCTCTCTCTCTCTCTCTCTCTCAATCATGAAAGAGAAATGATGGATTTTGTGTCCCTTTAACATCACAATTTTAAAAATATATACCATTAGGAATTACATAGAATAATAAGATATCATTAGAAAATATTAGAGTTGTCGCTTTTTTGGAAGGAACAACAATGCTATACTGCTTTATATAAATGAACAGATGTGGGAGAGAATCACAATACATACATAGATGTACATAACATACATCACACAACAGCAAAACACACATTTATCTTTTAATCATCACACAATAAGAATGTTGAAAAATACAACAACAAAACAAAGATTTGGAAACTAGACAGGCATGTAGCTAATATGATGACATCATTCTAAGCTTCAACCATACAGATTCCTGCATTTTAGGACTGTACCGCCCCTTTCATCAGTTTCTCACTCAATACTACAATATTACATAAACGTAGATGAGAGGGTTGGAAGATCTTCATTATTATTGCGATTTCAATGGGACACGTAAAATAGTGACATCTCGCCAATCACTTATATATAGAATATTATAGCTGTCAGCCGGAAGATCGTCATTATTATTGCGCTTTGAATGGGACATGTAAAAATTGAGATCTGAAAAAAAATCACTTATATATAGAATATTATAGATGTCAGCCGTTACTTTATCGTTTTGCAACAATATTGCAGCAACATTGATCAAACAAATTTGATGCCATGTCTATGCACACATTATACACAAATATGCACTTTCAATCATGTTAGCGTGGACGTGTGTTTTATAAGATAACATCGCGTTTAATAAGTATTTGTTACGCATATGAACAAACATCACGAAGATGCACTGTATATGTTAGATTTTACACTTTCACATTACGATTTATTGGGGGAAAACAAAATTTCAGCAAACACCAAAAAAAAAGCCCACTTTGAAAGCATTCGCGCCGCTCACATACAATCAAGCGGATACAATCAGCAATCATTACGAACATGCTACCATTGGACATTTTGCACTATAAATACCCCAAACAACATGGCCAAAGCGTCCCTGGTGATCGACATTGTATCAAATCGCTTTTGTGTTTTTGCACACCTTGTTACTCCTTGTGCGTTTGCTCTGCTGTTTGGCTTTGTGCTGCTTGCCTTTTCTAATATGGATGATCCGCAGTTAGCTTGTGTAGGTGCTGTTGGACAAGTTTTGTACAACAGAATCAGGTGTGCTCGGCGTCTCCAAGAGAGGTCTGAGGAACGTCTGATAAGAGGTCCTCGTGTTGAAAGGGTGAGGCCCACCTTTGAGAACATGAGCGACTTCCAGGTTTATGACAAGTATAGGCTCAATCGAGAGCAACTCATGAGCCTTTACGAAGTACTTAAACCTCATCTGGAACCATGTAAACGTATGCGGACTGCAATCCCTGGCATGACCAAGATGCTATGCTGCATACATATCCTGGCCTCCGGAAATTTTCAATCCTCAGAGGGGTACATGCATAAGTTGTCCCAGGGTACCTTCTCTGTGGTTTTTGACAAGTTTCTGAACGCCATAGTATGAGTTTGTAAGCTTTACATAGGATTCCCTCAAAATGATGATGATTGGAGGTGACTCAAGAGGGAATTCTATGCAATAGCTCAAATGCCCAATGTCTTGGGAGCAATAGATTCCATCCACATTGTGCTGCGTGCTCCAGCAGATGATCGGCCCTGCCGAAATTGCAAACATTTTCATAGTCTCAACATGCAGTTGGTTTGCGACTCACGGATGTGGATTGCGCTGGTGTGCATACATTTTTGGGGGGCTTGTCATGATGCCCGTATTCTCAGGCAGTCCTCACTCTGGCAGCAATTTGAGGATAGACAGTTTCCCCATGGGTGGCTCGTTGGTACAATTACAATTGCCACTGTAATGTTCAAAAACAGTTGTGTTTGTGTAATGTGCAAAATGTGCAGCTATAGGATGATGTTTAACCATTTATTTGTCTCTTTCAGCAAATGTCTAGTTTAAGCTCCAAACAGATATGTAGCAGGTCATAGCTTAAATGTGCAGATATAGGATTTAACCATTTATTTGTCAATTTCCACAAATGTCTAGTTTAGGCGATTTTTGTATACACAAATGCATTGTTTCATTGTGTTTGTGACGGATACCCCGGCTACCCCGACTGGGTAGCTGCGCCAAACGGGTCCTGCTTCCTCCCTGCTGACTGCAGCTATGTAGCTGGCAAGTGACCACAGCCTGTAGCCACCCCTGATGCCCGACAGCACCAGTACTCAGGCTCCCACCCTGTGGCAGACTCCACTATGTAGCTGGCAAGTGACCACAGCCTGTAGCCACCCCTGATGCCCGACAGCACCAGTACTCAGGCTCCCACCCTGTGGCAGACTCCAGCTACCCAGACTAGGTAGCTCTGCCAGAGTGTCCTTCCTCTGCCTGGAACAGGCTGCTATGTAGCCCAGGAAAGTGATTTCTATGTAGCCCAGGAAAGTGATTTTAGCTGGAGCTCACCCAAATAACTAGACAGACTAGCATTCAGGTGAAATAAGAATTGATTTTATTGTAAAACATACACTCCTTTTATACACACAGCTCATCTTGATAACACAAAGGACAATCCCACAATTTTCCTGCCATTCCTGCCCCTCCAGACAGCCCAGCACCTCCATAGGAGCCACAGTCCCACATTATCCCAGTACCTAGGGTTGGCAGTTTCGGGGTGATCCCGGCACTTCCATGGTGTCATTTTAAAGCTCTCGGTCCCCAGATGCCACAGTCCAAAAATCAGCATGATTCATTACTGGGGACCAGAGTTACAGTCCATTGAAGTTATAGGGTTAGGGGTGTCCAAAACCCCCGGTTCCCAAAGGATCTCCCCTCCGATAATTCCCCCAGCTCTTGTCCTCCCTAGGGGCTACCAATCCACAAAAGAGTGGAGCTCTGGGGCAAAGGGTAGCTGGAGCGACCAGGGGTAAATTTAGCGGATGTTCTGCTGTCCTGTGGCCGACCGGGAGTTCCAGGAGCCTGGCCAGCCTGAGAGGGGTTAGGCAGGTATCCGTTGTGTGGCAGCCGACCGGGAGTTCCAGGAGCCCGGCTAGCCTAGGAGGGTTTTCCTGGTCATAAACCAACCCTTCTCTGAACACAAAAACAAGCCAACACAAAGCAAACAAACAGCTTCCAGAGATGGTGGTTGCTCTGAGGAGCCCAAAACCACTGAGAAACAACAGGGGTGAGGTTGTAGGGGGTAGGGGTTTAACCATTGCAGCCCGGTATCTGTGACATCTCCCCCCTCTAGTTCAGCAGACCCGGCTAGACCCTTAACGGGTCGGCCTGGGGCTGTCCGACGGTGGCCCTCCACTTTCTCTCCTGAGCTTTGCGCATCCTGGGGGGTTCCTGCTGTAATTTATACCCTGCACCCTGGGTGCAGGGATAGTCACATAAGGCAAAGTCCCAAACAAGTTTGCTAAGGCCGGCTCCCAAACAATTGCTGTCCAACAAAGTTCCAGCATCCTTAAGTTCCATGGCCACACTGCCTCTCTTTGTGACACTCTGTTTAGTACCGGCTGACCCACCCACAAACAAAGCTAGTGCCGGTTTCCCAGATGTATTCCCACCCCATACCGGAGGGGGAGGTTGCTCCTTGGTGGGGCAGGTAAAGCTGCATACACTTTTATCCTCCTTGCGCAATGCAACACCTGCCCTTGGTGAGAAATACTCCGGGACAAGAAAAGGGTAAAGACCCTGCCAAGCTAATGAGGGGAGAGTCCATCTGTCTCTTCTCCCGAGAAGGAGATATACCACTGGGGAGGGAGGTCTGCTACCTCCGCTCCATGGGAAACTGTGCTGCCGCTGGGGAGAGAGACCAGCTGTCTCTGCTCCCTGTACGGGGTTCTGCCGCTGGGGAGAGAGACCAACTGTCTCTTCTCCCAGAAAGGAATTTGGCTGCTGGGGAGAGATATCGATACCCGTCTCTCCCTGCAAGGGCTTCTCTGTAAGGGGAGGGAGGATGACTACTTCTGCTCCCAGGGGATGGATCTGCCGCTGGGGAGAGAGACCGACTGTCTCCTTTCCCGGCTCCTGGCTCTGCCGCTGGGGAGAGAGACTGACTGTCTCTTCTCCCGGATCCTGGCTCTGCCGCTGGGGAGAGAGACCGACTGTCTCCTCTCCCAGGAAGGGGTTCTGCTTACGGGGAGGGAGAACGACTACCTCCACTCCCAAGGGATGGCTCTGCCACTGGGGAGAGAGACTGACTGTCTCTTCTCCCGGCTCCTGGCTCTGCCGCTGGGGAGAGAGACCGACTGTCTCCTCTCCCAGGAAGGGGTTCTGTTTACGGGGAGGGAGGATGACTACCTCCACTCCCAAGGGATGGCTCTGCCACTGGGGAGAGAGACCGACTGTCTCCTCTCCCGGCTCCTTGCTCTGCCACTGGGGAGAGAGACCGACTGTCTTCTCTCCCAGGAAGGGGTTCTGCTTACGGGGAGGGAGGACAACTACCTCCGCTCCCAGGGGATGGCTCTGCCGCTGGGGAGAGAGACCGACTGTCTCCTCTCCTGGCTCCTGGCTCTGCCGCTGGGGAGAGAGACTGACTGTCTCCTCTCCCGGTACGGGGTTCTGCTGCTGGGGAGAGTTATTGACATCCATCTCTCCCTGCAAGGGGTTCTCTGTAAGGGGAGGGAGGATGACTACCTCCACTCCCAAGGGATGGCTCTGTCGCTGGGGAGAGAGACCGACTGTCTCCTCTCCCTGCTCCTGGCTCTGCCGCTGGGGAGAGAGACCCACTGTCTTCTCTCCCGGGAAGGGGTTCTGATGCTGGGGAGAGTTATCGACATCCATCTCTCCTTGCAAGGGGTTTTCTGTAAGGGGAGGGAGGACGACTTCCTCCTCTCCCTGGTTTCCTGGAGCTGTTACAGGTGCTGGGCAGAGGCCGGCAGCTCTCTGCCCTGTTGCCAGCGCTTCTGCTGGGGTGGCTCCCTTGTCCAAGTCTATAAGCTTGGGGCCAGGCTGCTGATCTGTATCTAGCAGCTCGTTATCTCTTATGCTCTGTTGTTAGGTAGCTCTGCCAGAGTGTCCTTCCTCTGCCTGGAACAGGCTGCTATGTAGCCCAGGAAAGTGATTTCTATGTAGCCCAGGAAAGTGATTTTTGCTGGAGCTCACCCAAATAACTAGACTAGCATTCAGGTTAGACAAGAACTGACTTTATTGTAAAACATACACTCCTTTTATACACACAGCTCATCTTGATAACACAAAGGACAATCCCACAATTTTCCCGCCATTCCCGCCCCTCCAGACAGCCCGGCACCTCCATAGGAGCCACAGTCCCACATTATCCCAGTACCTAGGGTTGGCAGTTTTGGGGTGATCCCGGTGGAGCGGCAGCACTTCCATGGTGTCATTTTAAAGCTCTCGGTCCCCCTCAGATGCCACAGTCCAAAAATCAGCATGATTCATTACTGGGGACCGGAGTTACAGTCCGTTGAAGTTATAGGGTTAGGGGTGTCCAAAACCCCCCCGGTTCTGGTTGTGTTGGCTTGTTTTTGTGTTCTCTGAACACAAAAACAAGCCAACACAAAGCAAACAAACAGCTTCCAGAGATGGTGGTTGCTCTGAGGAGCCAAAAACCACTGAAAAACAACAGGGGTGAGGTCGTAGGGGGTAGGGGTTTAACCCTTGCAGCTCAGTATCCGTGACAGTGTTTAAAGGGACACTGTACCCAATCTTTTTCTTTTGTGATTCAGATAGAGCATGACATTTTAAGCTACTTTCTAATTTACTCCTATTATCAAATTTTCTTCATTCACTTGATATCTTTATTTGAAATGCAAGAATGTAAGTTTAGATGCCGGCCCATTTTTGGTGAACAACCTGGGTTGTTCTTGCTGATTGGTGGATACATTTATCCACCAATAACAAACTGCTGTCCAGAGTTCTGAACAAAAAAAGCTTAGATGCATTCTTTTTCAAATAAAGATAGCAAGACAAAGAAGAAAAATTGATAATAGGAGTAAATTAGAAAGTTACTTAAAATTGCATGCTCTATCTGAGTCACAAAAGAAAAAATTTGGGTTCAGTGTCCCTTTAAATGTATTTGCATATCATAATTTTTAAGATATTTGTAATATTGACCTTTTGTCATGTTCATTATTTATAGGTGATTCGGGTTACATGAGCTGCCCTTGGCTCATTACGCCTATACGTAACCCCACAGACGATGCCCAGGTGCGCTATAATCAGGCGCACAAGCGGACTAGGGCTGTAGTAGAGCGGATGTTTGGGCTCCTCAAAATGCGTTTACGATGCCTAGACAGGACAGGAGGAGCCCTCTAATACAGCCCTAGTAAGGTGGCAAAGATCGTTATAGCCTGCAGCGTCCTGCATAACATAGCTCGGCGGGCTTGGATACTGCAGGCTTTCCAGGTGCCCCGAGACCTCATCCAAGATGAGGAGGACAACCCAGTTCTAGAGGGGCCATTCCGGGATGAGGGGTCAATGTCAGAGCCAACATCATCAACCGCCATTTCAGACGGTAAATACTATACGTTATATAAAGTGGATAAAAGAAGTGAGCGCCAATAAGGCAGAGGTGGGAGTATATGGTGTTACAATTTTATTTACACAATGATATATATCACACACAAGATATAGAACAAAATTTAAAACATATTAGAAATCATGGATCCATGAATACATATAATAAATATAAATGTCATATAATAAATATAAATGTCATAGGCAAGTACATAAAAAATAGAAAATAAAAATATATTCACAAATAATTTAGTTGTTATTAAATAATGTTTCTTGAGGTAAGTGTCCCAGATAAGGATGTGTACAAACAGTCCACTTAGAAAATCCCAATATATAGGATAGTCCCAATAATAAGTGTGGTATATGTGTCCAAAATAGTGAATAGGTTGAAGTGTCCAAATAAATAATCTTCAGTGAAAGAAATACTCCTTAGTTGTTTCGTGTTAAAAAGCCATAAAACATGTGATCTCCAATAGTCCAAAGTGAAAAAAATGCAAAAATTCAAAATTTATTAGAAAATAGAAAAAATAGAAAAAATCAAATATAAATGTGATCAAAATGTGTTAAGTGATAAAAAAAGTGGAGATAATGTTTAACACAAAACAACTAAGGAGTAGTAGCCTCCCACCCTGAGCTCGCATTCTATTGGCTGTTCCAATCAGCCAATAGAATGCAAGCTCAATCCTATTGGCTGATAGAGCTGATTACCTTTTAAGGGCTATTTGTAATTTAGTATAGGATAGGGCTTTTTATTATTTTGGGGAGCTTTTTTATTTTTTTATTTTTATTTTTTTATTTTATTCGGGGGATTAGATTAGGTGTAATTAGTTTAAAATAAAGTAATTATTTTATTATTTTCTGTAATTTAGTGGGGTTTCTTTGTACTTTAGATAGTTTTTCTTAATTGTATTTAATTGTATTTAGTTTAGTAAATTTATTTAATCATAGTGTAGTGTTAGGTGTAATTGTAACTTAGGTTAGGTTTTATTTTACAGGTAAATGTGTCTTTATTTTAACTAGGAAGTTATTAAATAGTTAATAACTATTTAATAACTATTCTACCTAGTTAAAATGAATACATTGCCTGTAAAATAAAAATAAACCCTAAGCTAGCTACAATGTAACTATTAGTTATATTGTAGCTAGCTTAGGGTTTATTTTATAGGTAAGTATTTAGTTTTAAATAGGAATAATTTATTTAATGATAGTAATATTTATTTAGATTTATTTAAATGATATTTAAGTTAGGGGGTGTTACAGTTAGGGTTAGACTTAGGTTTAGGGGTTGATAAATTTAATATAGTGGCGGCAACGTTGGGGGCGGCAGATTAGGGGTTAATAAATATAAGTAGGGGGCAGCAGTGTAGGGGGGCAGATTAGGGGGTTAATAAATTTAATATAGTGGCGGCGGTGTCGGGCGGCAGATTAGGGGTTAATAAATATAATGTAGGTGGCGGCGGTGTAGGTGGCGGCAGATTAGGGGTTAATAAATATAATGTAGGTGGCGGTGGGCTCCGGGAGCGGCGGTTTAGGGTTAATATATTTATTAGAGTTGCGGCGGGGTCCAGGTGCGGCGGTTTAAGGGGTAAACAGTAGTATAGTGTGGGTGCTTAGTGACAGGGTAGCAAGAAAGCTGTAAAAAAGGCGAAGAGCAGCAAGATCGATGACTGTTCGTTAACAACAGTCCGCTGCTCATCGCTCCGTACTTGGTGTACGGCTTTTTGACAGCTTTTTTGATAATTTTGGAGAACGTATTCAGGTCCGCGGCAGCGATGTTAAGCGATCTTAGGCGAGCGTATTGGTGCCGGCGAATGCAAGTAAGTTGGCAGGTTGATAAATAGAGGCCAATGTATGGACTGAGACTGGGGGGGGGGGTGTTTGCACAATGATACATCATATGGCATACAATTAGTTTCAATGTTTTATTTAGTTTAGACATTTTTAGATTTTAGATATTCTGAAAGGGATACATGCCAAAGATAGCAGATAAATGGATACTCTGAAGCACATAGAATTGCCAATGTCATACATCAGAGGTTAAGTCTGCATAATGTATGTGACTCAGCTTAACACTTGATGGTTAGAACATAACACAAAAGAGGTTACATATGCTTAGTAAGCTATTGCTATAAACATATTAGGAAATAGGTATTGTTAGGGCCCGGGGGAGGGATGAAAAACAATGTACAATTTGTTGAGATATTTGATTTTCAATTTATTTTACATTAGGGAGATTACTTTATCTACAGACTGAAAGTGAAGAATACCAATGTGATCATGTCTGTGACATTGTCTTTCAACTATGCTGACTTCGAAAAATATTCAAAGACATGTTCACATGGTAAGTATACACATTGTATGGAACCAGATTGGGGGGGGGGGGTTGGCCCCTGATCCATCATATGTCACACTATTAGTTTACATGTCTTACTCAGTTTATAAATTATTAGATTTTATATATTCTGAAATGGATTAATGTGACAGATAGCAGATAAAGGGGTACTCTGAAGCACATTGAATTGAGTCATACATCAGAGGTTGAGTCTGCACAATTTATGTGACTCTGCTTCACACTTGATTGTTAGAACATAACACGAAAGAGGCTACATACTCTTAATAAGCTATTGATATAAATATTTTAGCAAAGAGTTAGGGGGAGGGATGCAGAACTATGTACCATTTTATTAGAGTTTTGATGTACACTTTATTTTCCATTAGGGAGATTGACTTCATATACAGACTGAAAGTAAAGAATACCAGACTGAAAGTGAAGAGTACCAATGTGATCATGTCTGTGGCATTGTCTTTCAACTGTGCTGACTTCGATAAACATACAAAGACACGTTCACATGGTAAGTGACACAATTCTCTGGAACAAGACTGGGTATGTAGGATACATTCTATGTGAAACACTTATGTTTCCACTTTTCTTTTAGATGGTATTTCACAATCCTCTATTTGGAAAGTGATGAATATGACACATAATGAAGATAAACTGATATTTTGAATAGAATCGACTCTTAAAGACCATACATCCAGGTTAGTTTTCACTATGCATGCTATTAAGAATCATAGGAGGAATAATGTGCAACTAATTCATAATATATTGAATGTGCCTGACAATTTTAAACATGTCCTATTTTTGAAGACATTTATTTAATATACATTCCCTCTACTTTGTGCTAGAGAAGACTCAGATTGTAATCAATCATACAGATAAAGGGATACATTTCATAGTTGACATTTAGGTATATCAGTTTTTGAAGGGACATGGAATATTACATTCAGTTATGTCCCTCATACAATTGAATAATTAGGAATATTTGAACAAAATTGGATATTAGGCATTATTTTGTCTAATTTTAAATGTTATTATGTAAGTCAACTCTTGATTAGACAATTTAATGTGATTAATTTTAAATTGTGTGTAGATAGATATAGATCTCGATCTCCAGTCTGAACCTGGATTTAATTTCAAAGAGCATAGACAGAACATGCATTTAAAATTATTAGATTTACAGAATATTTGTTTAGTCATGTTTTGATTAAATAACATAATTGATTTCATATTCTAATCTTTTTTTTCTTTTTTTTTCCTACAGATTTTCATTTTTGATGAATAACAAATATAGATTTATTGTTAGTATTTTTTTTCTAATAAATATCTTTACATACTATATATTTTTTATTTATTTATTTAAATACATTATATATATATATATATATATATATATAAAATATATATATTATATATATATATATATATATATATATATATTCTCTATCCAAGTAAGATAATAAGAAATACATCCTTCTAATATTAGGACATGTAAACAAAATATTAGTCCCATGACTGACAAGCACATGCCTGATATTAAATATAATACAGTTGAATTTTTTTTATAAAATAATTTAAATATCAACACAGCTCAAGCAGATAATGAGTGTTAAAATCTTGTATCTTAGAAAAGTTAAGGTGGAGTTAGATACAGCCATCTAATCTTTGGTTGTGTGATTTTGAGATGTACAAATCCTAAAATGTTAATGACAAGGTTATGCAGTATATAAGTCTACATAACAACTTTGGTCATGTCACTTTTAAGAAATGTGTAGGGTGAACTTGTTAGATTAAAGTGACAGTGTAGTTTAATTTTATATTCTCATTCTAATATCCATAATTTTCAAAAAATTTAACATATTCTTAAAATAAATATAGCTTAGTTATTATGGTCACATTATTTGCAAGATAACCTAGGTAGATTAAATTATCTTTAAAGAAAACATGATAGCTACATTTATTTTCATATTTAGACAGAGCTAGTTATTGTATGCCATATTGATGACTTTTCACTCTAGTGGAGTCATTTGAAGGGACAGTTAACTCATAGATATTTCAACATATAATTCTTTAATTATCCTCTTTATACCTGCTGGAGTGTATAAAATTGTTTACAAGTATTTATGTTACCCTTAATTTTTATTTTCAAATAGTTTATTTCTCCTATGGTATCTCCACCTATTCATAATGTTTTTGTCCTTAAGGCAAAGCTGTGTAAACACAGCCATTATAAGATATTTCACTCCCAGTGGGGCATACAATATATAAGGTAATACAGATTTTAAAAAATTTAGGTTGATTATTTTGCAGATATAAGAAGTATGTATATATAAACAATGGGATAAAGTTAGGAGATCAGATTATATCTACAAGCTACGAAAATTTTGTTTTGTTGTGGCATCAAAATAATAATTCATAGACAAACACAAAAACTTTAATTTCATACATTATGTACTCTGCTGCTAATAAAATAATAAGGAATTGTAAACACATTAAGTGATCCAAATATTAGAGTATACTGTCCCTTTATGAGTCTGCACTGAATCATTAAAAAGCTCCATCAAAAGAAGGAGATAAGTGGACAGTTTACATACAACATCCTCACACAGGTCAAATGTATATGCCAAAATGTGTAATGTGTATTAAAGTAAATATCTTTTTTTGGTTTACTGTCCCTTTAAATGTATATAACCTTTCATGGGGTATACACTCATCTATTTAAATATATTATCATATTTAGACATGACTGCATGTTTATTTTTAATAATTCCCATTGCATATTTACTATTAAAATATTGGCTATTATGTCAACTATTTAGTTTGAGTTAATAGCTTGTGATGGCTATTTCATTTGTAGTGAAAGGGAAATGCAACCAAAAGTTAATCTTCCATGATTCAGACACAGCAGATTTGAATTTAAATAAAAATGGATTTTAATAATCACATATGGTTCATTCTCATGTTATCCTAAGTTTGCACAAACTATATGCTAGGTTTATGAGCAGCAAAGCATTACTGGGAGATATCTACTCATTTATGGGTGTGCAACAATGCATAGTTGCAATGGTTAGCCAGATGTATTTAGATACTTCACACTATTGCATATCTGCTGCTTAACAATAAAGACATCTTGAATTTGTTTTTCTTTATATGTGAGCATTTCAGACAAGTACATGCTCTATTTTATTTTTTATAATTAAGGAACAGAAACGTTGATTTTCCATTTAAAAATATTCCCTTTATATTTCTCAAAGTAACGTCCATTATAAATACAAATTACGCATTTCACCATTATTGAAATATAGCGTGGTAAACGTATCTTTCAACACGTGATTCGCATCTATGTAAAGTCGAATATAATTTCACGCACTAGCACACAATCAATGTGCATTGTTGGGATTCTAAATTCATTTAATAGAGCACTGTCAATACTTCACGAGTCACAATATTTATTTAATAAACAATGAATACATACAATGTTTACTTTTTTGAATCTAAAATATTTGTAAACTTTTATTAAAGAACTTGATCAATATTAAACATCAAAATGTGTCATAAACATTTACTAATGTGACTGAATTATATTTACTATCGTGAGTAAAAATAAAATCTAGTTCAAATGTCAACATAATATATTAATATTTAACGGATTTTGTATATTATATATGCCTCACATATATACGCATACCATTCTCATAAATTATAAATAAGTCTACTTGCCAAATAGTAACAGCACCCCCAGGAGGTATGTGTATGGAAGTTACAAAGATATGAATCATTAAGTAATGGCCAATCAGAGTTCCTCACACAAACATAACTTGTGTCAGTATGGTCTCACAGACATGCTAACAAAATTACAGTATTTTATCCAATCAGGGCTGCAATACGATAAAAATCGTCGCCCGCAAAAGCCGGCGACGCCACATTTTGCACGGGTTTGGTATCCTATATACGGCGTAATTTAGAAGTTATGCGCGTATATTTCAAACCAATCATAAAGGGGTACATCATGGGGCACAAGGGGTGCATCATGGGGCACAAGGGGTGCATCATTGGGCACAAGGGGTGCTGGAAGCTCTACAATCCCCTGTTGTTCCGTCTACACATGCTGATTCTATAGTTGCTGCTGAGGTCCCTGGTCATGGTGCTGCCCCTGCTGCAGCTGGTCATCGAATTACATACTGCGGATTTCCACTGCATGTAAGTGAAACTACTACATCCCAACCCCATTCCCTTAACCACCCTAATTACTGAAAATATATCATTAGTTTAAATCATGTTTTGGTCATGTTTGCGAGGTGAAATTATGCTGAAAGACCCAGCCACATTTCATCTTCAATGCCCTTGCTGATGGAAGGAGGTTTGCACTCAAAATCTCATGATACATGGACCTATTCATTCTTTCATGTACAGGGATCAGTTGTCCTGTTCCCTTTGCAGAGAAACAGCCCCAAAGCATGATGTTGCCACCCCCATGCTTCACAATAGGTATGGTGTTCTTTGGTTGCAACTCAGCATTCTCTCTCCTCCAAACACGACGAGTTGTGTTTCTACCAAACAGTTCTATTTTGGTTTCATCTGACCATATGTCATTCTCCCAATCTGCTTCTGGATCATCCAAATGCTCTCTAGCATACTTCTGATGGGCCCGAACATATACTGGCTTAAGCAGGGGGACATGTCTGGCACTGTAGGATCTGAGTCCCTGGCGGCGTAGTGTGTTACCGATGGTAGCCTTTGTTACGTTGGTCCCAGCTTTCTGAAGGTCATTCACTAGGCCCCCCTGTGTTGTTCTGGGATGTTTGCTCACCGTTCTTGTGATCATTTTGACCCCACGGGGTGAGATCTTGCCTGGAGCCCCAGATCAAGGGAGATTATCAGTGGTCTTGTATGTCTTCCATTTTTTAATGATTGCTCCCACAGTTGATTTCTTCACACCAAGCTGCTTGCCTATTGCAGATTCAGTCTTCCCAGCCTGGTGCAGGTCTACAATTTTGTTTCTGGTGTCCTTCAACAGCTCTTTGGTCTTCACCATAGTGAAGTTTGGAGTGTGACTGTTTGAGGTTGTGGACAGGCGTCTTTTATACTAATAACAAGTTCAAACAGGTGCCATTAATACAGGTAATGAGTGGAGGACAGAGGAGCCTCTTAAAGAAGAAGATGCAGTTCTGTGAGAGCCAGAAATCTTGCTTGTTTGTAGGTGACCAAATACTTATTTTCCACCATAATATGCACATAAATTCTTTCCAAATCAGACAATGTGATTGTCTGGATTTGTTTCCACATTTTGTCTCTCATAGTTGAGGTATACCTATGATGAAAATTACAGGTCTCTCTCATCTTCTTAAGTGGGAGAACTTGCACAATTGGTGGCTGACTAAATACTTTCCCCCCCCACTGTATCTGTATATATTTGCTACAAATCAACAGGATGTCTCCCAGGTTCACACGGGCATAAATTACTGCACTGGTCAACGCGGTCAAGGAGTTTTATCCACAGCTGTTTGGGTCTAAGAAGGGGTCGACGAAGCTGGCGATAAAGAAGGCCCTCTAGGTATCTATCACCGTTTCTGTGAATTTGGTGAAAGACGTCCAGAGGACCACGGAGCAAAAATCATGCAGAGATTTGGGGATATGAGGTTGCGGCTTCGCAATAAAGTCTGCCTCATGAGGGAGTGGGCAAAAGCCCGTCGGAGAGGTGGGAATCCGGATCCACCCCCACGGAAACTTTTCCTACAACCTTATGAGGAGACTTTATGTGCCTTTCTCAATCTCTGTTTTCCCCGCAGATTTGCTTCCGCAAGCTCCTCGGCCCCTTCACAGTCCCCAGCTGCTGGCTCTGAAACTTCTGACCTGGAGGCTAGTGCAGGTCCAATCGATGACCTGGGAGAAGGAACTACAGAGGCTGAACAAGGTAAATATCAAAATTCATATAATATATTAATATTTGAGTATATATTTAAGCAATGTGTATATAGTCATATATTAAACCTATATAGATCTCCTAACAGACGTTAAATATGATGGTATATGAGGGTATGAATTTAGATTCGTCACACATCAAATTGGAATAATGCTTTTTCTTGTGCTCTCCCGAATATGTGTCACAGAGCTAAAATGGAACTGTGCATCCGTGAAATCCCTATCCTTGCCAATTCATACATTGAATATCGATTCATATAAAAGTTAGAAATATTAATTTGTATCATTCAACCTTTACAATGATCCTATTGGAATATCGTGATATGCACAATTGTAAATATATTGGAAAGCTTTACAAATTATACTCATCACACTACTAGATCCAAATCAATTCATAATCACGGATGCACAATTATGCTTTTAATTATTGCGCAATGCTCATGGAAGATATAATTGCGCAGAGACATGAACATGGGTTTGCTGTAACAGTGGCATTACTTTAGAAATGTTTGTCAAATGTATACATTAATTAGTATAAATGTGAAGAATACAGTATTCTGATTTTCAATCTTATAAATTACAAAATCTATACTAGCAATATAAAAATAAAAATTGACCGCTCAATGTTTAACAATTGATGACAATGCAAGAAGACATAAAATTACTTAAAGGGACAGTCAACAACATAAAAGCTTGAAACTAAATATACATGATCTCTTTATTTACAAATACATTTTTGAAAACAATGAACTCACATGAAAAATTTAAATGTTTAACTTTGTCAATTTGAAAAACAATGTATGATTGTTCGTGTCAAAGTTCTGATTTGTATTAATGATATCCAATCCTGATTGAATATTTTACAGAGATGGATGTTGGTGCTGGACCCTCTAGCCTGGGTTTGTCCCATTCTGGTATGTCTCATTATACTTTACTTTTGTCTTACAAATTTGGACATAACATTGCCTAATCCATTCACATTGATCTGTATCCTCTAATTCGATTTCAAGTGTATTTATAAAGAAGAATCACGATTCAGAGATCGAATTCCATTGTAATTCAAATCTCAATTTATAAGTATTCGAAGATATTCCTCTGATTTCTTGCTATCTTTATTTGAACATAATATTAGAGTCTTGTCCATTTTGTATTCTGCACCTGGGTAGTGCTTGACAGTTGGTGGCTACATTTAGACAACACTAACACATTTTTACACATGTGCAGAATATATAAATATACATCTCATATGCTTTGATATTTTATTCTTATCATTAAGAGAGAAGGATAATTAAATATTCATGATGATAGGAGGAAATGATATATTTGATTGAAATTGCATGCTCTCTCCGATTCATTACATCAATATATGGAATAGACAATTCCTTTAGAGTGACATTCTCAAATATTGATATTAAATTTATCGATAGATAAACAATATCTTTATTAATCATTACACTGTTTTGATGAAACAATACTGTGATTTAAATCACGTCTTTTACTCTCGGACTAGTTTTATATATATAAGCAGGACCATGATGACTTAGTTTAAAATATATCTTATGTCTTGCATTGTGATCAATATGTGTTGTGTCAGAAACCAGATTACTGTACATTGCACAAATTGATATATGTGCCACATGTATTATGCTCTAGTTGTCACCAGTTGTTATTCAAAGTGTTGTCTGTCTGGATTTTTTTTTACAAACAGGGACCAATAGTTATTTGTAGATATGCCATAGATTAATATGATAAGAATAGGCTGTCTAATATTTTAAGAAATCAGACATATGTGAAAGACATCATTTTTTTTCCACTCACCTTGATGAACTAATTCATTTTTTTTTTCATATTAGTGGTCTAGTCTTCACATTTCTAAATATATTATTTTAAATAGTTTAGAATAATGTTATTTTAGAATAATATGTATATTTAAAGCTGATGTACAAATTGTGTTACATAATATTTATTTATATCATTAATAGAACTAGTTATTGAGACAAGCTCGGAGGGATCCAGCACCGATGCAGACCTGCCTTTGCAGGGTTCTGGTAAGTCCATTGACTCATTCATACGTCATTAGAGGTGTCTTTTTCAGAAATATTCTGATCATGATTATGATGAAGCATTCCATTTGAATAAAAATTATAATGTACTTCTCTTATTATATATATATATATATAACTTTTTTATTAGTTAAATATTAGGATCTCAAAGCTTCTTAGTCTACACTTTTGTGCTTCAGAACATGGCTAGCACATGTTGATATTTTTTATAAATGTAGACAACAATCATCAAGCGATACACACATGAGAACTATTAAATGTTCCATGTACTATGCTTTTTTTAAGGATTTACAAAATACAGACAATCACATTTAATTAATAATCATCAATAATTATATATTTTATATCATTTGCATGCTCCATCAAAATTGTGAAATTCCTAACTTTGGTTCAGCATCTCTTTAATGCAACATTGATGTGTGTCCTTGAGCACCAGTAAGATGTGTTATAATATTTGATTTTAACGTGTACACAACATATTACATTTTACAGAGATTGATGTAAAAACATGTGCGATGGCGTAGGAAGTGGCTCCCTCGGAGTCTATATATAACATGTATATTACGTGTATTGTTTCCAAATCATACTATTGAAGAAAAATAAAGTCTACAGCTTTGTCCCTTTAAAATATTTTATTCCATTATTTTTCAAATACACTACTGCCCCCCTTTCTATATTATGCAGCATGAACATATGCTTTTATTTCTTTTCCTATTTATGTATGAATTGTCATAAATGACATGATGTTACATGCATATTACATCCAAACCCCAAATAATCATCTTATGATTGTACAGACAGTCATTGCTATTCATCTGAGTGCCTAGATGCAGACCATCTCATTATGTCATCATTGATCTGAGCTTCTCAGCCACTTCTAAGTATACATAAAACATAATCGTGTGGCAATTCATTGATTTAATTTCATGATGTATGATATGTAAAGGGATTTGCAAATGATTTATCCATTAATTTCCCTACTGCTGAAATTAAACTAACTGGCCTGCAGTTACCAGATTCTTCTCTACTGTCTATTTTATGAAGAGGTACTACATTTGCTTTTCTCCAATCATCTGGAACAACTCCTGTCAATAGTGACCGATTAAATAGATCAGTAAATGGAGCAGTTAGCAAAGATCTAAGTTCTTTTAAAATCCTTAGATGAACTGGGTGGAGCTAGCCACCAGAGTGGTAGGATGCATACTACTTGAGCTCCGGATCTTCAAATTTATTTTAGTGGTAATTAACAGTTTTATATGTTGTTCAGAAGCCCGGCTGAAGACCCCGACAAGACCTCTTCCCTACTAGAGCTATTACCTATGACTGGAACCCTAAGGGGTAAAATCTACTTTCACCCCAGGCTTTGTGAGATGACCATGAGGCTATGGATAGCTCAGAAATGGAGATAGAGATACCTGCAGCCCTCAAAGCTCAAGCTAGCGATCTTACTCCATACCTGGATAGCTGAGGAGAGCTAGTCGAGCTTCTCTGGACATTATAATAAGTTGGATTCTTTATGCCGTAAAAAACAAAATGGCGGCCAGAGCCGACTGGGAAAAGCAAGTTCTCGAGACCTCTTTGCAGCACCTGAACTCAGTGAACTAAAAGAGCTAACATCTAACTACAAGCTATCGGTATGGACTACACAGGCACAAAGAGGCCAAACCGATGCGGACAATTTGTTAGCGGAGACTGACGATAGTCCTATATCCAAGCAAGAGGATCTTCTATATTCTGCAGAGAAGCACCCACAGCTAGTTGCACTAGGTTCACGGAATGCAATACATCGGATGTTCAACTTACTTCATATTCCTGGAGGATCCCGGCCATCTGATTGCATCGGCAGTGGGCTGTTGCCATTGAGGTGTAGCTTACAGGAGGGCACACAGCAGGACTTTCCAATTGTTATTGAGGGAACCCCACTTGTATCCTGTACAACTCGCGACAGCGAGATAGTCTTGGACCCTGCTGCAACCCAGATCACACCGTTACTCACCCTTAAGCTGCCTCCTATTGATCTTTGGCCTGAAATGCAGGTACTGTCTAGGAGAACTCAGTTTCAAGTATTATTTTGAACGTCTGCCTCACGCTAGACCAGTCCCAGATGATAACGTCCTGCACATGATATGGGGCATCAGCCGAGGAGACCAGCTTACAACTTTGACCGCTTGTGTTAAAGCCGGAATAGGTTAAACATAGACTGAGTCAGACCCTAGCCACTAGACAGGATAGGAGACTATACAGCATTTACATAACCTTATATCATTCATATATATATATATATATATATATATATATATATATATATATATATATATTAGCAACTGCTGTTTATTTCAGGTGAAATAAAATAGATTGGTACTCTTAGTGTAATAAATAACACATTAGGGGTGTTGAGATAGGTTTAAGTAGGAGTCCCACTCATAGAAAATGTTTCATGTTTAGATAGGCTAAAATTTCAATACGACCAAGGTCTGGCTACTCCAGTTTAACATTCTAACGCATATATGTGAAAGTTACCCACAAAGATATTAGGCTCAAAGAGTGCCACAACAAGTTTTTGTTTTAGCATATGTTTCCAGGATGTATGTTTGATCCAGGACTCCCTTTGTCATATGTGGGATTCTAGGCCCAAGAATTTACTTTACAAGTTATACCATAAACATACAGTGTCTGCTGTGGGATATTTGCAACATCTGCAGGACCCCATGGTTTGCCAGTTTGCTACACATTTCTAGTTTAACGCTGATATAGGCTGAACGCTCCTTGAAATATGCAATTAGTCGATTCGGGGAAGACTTGCCTATACCGCTTCCAGATTTATAATAGCGGTGGCCACAGAGTTAGTTGGAGGAACGCCATACCCTGGAATCCCCACACTTCGGTATCCAAACGAGAGTGTCCTGTAAAAACGGGCTATGCTATACGGATCATTGGGGTAGGGTAAGTCCCTTGTCGGAGTCATCTGCAGCTATAACTTGTGGACTTTAGAGGATCCATGGACTTCTTAACAAGGGCTCTACCTGCTTTGGCTACTTTGTAGAACTCCCATACTGTGACTCTACCTAATGCCTACTATGCCTGCTAACCCAACTTAATCTACACTCTATTGCAGCCTGACTTTACCTATACACCTAGCTTTACAAACTGTTCATAAGGTTTATGTAAAATTATTTTTGCAATGCTTTATCTGTTGTTTTTCTTTTCTCCAAACACGCTGCCCAGATCAAAGTTAAACTGAAGAATCACTCCTCAGTAGTGCTAGGTCCCTCATACTACCTACTAATATGATACCAGACATATGACAAGGTTTTTCTTTTCACTACCTATTAAGGGATATACTTGTTTATTTAGGATGTTATACGGACCAGAGTTAATACCTAGTCTTTGATCAATCTTGTTGAACAGCTCAGGGAGTATGCTAAATTATATATCTATATGTTGCATAAACAGTTCACATGCTAAGCTAGTTATTTAAGTTGAACCGTGTTATTGAACCTTATATTGGCAGTGGCTTATTATGCTCATCTTGTCATACTCTCAATAATTCCTTCCTATGTGATATGAGTACTATTTAGCATCTATACATTACAGGTATAATAATGCCTGATACATTTGGTTCATCTATATTTGCCATCCTTACATTGCATGGTGTACTCTTCTTTAGGATATAGAATTAGTTAACATCCAGTGCACATATGTTTGCTGAAATATTTAGTGGGGTACGCTACTTACTAGTTAAGGTTATTGACTTCCGTTTCAAATTTATTGTTAAGATATTTATTGTTCAAATGTTCGCTAAGGTATCCCATATAATTCAAGAAATCCTACTAAGTCATGTTACTCTTTAATAGTCCAGTATAGGATAGGAAAGTTATACATGAGATACTTTTGGTCAGAAGTCATATATATAGTTTTTACATTAAGTTGATATATGTATGTAGATATTGAAGTAAATGGCACACACAGACCACAGTATGGTCTATATTGACTTCGCTTAGCCTCAGGTAAAAAATAAATAAATACATTTTTTTTGGTTGATGTGGGATTATAATGTGACACTGGGTAATGTGCAATTATATATGTTAGGGGGTGATAAAATGTTATAGCTACAGAACTTTATGAAACCTTGAAGGGCTGCGATCTTGTCCTGAACCCACTTGGTAATGGATAGACAAATGTGGTAGCCATATAATATACTGAATCAACTATTTGAACTTGAGTTTTTTGCCGCAGGGTATAGGGCCCATACTCTTGTGGTAATCTTATGTTCTCCTCAACACCGACACAACAAAGCTTTGTTTTGCAGATTATATATACGAGGTTAGATACAGACTGATTCAGGGTCGGATGGGTAATATTCATATTAGGTTCCGGTATCACATACCTACCCCCAGTTATTACCTTTGCACTTAGCCCCACTAGAATACAGCCCTTAACAAGATCTTCCAGATATCCTATAACCTGTGCTGCTCTTTTCATTAGGAGAGGTGTATCTGTGTGTGTGAATATGTATTTACATGTGTGTATATATGTGTGTGTGTGTATCTATTTGTATATATGGATATCTCTAACCATTTTAGCTTGAACCATAATGTATGGTATCATCATTCCCGCTTCGGCCTCCCCAAAATTAAAATTAAAAAGATAAATATGACCATTGGTTATAATACAACATTCAAAGCTGAAATAGGTACAATAAGATTACAGCTCTATCGTCCATATATTTTATTCACTACACTCTAGCCTACACTTTAGAAAGATATCTCCCCTCACCCTTTCCCACTCTGTGAGAGAGAGTGGGTCATATCCACTATCCCTTTTCCGTCTCTGTCCAGTGGTGACAGCAACCCCTGAGGGGAGATAAAAGAAATATCCTTTTTCCATAATGGTTAGTGGAGGCATAATTCCAGAGGGGGATAAAGCCAACTGAAAACATTATATGGTTGAAACTTGATACATAAACCTTAACTCTCCACACAAAGCTATATATATTCTTTGCCAACCCAGCCTTCACATTTTTTATCTTTTTATTTTTATACATTAGCCTCCGCCTCTTGAGTTTTTGCTTTGTCTTTAGGTTCCGCCCCCCTATCCCTCTTCCCCTCTTTCCCCCTCCCCTCTGATACCATTAGCATTCCTATTGAGCATTTCCCTTCTCCCCCATGTGTTCTCACATTATATTTCTGCTTCTCAGAAGTTTCAGTGTCCGGGACATACAGTTATACCTTTACCCCATCTCCTTACACCTTTGAGCTTACTTTGTAAGCAGCGGAAAATATATCCTGTAGAAATTCACTATGAAAATATTTTCAATAATGCAACACTTTGTATACTACTGTATTTGATGAATCTGTCTTTATTGGTTGACATCTTGTATACATTCATTTTCAATAATGTAACATTTTGTATACTACTGTATTTGATGAGTCTGTCTTTTTAGTTGACATCTTGTATACATTCATATTCTATGTTTATTTGTCCACTTATGCCAAATCTTTCAATAAAAAGATTATAAAAATAAATAAATCCTTAGATGAATATTATCAGGACCCACAGTATGTATAATGATTTTTAATAGTTATTATTAATATATATTAATATTTTATATTTAGTATTTCAATAATGCATAATTTTTTATTACTAAATATATATAATATATAAATCTGAAAATGTTAATGTAAAATAGATTTCTCTCTCTCTCTGCAATCAAATACCTTGTTATATATACTTTTAATCCTTATATAACTTTTTTTTAAAAATATTTTATATAACTGATTTTTATCAAATAGTGTTTATATGATTGTAACTGAAAATTCCAATGTATTCATGTTGTGTTTTAGTGCAACTTTTTTTAACCCTTTACGTGTGGATTATAGAAGCGCTATCTCAACTAGCGTAAAATGAGAAGGTGTTAGTTGTCAATATGAGAACGTCTGATTTTTAGCTACATGCAGTATATGTTGGATATGTTGGTAAAACGTCCAAGTCAATTATGCTATTTTATCAGATGCATAAAATGGTATACATTGCATATTGCCAGCACTAGAGGGCGCTCATTGTCTAGTTAAAGTTGTGCAGGATATTCTTTGCTTCACCTGTGTTTCTACTAAAGAATCCCATTGGCTGTTGGAGTGTATAAACAGAGACTGTTTTTACCTTACATTTTATTTTTACTTTTTGATTTTTTTCACCTGTAACTTTTTAAAAGCAGAACTTCTGTTGAAAATAGTATAATTAAATTTGACATTAGTTTAAATTACATTAATTTATTTCAAATGAACTCACAAAAAAACAATAAAAGTCCTTTGCATGAAAGAATGTTACAGTAACTGATGTTAAAGAATATAGTTGTTGACCACAACATGTGCTTAAAGGATAGTATCACGTGGAAGTCAAGGTGCAGATAGGTGTATGTAGCAACTCCTGTGTTTGAGGTATCATTTTTTAGGCTTTAATATGGTCATCATAAAAGTAGCTGTCCCAGATATAGAGGCTTTTGAAACACAGCAATATTGGCTTATGGTGTGTCACAACTTAGGTTGCAGGTCCAGTATTTGACCAGGGTGATTGACAAGCCATACTCTCATGCAATTGGTTGTGGAAGGGGAAAGGGGGCAGCATTGCACTGGCAAACAATATGGGGAACAAATGTACCCTTCAATTTGTGATGAAATGCTAACAGATTTACAACATATGAAATCCACACAACATGTGAACCCCTGCAAATTGATAAATCTAGCACTTGGTGTGTTGGAATCTATTTGTAAACCAATTAATATTTAAAATCAGTCTTAGCAGCTTTGGTTAGGCTGTGTAATTAATTATGAACATTTATGCTAATTAACATGGGTGGTATTTTTTTTTACAAGAAAGGTGACAGCCTTAGGCACAGCTTGGAGAAATGGTTTGGTCTGGACAAAAAAAATCAGATATACATTATTGTTCTTGAAAATGTTGGTCATTTGGCTAATATAGTAAATATTGACTTGTTTGGGAAGATTTCAAGGGATACAATCAGTACCAGGCACGCACATCCAGGGGGTCTCACCAGGCCTCTATAGGCAACCAAACCGATGCTGATCTAAATAGTTGCACATACACATATTTATGTGTGTCTATATGGTGACAAGTAAAAGAGCAGAATACAGCTTTAATATTACTGACCACTTTTATTGAACATTATCATCAGCTAATAAGGTCAAAATATATTTAATTTCTTTCTTTCCATTTTGTTGTCACTTTTGTTACATGCTGGGTGTCTCACCTGATATTTCCGGGGGAACTGGGGCCACTCTCGGTATTTGACTCTTCTTGAACCTATGTCTGGGATTTAAT
This sequence comes from Bombina bombina, assembly GCF_027579735.1. Classification (NCBI taxonomy): domain Eukaryota; kingdom Metazoa; phylum Chordata; class Amphibia; order Anura; family Bombinatoridae; genus Bombina; species Bombina bombina. Next base: position 398,302,018 of record NC_069504.1, on the reverse strand, counting down.
GCTTCAAAAAAATGTTTTCTTGACTAAGTGATTATACTTATTTTTTTGGATTTTATAATGTTTTTCCAGCCTTGAAGTATTTACCATTACCTTTTAATCTAAAAATTAGAAGTTACGTTTAAAACCTTTGCTCTAATTCATTCATCCTTTTTACATTACTTATTCTAGCTTCACTAACTGTTTAACCTGTATAAAAGGATAATCACATAGGTAAAGTCCTACTTAAAGGGACACTGAACCCAATTTTTTTCTTTGTGATTCAGATAGAGAATGCAATTTTAAGCAACTTTCTAATTTACTCCTATTATCAAATTTTCTTTATTCTCTTGGTATCTTTATTTGAAATGCAAGAATGTAAGTTTAGATGTCGGCCCATTTTTGGTAAATAACCTGGGTTGTCCTTGCTGATTGGTGAATAAATTCATCCACCAATAAAAAAATGCTGTCCAGATTTCTGAACTAAGAACAAAGCTTAGATGCCGCCTTTTTCAAATAAAGATAGCAAGAGAATGAAGAAAAATTGATAATAGGAGTAAATTAGAAAGTTGCTTAAAATTGCATTCTCTATCTGAATCACAAAAGAATTGGGCTCAGTGTCCCTTTAAGAGCTGCATGTTTTTCATCAGCCAATCAGGAGAGGCAATCTAACAATCCTGGCAATTACAGACCCTGTCCTGCTCAGGAACTGCAAATCGTGATTGGTCAGCCAATCAGGAGCAGTAATCTAACTAACCTGGCAAACACCAGCCAGGTCCTACTCAGGGACTGCAATGCATGATCAGTCAGCCAGTTAGAAGCAGCAATCTAACAACTCAGGAACTGAAATGCTTTAGGCTCCTGAGTGGGACTTATATGTTTTAACTCTTTGTGGGGGTTAAGCACACAGTACACTATGCTCAGTAATGCAAAAACAGTATGCTGTAATAAATTATAGCATGACATTTTTGTATTAGAATGTTCCTTTAAACAGTCTGTAATGCCTATGTGAAATAAATTTAAAGGTAAATTATGTAATTACATTTCTGCATCATTTGTCAATTCTTATTATTATAACTTATTTATGAAGCGCCAACATATTCCGCAGCGCTGTCCATGGATACAATTCATATAATAAAACAATGATATCAAACTTGTAAGAGACAATACAACATTTTACAAACACATACAGAAGAAATTGAGGGCCCTATTCCCGTGGGAACTTACAATCTAGAATGGTTGGAGGTTGAGAAACAGGAGATGAGGACTGCAAGATTGAGAAAGATGTTAATGCAGAGATAGATGAGGGAAATGTTAGGTAAGTGAAATAAATTTATTATTGAGTTGGGTGGTAGGCTTCACTGAACAAAAAAGTCTTCGAGAGCATTTAAAGGAAGAATGATTAGGGCAAAGCCTGACAGCACGAGGGAGCGTGTTCCAGAGGGTAGGTGCTGCACGACTGAAGTGATAGTCGCGGATGCAAGGAGCTGGTCATTGTTGGATCTTAGTGGGCGGGCTGGAGTATACTTGTTTATTAGAGAGGATAGTGGGGAGCGGCGTTGGTGAGAGCTTTGTATGTAAGGGTGAGGATTTTAAATGTAATTCTGCTGTGAATGGGGAGCCAATGAAGGGACTCGCAGAGAGGTGCAGCAGAAACAGAGCGACAGGAAAGGTGGATTAGCCTGGCAGAGGCATTTAGGATGGATTGAAGGGGGGAGAGGCGGGAGAGAGGAAGGTCAGTAAGTAGGTTATTGCAGTAGTCAATTCGGGAAATTACAAGGGAGTGGATTATTTGCTTTGTCAATGATATTTTAATTATAGCTGAACAAGGCAGATGGGTCCCATGTAAAAGTAATACTTACGTGTTTATTTTACTTGTAACACTAATGGTGTTAGTACAGCCTGGCAAACTATTGTAACACATTTTGCAACAATTAAGTAAGAAGGCTAATTTAGGGTTAGATTACAAATGGAGCACTATTTATCACTCCTACTTGCACGTTAAAGTGAAGGTGAATGAAAGCCGTTTTTTTAAAAAAAATACTATTAAAAACAGGGGCACTTTCATTCATCAAAGTTTACAAAGCAGCCGTTTGGTTATAAACTTACCTTTTTTCTTTTCACAGCCAGAGCAGCTTCCCCCTTTTGGAAATCCTCTCTTCACACGTCAGCAATGACTAATCCGGCTTCCTCCAATCACAGTATGGCCTCAGGCAATGACTACCCTGGGGGGAAAGCCATGATTGGAGGAAGCCGGATTAGTCATTGCTGACGTATGAAGAGAGGATGTCCAAAAGGGGGAAGCTGCTCTGGCTGTGAAAAGAAAAAAGGTAAGTTTTAAATCAAAACGGCTGCTTTGTAAACTTTGATGAATGAAAGTGCCCCTGTTTTTAATAGTATTTTTAAAAAACAGGCTTTCATTCACCAAAGTTTACCTTCACTTTAACTTCACTAGCAGTAAGCTTTTTGCGCATGTCGAGTAGCGCTCATATTACAAGTTGAAAGTAAAAAGTTTCCGCTTGCACGCTAACCGGACATGCGCAAAAAGCCGAACTTCTAATATCATGACCGCCTTAACGTATCCCCCCATAGACTTCAATGGACAATGTGATTGTGATTCATCACTCCTGAGTCAGAGGTTTACACCCCTACAGTCACACTTGGCATTGCTCATGTTGGTGTGAAGTTTGTGTACAGCTACTCGTGAAGCTCCCGATGTACAGTTCTTAGCTGCTGTTGTTTTCAGAGGTAGTTTGGAGTTAGTGATGCAACAGATGATAGGTGATTTGTACACGCTTCAGCACTCAGCATCCCCTCGCTCTATAAGTTTGCAGGGTTTATTATTTTGTGGCTGGGCTGGTGGTGCTCCTAGGTGCTTCCACTCCATATTAGAAGCACTTATAGTTAATTGTTGGGCAGAAATTTCATTAACAAACTTGTTGCAAAGGTGGAATCCTATGACAGTGCCACATCAGTCACTGAGATCTTCACTCTGACCCATCGTACTGCCAGTGTTTCTCTAGTGAGATTTCATGTGCTGAATTGTATGCACCTGTTAGCAATGAGTGTGGCTGAAACACCTGAACTCAATAATTTGTAGAGTTCTCCACATATGTTTGGTCATATAGTGTGTATGTATATCTATCTATCTATCTATCTATCTATCTTTATCTATCTTTATTTATCTATCTATCTAACACACAGAGAAAGTCCAGCACTCACTTGCAAGCTCTCAGCTAAGACTAAAAGCAAAAATGGAAGGGTTAGTTGCTGCATTTGGCCAAATGGGACAAGCCCAGGTACCACATCAAGGTCCCTTCCAAAAACCTGGGACCCTAAAACAGCCACACAATGCAAGCTCTCAATCCAACAAACTGGGAACAAGTGAAGGGTGCACAGGCTTATGTAATCACCCTAGACATATACAAAACATGGAAGGGGACTGCACTCTCAGAAGGGACCTTGACGTGGTACCTGGGCTTGTCCAGTGAACACCCAGGGCTGAGCATGTTGCAAGGTCATGGAATGTGTACCCGGTCCGGTTTGAGAGTGCAGTCCCCTTCCGTGTTTTGGGAGTGCCAGTGAGTACCCAGGGCTGAGGATGTTGCAGAGTCATGGGATGTGTACCCGGTCCGGTCTGAGAGTGCAGTCCCCTTCTGTGTTTTGTATATGTCTGGGGTGATTACATAAGCCTGTGCACCCTTCATTTGCTCCCAGCTTGCATTGTGTGGCTGTTTTAGGATCCCAGGTTTTTGGAAGGGACCTTGACGTGGTACCTGGGCTTGTCCCATTTGTCCAAATACGGTAACTAACCCTTCCATTTTTGCTTTTAATCTTAGCTGAGAGCTTGTAAGTGTAATGTCCCTTTAACTGAGTTCCACCCCTTCTGCACTTTGCTTGATTATTTTGTGTCATTGAGTATTGCTCTTGCTACTCAGTTTCTACGTGTCAAGTCTATTAACCTTGTGATCTGATTACCTTACTCGTAACCTATTTGGAAGCCTTGTGTCCTGTTGGCACCTTTTGTCTGCATTTGCCTATTCGTGCCATTCAACTACAGATTGCACCTCTCTCTACGGACATCCTTCTGCCTTGTGGATCCGGATCTACTTCCCTGGCGTATCCATCCGCCTGTTCCACGCTGAGGATTGCACACGCTGAGGATTACTTTCGCAGCTCCTTCCTGCACGCTGTGTTACTCTGCTCAGGATCTCATCTCCGGAACCGTCTGCATCTTACCAGATACCTCCTCACTTGTTTCATTGGTCACGCAAGTACTCTGTTACCTTTACCTTGGTTGGAATATGCTTAACTTTACTTAGCGTGTATTTAAGCTAGACTGTCTATACTTTCTACCGCATCAGCTGCATTATACTTCCGTGCTCACTTACCTGCCTGAGCCTCTCATTTCCTGCTTGAACTGTTCTTTGCTAATGCTGATCCACAATTAAGCACAAACCATTGCTTATATATACTAACATGCTTCTCCTCCACTACTAAGCAGACAAGAGCTAACTCTCCTCTCAATTCGTAATATATTTTGTATTTTTGTCTACTTTATATATATATATATATATATATATATATATATATTCAACCATTTATATATATACTAGTCCTAAAGCCCGTTCACACGTGCCATTTTTTGCAGGGTACAGCGGTCCCACCCCTTGCGCTCTCTCCCTGCCCCTCTCTTTTGCTCTCGTCCTACCCCTCTCTTTGAGATCTCTCACCCCCTCGTCTTTTGAGCTCTCTCTCTCCCCCCTCTCTTTTGCGCTCTCTCACTCCCCCCTCTCTTTTGCGCTCTCTCTCTCCCCCTCTCTTTTGCGCTCTCTCTCGTCCTCCCTCTCTTTCGCGCTCAGTCTCACCCCTCTCTTTTGGCGCTCTCTCTCCCTCCTCTCTTTTGCGCGCGGGCTCTCTCTCTCCTCCTACTGTGTCTCCCCTCTCTCCTCCTCCCCCCCCTCTCTCTCTCTCTCTCTCCTCTATCTCTCCTCTCTCTCCCTCTTATCGTCTCTCATCCCCGCTATCTCTCTCTCTCCCCTCTATCTCTCTCTCTCCCCTCTATATCTCTCTCTCTCCCCTCTATCTCTCTCTCTCCCCCCCCTCTCTCTCTCTCCCCCTCTCTCTCTCTCTCTTCTCCCCCTCTCTCTTTCTCCCCTCCTCTCTCGTCTCTCTCGCTCTCGGTCCCCCCTCTCTCTGTCCCCCCTCTCTCCCTCCCCCTCTCTCTCCGTCCCCCTCCCTCTCTCTCCCTCCCCCTCTCTCTCCCTCTCTCTCTCCTCTATCTCTCCTCTCTCTCTCTCTCTTCTCCCTTCCCTCTCTCCTCTCTCCCTCCTCCCCTCCTCTCTCCCTCCCCTCCCTCTCTCTCCCTCCCCCTCCCCTCCTCTCTCTCCTCCCCTCCTCTCTCCCTCTCCCCTGTCTCTCCCCCTCTCCCCCTCCCCTCTCTCCCCTCGCCCTCCACTCCTCTTGCCCTCCCCTCTCCCTCCCCGTCTCTCTCTCCCTCCCCCTCTCTCTCTCCCTCCCCTCTCTCGCCTCCCCTCCCTCGCCCTTTCCTCACTCCCTCCCCTCCTCTCTCTCCCCTCTCTCTCTCCCTCCCCTCTCGTCTCTCCCTCCCCTCTCTTCTCTCTCTCCCTCCCCTCTCTCTCTCCCTCCCCTCTCTCTCTTACTCCCCCTCCCCCCTCTCTCTCACTCCCCCTCCCCTCTCTCTCTCACTCCTCCCTCCCCCTCTCTCTCTCTCTCCCCCTCCCTCCCTCCTCTCTCTCCCCTCCCCTCTCTCTTGCCCTCCCCTCTCTCTCTTTATCTCTCTCTCTCCTCCTCCCCCCCCCCTCTCTCCTCCTCCCCCCTCTCTCTCTCCTCCTCCCCCTCTCTCTCTCTCTCCTCCCCTCTCTCTCTTCTCCCCCCTCTCTCTTGATCTCTCTGTTCCCTTTCTTTTGCTCTCCCTCCACTCTCTTTTGCTGTCTCTCCCCGCTCTTTTGCTCCCTCTCTTGTGCTCTTTTTAACTCCCCTCTTGATCTCTCTCTCACCTTTCTTATCTTTTCCCTACCCCCTCTCTCCCCTCTTTTGAGCTGTTTTGAGCTCTCAAACTGCACAGCCTTTCACGGCCCATCTGGCCCCGCCCCTTCACGATTGACCACGCCCCCTCGCGGCCCTCACACTCGACCACGCCCCTTCAACGCTCGGCCACGCCCGCCCGGCCACGCTCGGTCACGCCACACTTCTGCTCGCACTGCAGAGCAGAGACTTAGGGGACTCTCAAAGGGCCAGGTGTGTTTGTCCTCGGTGCTGTGCTGTCTACTGCGCATGGACAGCTTCAGACAAACACACTTGGCCTTTTATTATATAGGATATATATATATATATATATATATATATATATTTATATTCCTATTGCTGGATCTTTAATACTAAAGGAAACTGCTGTATATAGTTGACCCCACTTGGTTCAGGCTCATAACATTTGGTGTCCAGTTTTACAGCTACACACAATCTGGTTTATCAGTTTATGTTATTTGTAGGACAGATTGTTACATAATAATCAAGCCATAAAAAAACAGCAATAATGGAACCACAAGCTGTACAAAAAGAGCTAGGGACACATTATACCAAAAGGTGGACTACCTTGCCAGAGCTCTCACTGGACCTACAAAACTGAAAATACTACCTTAAGAAATGTTGTTAAAAGAACTGACAGTAACTAGAACCCCCAGAAACTCCAGAACCTCAGGATTAATCCCCCAGCTCTTTTCTCAGGGAAAAGGAGTGATTTCAGGACTTTTAAATATTGCTTGTTTATTGTTATATACAATGAAAACAAAGGACCTATTGTACTGGACAAAATTAAAGTTTGCACTACAATCTCATATCTCACAGGCGAGCCAAGGTCATGGGCAAATCGATTTTTTTAGTCCAATAACCCTATTTTGGATTCCCTAGATCAGTTTTTTTGCAGCTATTGAGTGCACTATATGAAGGATTCCAATACCCAAATACAGGTTGAAACTAACTAAGAGCCCTTAGACAGGGGGAAAGAGGCCTGTGGAAGATTTTTATAACTGAATTTCAAGTTGTGTGGCTACCGACTCACTCTGGAATGATATAACATAAAAAAAAACAATTTAGATTGGATTTAAATGAAACCTTAAAAGATGAGATATCTAGATTGGAGATGCCTGATTCTTTACATAGTCTAATAAAACTAGCAACAAACACTCGGAACCGCAGAATAAGAGAAAGGACGTTTAGAAAAAATACACGTCAGATGACTCCACTCAAAAGAGTTACCAGTAACACCTACAGAAAAATCACTTAACCCTCATATTCCTATGGAAAATAGGAGTAATTAAAAGGTCCCTTAACACCTGAAGAAAAAACCAGACGACGCATAGCTAACCTCTGTCTGTACTGTGCTAGTAGAGACGATTACAGTAATATCTTGTCCCAGTTTACATCGACAGAAAAAGGGTAAGCTATTAAATATTAATTCTACTATTTCACGCATAAGGACAAAAGTCATTGGACACTCTCTCTCTGCTCTTTACAGTTGGACCGGACAGCAAATCAAGACTGAGGCTATAGTAGATTCTGGGGGCTTCTGATTGCTTTATAGATGCTACATATTGTAGAGCTCAATAAATACTGTGTGTTACTAAGCAGAATCCTGTGTATATAGAGTAATTGATGGATCGCTTACACATAAAGGTCCCATTTACCCAACACACGAGTACCTCTTCTAATAGCTACTTCTGATGGCCACACTGAATAGAATCAGTTATGACCTAATTCTAACTGCTCTTCATACCGTAATATGGAGGGCTATACCTGGTTATATGAAACACAACCCTAGTATAGATTGGGTTAACCCAACTATTACTTTTAATTCCTCCTATTGTAGGGGTTTCAACTTGTTTCCCTCATCAGATTTTGAGCACCAATAATTCAGGAGATTCCTAATCAATATCAAGACTTACTTGATGTATTTGAACTTAAAGGAGGCTGAGTTCTTCTAACCTCATAGAACTTTTGATTGCCCTATAGATTTACTCCCAGGGGCTAGGGTACCTTTTGGGAAGGTTTACCCTCTTTCACAAAAAGAGTTACAATATCTGCGGAGAGTACTTAGATGGCAATATTTGAAAGGGTTCATAGTGCCATCTACATCTCCCGCAGCTGCAGGGGTTATTCTTTGTAACTAATAAAGATTAAAACCCTAAGACCCCATCATTGATTACAGAGCCCTTAATGCGGTTACAGTGGAAAAATCGATATTCCTTTGCCACTCATGCCAAACTCCTTGAACGCCTAAATGGTGCTAACGTTTCACTAAACTTGACTTAAAAAGGCGCCTATAATCTAATACAGATCAATGATGGGGATGAGGTGGAAACGGTGCATTTAGAACCAGATATGGTCTTTTTGAATATCGAGTGATTGCCTTTTGGGCTCTGTAACGCTCCTGCCACTTTCCTAGCATTTTATTTAACAAGATATTTAAAGATTTAACAGGACGTATGTGTCTTTATTTATCTCAACGGACATACTGATTTAATTCAAAAACAGCCGTAGATACACGTTAAACACGTGAGATGGGGTTTTTGACACCGATACGTGACCACAGACTTTTTGCAAAAGCTGTAAAGTGGGTCAATTTCATGTACAAAGGATAAAATTCTTAGGTACATCATAACACCTGATATGGTAGAATGGACCCCGAGAAAGTATTAGCTATTAAGAATTGGCCTAGGACCCCACTACCTAAGGTCTCTCCAGCGGTTTTTTTGGGGTTTCACTAATTTTTATCGTAAGTTTATCCAGAATTTTTTCTATGAAAGTGAAACCACTTACATCACTAACAAAGAAAAACACAAAAATTCCACTGGACTCCAGAAGCAGAACAATGCTTTCAATTATTTGAAGATCTGTTTCACCACTGCTTCCTATACTAAGTTTACCAGGGACCATTCGTGTCCATTTATTGTGGAGGTAAGACGCCTCTGACACTGGCATAGGGGAGCAGTCCTATCTCAAAGAATCAATGACAAACATAATACCCATCCCGTAAGCCTATTTTTTCAAGAACCCTATTACCAGCTGAGGGCACATTACTCCGTAGGCAATAAAGAGCTTTTAGCAGTAAAATGTGCTTTAGAAGTCTGGAGACATATTCTAGAGGGAGTTGACAAACCTTTTTAAATATTCACTGACCACAAAAACCTTCAATACTTGAAACAAAATAAACTCTATCATCCCGCCAAGTAGATGGTCTTTGTTTCTTGATAGATTTAATTTTCAAATAACATATAGAGGCAGGTAACTTAATAGTAAGGCAGGACGCTCTATCCCGACAATATGATGGAGCAAACCACTAGGTGACTGTTGTTCACAAGTTATACCTAGTTACAAAATTATAGCAGCTTTGAGTACTTTAGAGCTTGACATTCTTACAGCTTTTGACAACTGATGATATACCCACACATACTGAGTTGATAAAGAAACCAACTGTCTTGTATACTTTGTGTAACAGATTCATCAGGGGATTTTTAAGACAAAAGAACTCTTACAGCGAGATTTTTGGTGGCCCCACATGGGGAAGACTATTCAGAAATATTTAACCACTGTGTGACGTCTGCGCTAGATACAAAACAGAGAAAAAGGAAACCCGATTGGTTATCTTACACCCTCTATCTATTCCTGATGTCCCATGGAGTTTATTTCTATGGATTTTATTTGTGGAGCTTCCTATTTTTCAGAACCACAATACCATCCTGGTGGTTGTTGACCACCTAACCGAAGTTAGCTCATTTTATAGCTTTGAATCTTTACCTACTGCCACCGGAAACAGCTAACGCTGTCCTTAAACACTATTGTGAGATTACATGGTTTAACCACACTCCATTATCACAGGACCGTGGATCTACAGTTCACTTCCAATTTTTGGAAAGACCTCTGTAAATCACCTTCGCCATTCATCCAAGGTTGTCCAACCTCCTATCATCCCCAGACAAATGGACTCACAGAGAGGGTCAATGGTATTACTTGAGAAATACCTTAGATGGCTATGTTTCTCACCTGCAGGATGACTGGTTTGAACACCCTTCCGTAGCCGAATACACATATAACAATTCAGTCTCTAGTTCCACTAAGATGACCCCCGTTTTATGCCACTTAACGGATATCATCCACAATCTATTAGAGTTACCCAAACCATCAGTAAAACTCCTTCCGTTACTTCCTATCTCACACAATTTACAAAATAGTCTGAATCTGTTAAAAGGAACATCTACAGAAGGCTAAGGACTGTGATCAACAATATTATTACAATGCTACACGTAGACCATTGTCCTGATTATAAATTGGGTGATCAGGGTTTGGCTTTCCACAAAGCATCTGAAAACTCTCTATACCATCTAGAAAGTTGGGCAGTCAGTTTGTCGGACCTTTTCCGGATCTCACGTATTCTCAATCCCTCAACTGGTTGTTTTTGAATCTTCCACCTAAATATGGGGCTTACATCCTTCATTTCATGTGCGCTTTTGGAAGCTTACAGGACTAGCAATGAGTTCACTCGTAGGAAGGTTCCTCCACCTCCCGTGGTTCTAGGACGATCATGAGGAATGGCGAAGTTGAATGTATTCTTGACTCAAGGATATTACGCAGAAGATTGGAGTGAACCTAGTCCGGCTGGAAGGGCTATGTCAGGAGGAGGACTCTTGGGTTCCTCATTCTCAGGTACATGCCCCTCTGAGGGTGGGCTGCGTTCCACAAGGCTATCCCCAAAAGCCGTCTCTGGCATCCGCGGAGCAGATTGTCTTGAGGGGGGGGGGGATCTGTAATGTCCCTTTAACTGAGCTCCACCCCTTAGCCTTCATAACCTCATTTCCCCTTCTGCACTTTGCTTGATTATTTTGTGGTCATTGAGTATTGCTCTTGCTACTCAGTTTCTACTTGTCAAGTCTATTAACCTTGTGATCTGATTACCTTACTCGTAACCTATTGTAAGGCCTTGTGTCCTGTTGGCACCTTTTGTCTGCATTTGCCTATTTGTGCCATTCAACTACAAACGGGACATCCTTCTGCCTTTGTGGATCCGGGTCTACTTCCCTGGTGTATCCATCCGCCTGTTCCACGCTGAGGATTTGCACACGCTGAGGATTACACTCGCAGCTCCTTCCTGCACTCTGTGTTACCCTCCTCATCTCCGGGAACTGTCTGCATCTTACCAGATACCTCCTCACTTGTTTCATTGGTCATGCAAGTACTCTGTTACCTTTACCTTGGTTGGAATATGCTTAACTTTACTTAGCGTGTATTTAAGCTAGACTGTCTATACTTTCTACCCGCATCAGCTGCATTATACTTCCGTGCTCACTTACCTGCCTGAGGCCTCTCATTTCCTGCTTGAGCTGTTCTTTGCTAATGCTGATCCACAATTAAGCACAAACCATTGCTTATATATACTAACATGCTTCTCCTCCACTACTAAGCAGACAAGAGCTAACTCTCCTCTCAATTCGTAATATATTTTGTATTTTTGTCTTCAACCATTTATATATATATATTTATATTCCTATTGATGGATCTTTAATACTTTTAGTACCTGGGGAGCTGGGGGGGGGGGGGGGGCCGTTGATGTGGAGCAAGATGCAGCAGCAGAAGAGGACTCAGCCGAGGAAGAGGTTATGGAAGAGGATGGAGTAGGAGGAGTAGAGGAGGTTGCAGCAGGCCTACCTGCAAGTTGTGGCGGTGTCACCAACTCCTCTGCAGAGCCACGCATTCCATGCTTGTCAGCAGGTTTACCCAATGCGCAGTGTAGGTGATATACCTGCCCTGACCATGCTTTGCAGACCAGCTATCAGTGGTCAGATGGACCCTTGCCCCAACGCTGGCGGATGGCGGCTTTGAGGTTTGTGTGCTGCTTCTACTCATGTGTTCATCCCCATCGTCGTCTGTGATGTGAGATCATGTGCCTTCGCAAAGCAGTTGTACCTAGGTGGGTGTTGGGCACTTCCCATGACTCAGTTTCTTTTGGCACAGGTTGCAAATGGCATTGCTGTGTAGTCAGGCAGATACACAAAAAAAATGCCACACTGCTGAGCTCTGCGATGACAGCATTCTGGTGGTGGCAATAGCATGCGTTGATTGGAGTGCTGTCTGACTGGACCCCGGGTGCCGATGCATGCTGTCTGACTGTGCCACTATCTCCTTGCGACGACCTCCACCCCCTGCTTCCAACTTGTCTCCTCCTCTCTGTCTCCCCCATCTGAACTTTCCCCCTCTTCTTCTTCTCTTCTAGCGGGCACCCACGTGACATCCACGGACGCATCATCATCAACCGCTTCACTTGTATCTGACAAATCAACAAAGGGAAGCAGGCAGCGGGTACAACATCATCATCATCATCACATTGTACGTCCATGTCTGTAATGCTGCCTGACTGAGGACATATCACTTTTATCTACATCCTCTGTCAATGATGGTTGCGCATCACTCATTTTCTTTGCCAACTGATGTGTCAATAACTCCTCTGACAGATCAAGTGAAGCGGCTGTGGTGCTAGTGTTGGTGGGTGGCGGCAGGCGGGCAAGTGGCACTGGGTCACTTCAGAGGTGCCCGAAGCTAAGCTGGAGGTGGATGGTGCATCAAGGTTACGAGCGGAAACTGTAGAAGATTGGGTGTCCTGTGGTTATCAAGGTCAACTATTTCATCAGAACATTTCGTGTCCATGGTACGTGGCCTAACACTGGGGCATTATTCTATGGCCAAAGGGAATCCACAGCACCACGACTACGACGGCACCTGCGGGCTGGCCTGGCCTCTGGCCTGTCATTTTCTTTTTTTTAAATGTAGGACTTACACTACTATTAAACAAAATATGAGTGGGTGCCACTGGGCAAGTGGGCACAGTGACAGTATACGCTGTGAGCCTGACACAAAAAAGCAGACTGATGTTTCACTATCCAAAAGTTTATTTTTTTAAATGTACACTTACACTACTATTAAACAAGTTTTGAGTGGCTGGCACTGGGCAAGTGGGCACAGTATACGCTGTGAGCCTGACACAAAAAAGCAGAACTGATGTTTCACAGTCAAAAAAGTTTTTTTTTTTTTTTAAATATTTACACTACTGTTTATAACAAATATGATGGTGGCACTAGTTGGGCAAGTGGGCCTGCACACCACACTGGCAGGCAGGCAACTGAATTAGATTACACTAGCAGACTGATGTTTTCACAGTCAAAAAGTTTTTTTTTAAAAATATTTACACTACTGTTATAACAAATATGAGTGGTGCCGACTAGTTGGCAAGTGGGCCTGGGCACACACGCTGGCAGGGCAGGCAACTGAAATTAGATTACACTAGCAGACTGATGTTTCACAGTCAAAAAAGTTTTTTTTTTTTTTTTTTAAATATTTACACTACTGTTACACACAAATATTGAGTGGTGCCACTAACTTGGCAAGTGGGCCTGGCACACACGCTGGCAGGCAGGCAACTGCAATAAGATTACACTAGCAGGACTGATGTTTCAACAGTCAAAAAAGTTTTTTTTAAAAAATATTTACAACTACTGTTATAACAAATATGATTGGTGGCACTGTTGGCAAGTGGGTCTGGCACACACGCTGGGCAGGCAGGCAGGCAACTGAAATTAGATTACACTAGCAGACTGATGTTTCACAGTCAAAAAAGTTTTTTTTTTAAAATATTTACACTACTGTTTATAACAAATATGAGTGGTGCCACTAGTTGGCAAGTGGGCCTGGCACACAACGCTGGCAGGCAGGCAACGTGAAGATTAGATTACACTAGCAGACTGATGTTCACAGTCAAAAAAAGGTTTTTTTTTTAAATTTATTTACACTACTGTTACAACAAATATGAGTGGGGGTTACTAATTGGCAAGTGGGGCCTGGCACACACGCTGTCAGGCAGGCAACTGCAATAAGAATTACACTAGCAGACTGATGTTTCTCAGTCAAAAAAGTTTTTTTTTTAAATATTTACACTACTGTTATAACAAATATGATTGGTGGGCACTAGTTGGCAAGTGGGGGCCTGGCACACACGCTAGCAGGCAGGCAACTGAAATTAGATTATAATAGCAGACTGATGTTTCACAGTCAAAAAGTTTTTTTTTTTAAATATTTACACTACTGTTACAACAAATATGAGTGGTGCCACTAACTTGGCAAGTGGGGTCTGGCACACACGCTGGCAGGCAATTGCAATAAGATTACACTAGCAGACTGATGTTTCACAATCAAAAAAGTTTTTTTTTTAAATATTTACACTACTGTTACAACAAAATATGAGTGGTGCCACTAACTTGGCAAGTGGGGCCTGGCACACACGCTGGCAGGCAGGCAACTGAAATAAGATTACACTAGCAGAGTGATGTTTCTCAGTCAAAAAAGTTTTTTTTTTTTTTAAATATTTACACTACTGTTATAACAAATATGAGTGGTGCCACTAACCTTGGCAAATGGGCCTGGCACACACACGCTGGCAGGCAGGCAACTGCAATAACAGGCAACTTACACTAGCAGACTGATGTTTCACAGTCCAAAAAAGGTTTTTTTTTTAAATATTTACACTACTGCAGGGCAGGCAACTGCAATTAGATTACACTAGCAGGACTGATGTTTCACAGTCAAAATTTTTTTTTTTAAAATATTTACACTACTGTTTATAACAAATATGATTGGTGGCACTAGTTGGCAAGTGGGGCCTGGCACATCACGCTGGCTGGCAGGCAACTGAAATTAGATTACACTAGCAGATCTGATGTTTCACAGGTCAAAAAAGTTTTTTTTAAAATATTTACACTACTGTTACAAACAAATATGACTGGTACCTACTAACTTGGGCAAGTGGGGCCTGGCACACACGCTGGCAGGCAGGCAGGGCAGGCAACTGCAATAAGATTACACTAGCAGACTGATGTTTTCACAGTCAAAAAAGTTTTTTTTTAAATATTTACACTACTGTTACAACAAATATGAGTGGTGCCACTAATTTAGCAAGTGGGCCTGGCACACACGCTGTCAGGCAGGCAACTGCAATTAGATTACACTAGCAGACTGATGTTTCACAGTCAAAAAAGTTTTTTGTTTTTTTTAAATATTTACACTACTGTTACAACAAATATGAGTGGTGCCACTAACTTGGCAAGTGGGCCTGGCACACATGCTTGGAGGCAGGCAACTGCAATTAGATTACACAAGCAGACTGATGTTTCACAGTCAATTTTTTTTAAATATTTACACTACTGTTATAACAAATATGATTGGTGGCACTAGTTGTGCAGAGTGGGCCTGGCACACTACGCTGGGCAGGCAGGCAACTGCAATTAGTTTACACTAGCAGACTGATGTTTCACAGTCAAAAAAAAGTTGTTTTTTTTAAATATTTACACTACGTTATAACAAATATGATTGGTGGCACAAGTTGGCAAGTGGGTCTGCACACATGCTGGCAGGCAGGCAGACAGGCAACTGAAATTAGATTACACTAGCAGACTGATGTTTCACAGTCCAAAAAGTTTTTTTTTTTTAAATATTTACACTACTGTTACAACAAATATGAGTGGTGCCACTAACTTGGCAAGTGGGTCTGGCACACACTCCTGGGCAGGGCAGGCAACTGGCAATAAGATTACACTAGCAGACTGATGTTTCACAGTCAAAAAAGTTTTTTTTAAAATATTTACACTACTGTTACAAACAAATATGAGTGGGTGCCACATAACTTTGGCAAGGTGGGCCTGGACACACACGCTTGGCAGGGCAAGGCAACTGCAATTAGATTACACTAGCAGACTGATGTTTCACAGTCAAAAAAGTTTTTTTTTTTTAATATTTACACTACTGTTATAACAAATATGATTGGTGGCACTAGTTGGGGCAATGTGGCCTGTGGCACACCACGCTGGCAGGCAGGCAACTGAAATTAGATTACACTAGCAGACTGATGTTTCACAGTCAAAAAAGTTTTTTTTAAATATTTACACTACTGTTACAACAAATATGACTGGTGCCACTAACTTGGCAAGTGGGCCTGGCACACACGCTGGCAGGCAGGCAGGCAACTGCAATAAGATTACACTAGCAGACTGATGTTTCACAGTCAAAAAAAGTTTTTTTTTAAATATTTACACTACTGTTACAACAAATATGAGTGGTGCCACTAACTTAGCAAGTGGGCCTGGCACACACGCTGTCAGGCAGGCAACTGCAATTAGATTACACTAGCAGACTGATGTTTCACAGTCAAAAAAGTTTTTTTTTTTTTTAAATATTTACACTACTGTTACAACAAATATGAGTGGTGCCATTAACTTGGCAAGTGGGCCTGGCACACATGCTTGGAGGCAGGCAACTGCAATTAGATTACACTAGCAGACATGATTGTTTCACAGTCAATTTTTTGTTAAATATTTACACTACTGTTATAACAAATATGATTGGTGGGCACTAGTTGGCAAGTGTGGCCTGGCACTACACGCTGGCAGGCAGGCAACTGCAATTAGAATTACACATAGGCAGACTGATGTTTCACAGTCAAAAAAGTTTTTTAAAACAATATTTACACTACTGTTATAATCAAATATGATTGGTGGCACTAGTTGGCAAGTGGGGTCTGGCACACACGCTGGCAGGCAGGGCAACTGAAATTAGATTACACTAGCAGGACTGATGTTTCACAGTCCAAAAAGTTTTTTTTTTTAAATATTTACACTACTGTTATAACAAATATGAGGTGGTGCCACTAGGTTGGCTAAGTGGGCCTGGCACACACGCTAGGCAGGCAGGCAACTGAAATTAGATTACAACTAGCAGACTGATGTTTCACAGTTCAAAAAAAGTTAAAATATTTACACTACTGTTACAACAAATATAGTGGTGTTACTAATTGGTCAAGTGGGCCTGGCACACACGCTGGCAGGCAGGCACTGCAATAAGATTACACTAGCAGACTGATGTTTCACAGTCAAACAAGTTTTTTTTTTTTTTAATATTTACACTACTGTTATAAACAAATATGTTTGGTGGCACTAGTTGGCAAGTGGGGCCTGCACACACACTGGCAGGCAGGCAACTGAAATTAGATTACACTAGCAGGACTGATGGTTTCACAGTCAAACAAGTTTTTTTTTTTTTAATATTTACACTACTGTTATAACAAATATGATTGGTGCACTAGGTTGGCAAGTGGGCCTGGGCACACACACTGGCAGGCAGGCAACTGAAATTAGATTACACTAGCAGACTGATGTTTCACAGTCAAAGAAAGTTTTTTTTTTAAAATATTTACACTACTGTTACAACAAATATGACTGGTGCCACTAACTTGGGCAAGTGGGGCCTGGGCACACACACTGGCAGGCAGGCAGGCAACTGCAATAAGATTACACTAGCAGACTGATGTTTCACATTCAAAAAAGGTTTTTTTTTTAAATATTTACACTACTGTTACAACAAATATGAGTGGTGCCACTAACTTGGCAAGTGGGGCCTGGCACACACGCTGTCAGGCAGGCAACTGCAATTAGATTACACTTAGCAGACTGATGTTTTCACAGTCAAAAAAGTTTTTTTTTTTTTTTTAAATATTTACACTACTGTTACAACAAATATGAGTGGTGCCACTAACTTGGCAAGTGGGCCTGGCACACAGCTTGCAGGCAGGGCAACTGCAATTAGGTTACACTAGCAGGACTGATGTTTCACAGTCAATTTTTTTTTTAAATATTTACACTACTGTTATAACAAATATGATTGGTGGGCACTAGGTTGGCAGGTGGGCCTGGCACATACGCTGGCAGGCAAGGCAACTGCAATTAGATTACACTAGCAGACTGATGTTTCACAGTCAAAAAAGTTTTTTTTTAAAAATATTTACACTACTGTTATAACAAATATAGATTGGTGGCACTAGTTGCAATTGGTCTGACACACATGCTGGGCCAGGCAGGCAGGGCAACTGAAATTAGATTACACTAGCAGACTGATGTTTCACAGTCCAAAAAGTTTTTTTTTAAATATTTACACTACTGTTTATAACAAATATGAGTGTGCCACTAGATGCAAGTGGGCCTGGCACACACGCTGGCAGGACAGGGCAACTGAAATAAGATTACACTAGCAGACTGATGTTTCACAGTCAATTTTTTTAAAAATATTTACACTACTGTTACAACAAATATGAGTGGTGTTACTAATTGGCAAGTGGGCCTGGCACACACGCTGGCAGGCAGGCAACTGCAATAAGATTACACAGGCAGACTGATGTTTCACAGTCAAAAAAGTTTTTTTTTAAAAAATATTTACACTACTGTTATACACAAATATGATTGGGTTGGCACTAGTTGGCAAGTGGGCCTGGGCACACACGCTGGCAGGCAGGCAACTGAAATTAGATTACACTAGCAGACTGATGTTTCACAGTCAAAAAAAGTTTTTTAAAAATATTTACACTACTGTTACAACAAAAATATGAGTGGTGCCACTAACTTGGCAAGTGGGCCGGCAACACACGCTGGCAGGCAGGCAACTGCAATAAGATTACACTAGCAGACTGATTTTTCACTGTCAAAAAAGTTTTTTTAAAATATTTACACTACTGTTACAACAAATATGAGTGGTGCCACTAACTTGGTAAGTGGGCCTGGCACACACGCTGGCAGGGCAGGCAACTGCAATTAGATTACACTAGCAGACGTGTTGTTTCACAGTCAAAAAAGTTTTTGTTTTTTTTTAAATATTTACACTACTGTTACAACAAATATGAGTGGTGCCACAAACTTGGCAAGTGGGCCTGGCACACATGCTAGCAGGCAGGCAACGGCAATTAGATTACGCTAGCAGACTGATGTTTCACAGTCAAATTTTTTTTTAAAATATTTAAACTACTGTTATAACAAATATGATTGGTGGCACTAGTTGGCAATTGGGCCTGGCACACCACGGCTGGCAGGCAGGCAGGCAACTGCAATAAGATTACACTAGGCAGACTGATGTTTACAGGTCAAAAAAGTTTTTTTTAAAATATTTACACTACTGTTACAACAAATATGAGTGGGTGCCACTAACTTGGCAAGTGGGGCCTGGCACAACATGCTTGCAGTGCAGGCAACGGCAATTAGATTACACTAGCAGACTGATGTTTCACAGGTCAAATTTTTTTAAATATTTACACTACTGTTATAACAAATATGATTGGTGGCACTAGTTGGCAATTGGGCCTGGCACACACGCTGGCAGGCAGGCAGGCAACTGCAATAAGATTACACTAGCAGACTGATGTTTCACAGTCAAAAAAGTTTTTTTTAAAAATATTTACACTACTGTTATAACAAATATGATTGGTGGCACTAGTTGGCAAGTGAGTCTGGCACACACGCTGGCAGACAGGCAACTGAAATTAGATTACACTAGCAGACTGATGTTTCACAGTCCAAAAAGTTTTTTTAAAATATTGACACTACTGTTATAACAAATATGAGTGGTGCCACTAGTTGGCAAGTGGGCCTGGCACACACGCTGAGATGCAACTGAAATTAGATTACACTAGCAGACTGATGTTTCACAGTCAAAAAATTTTTTTTTCTAAATATTTACACTACTGTTATAACAAATATGGATTGGTGGCACTAGTTGGCAAGTGGGCCTGGCACACACACTGGCAGGCAACTGAAATTAGATTACACTAGCAGACTGATGTTTCACAGTCAAAAAGTTTTTTTTTAAATATTTACACTACTGTTACAACAAATATGAGTGGTGCCACTAATTTGGCAAGTGGGCCCTGGCACACACGCTGGGCAGGCAGGCAACTGCAATAAGATTTAC
This sequence comes from Bombina bombina, assembly GCF_027579735.1. NCBI lineage: Eukaryota > Metazoa > Chordata > Amphibia > Anura > Bombinatoridae > Bombina > Bombina bombina. The sequence goes on along the minus strand of NC_069504.1, from coordinate 398,282,197 downwards.
ACTAGCAGACTAATGTTTCACAGTCAAAAAAGTTTTTTTTTTTTTTTTTTTTTTTAAATATTTACACTACTGTTACAACAAATATGAGTGGTGCCACTAAATTGGCAAGTGGGCCTGGCACACATGCTTGCAGGCAGGCAACTGCAATTAGATTACACTAGCAGACTGATGTTTCACAGTCAATTTTTTTAAAAAAATATTTACACTACTGTTATAAGAAATATGATTGGTGGCACTAGTTGGCAAGTGGGCCTGGCACATACGCTGGCAGGCAGGCAACTGCAATTAGATTACACTAGCAGACTGATGTTTCACAGTCAAAAAAGTTTTTTTAAAAAATATTTACACTACTGTTATAACAAATATAGTGGTGTACTAATTGGCAAGTGGGCCTGGCACACACGCTGGCAGGCAGGCAACTGCAATAAGATTACACTCTAGCAGGACTGATGTTTTCACAGGGTCAAAAAAGTTTTTTTTTAAAAATATTTACACTACTGTATAACAAATATGGATTGGTGGCACTAGTTGGCAAGTGGGCCTGGCACACACGGCTGGCAGGCAGGCAACTGAAATAGATTACACTAGCAGACTGATGTTTCACAGGTCAAAAAAGTTTTTTTTTTACAATATTTACACTACTATTACAACAAATATGAGTGGTGCCACTAACTTGGCAAGTGGGCCTGGCACACACGCTGGCAGGCAGGCAACTGCAATAAGATTACACTAGCAGACTGATTTTTCACTGTCAAAAAAGTTTTTTTAAAATATTTACACTACTGTTACAACAAATATGAATGGTGCCTACGAACTTTGGCAAGTGGGCCTGGCACACACGCTGGGCAGGCAGGGGCAACTGCAATAAGATTACACTAGCAGGACTGATGTTTCTCAGTCAAAAAAGTTTTTTTTTTTTAAAGTATTTACACTACTGTTATAACAAATATGAGTGGGGTGCCACTAACTTGGGCAAGTGGGGCCTGGCACACACGCTGGCAGGCAGGCAAACTGCATAAGATTACACTAGCAGACTGATGTTTCACAGTCAAAAAAGTTTTTTTTTAAAATATTTATACTACTGTTACAACAAATATGAGTGGTGCCACTAACTTGGCCAAGTGGGGCCTGGCACACACGCTGGCAGGCAGGCAACTGCAATTAGATTACACTAGCAGACTGATGTGTTCACAGTCAAAAAAGTTTTTTTTTTTTAAATATTTACACTACTGTTACAACAAATATGAGTGGTGCCACTAACTTGGCAAATGGGGTCTGGCACACACTCTGGCGGCAGGCAGGCAGGCGCAACTGCAATTAAGATTACACTAGCAGGACTGATGTTTCACAGTCAAAAAAGTTTTTTTTTGTAAATATTTACACTACTGTTACAAACAATATGAGTGGTGCCACTAACTTGGCAGTGGGTCTGGCACACACTCTGGCAGGCAGGCAGGCAGGCAGGCAGGCAGGGCAACTGCAATAAGATTACACTAGCAGACTGATGTTTCACAGTCAAAAAAGTTTTTTTTAAAATATTTACACTACTGTTACAACAAATATGAGTGGTGCCACTAACTTGGTAAGTGGGCCTGGGCACACACGCTGGCAGGCAGGCAACTGCAATTAGATTACACTAGCAGTCTGATGTTTCACAGTCAAAAAACGGTTTTTTTTAAAAAATATTTACACTACTGTTATAACAAATATATTGGTGACACTAGTTGGCAAGTGAGTCTGGCACACATGCTGGCAGGCAGGCAACTGAAATTAGATTTACACTAGCAGACTGATGTTTCACAGTCCAAAAAGTTTTTTAAAATATTTACACTACTGTTATTTCACAGTCAAAACATTTTTTTTTCTAATATTTACAACTACTGTTATAACAAATATGATTGGTGGCACTAGTTGGGCAAGTGGGCCTGGCACACACACTGGGCAGGCAACTGAAATTAGATTACACTAGCAGACTGATGGTTTCACCAGTCAAAAAAGTTTTTTTAAAATATTTACACTACTGTTACAACAAATTTGAGTGGTGCCACTAACTTGGCAAGTGGGCCTGGCACACACGCTGGCAGGCAGGCAGGCAACTGCAATAAGATTACACTAGGCAGAACTGATGTTTTCACAGTCAAAAAAGTTTTTTTTAAATATTTACACTTACTGTTACAACAAATATGAGTGGTGCCACTAAACTTGGCAAGTGGGGCCTGGCACACATGCTTGCAGGCAGGGCAACGGCAATTAGATTACACTAGCAGGACTGATGTTTCACAGTCAATTTTTTTTTAAAATATTTACACTACTGTTATAACAAATATGATTGGTGGCACTAGTTGGCAAGTGGGCCTGGCACACACACGCTGGCAGGCAGCACCTGCAATAAGATTACACTAGCAGACTGATGTTTCACAGTCAAAAAAGTTTTTTTTTAAATATTTACACTACGGTTATAACAAATATGATTGGTGGCACTAGTTGGGCAAGGTGGGCCTGGCACACACGCTGGCAGGCAGGCAACTGCAATAAGATTACACTAGCAGACTGATGTTTCACAGTCAAAAAAGTTTTTTTTTTTAAATATTTACACTACTGTTATAACAAATATGATTGGTGGCACTAGTTGGCAAGTGAGTCTGGCACACACGCTGGCAGGCAGGCAGGCAACTGAAATTAGATTACACTAACAGACTGATGTTTCACAGTCCAAAAAGTTTTTTTAAAATATTTACACTACTGTTATAACAAATATGAGTGGTGTCACTAGTTGGCAAGTGGGCCTGGCACACACGCTGGGATGCAACTGAAATTAGATTACACTAGCAGACTGATGTTTCACAGTCAAAAAATATTTTTTTCTAAATATTTACACTACTGTTATAACAAATATGATTGGTGGCACTAGTTGGCAAGTGGGCCTGGCACACACACTGACAGGCAACTGAAATTAGATTACACTAGCAGACTGATGTTTCACAGTTAAAAAGTTTTTTTTTAAATATTTACACTACTGTTACAACAAATATGAGTGGTGCCACTAACTTGGCAAGTGGGCCTGGCACACACGCTGGCAGGCAGGCAACTGCAATAAGATTACACTAGCAGACTGATGTTTCACAGTCAAAAAAAGTTTTTTTTAAAATATTTACACTACTGTTACAACAAATATGAGTGCTGCCACTAACTTGGCAAGTGGGCCTGGCACACACGCTGGCAGGCAGGCAACTGCAATTAGATTACACTAGCAGACTGATGTTTCACAGTCAAAAAAGTTTTTTTTTTTAAAAATATTTACACTACTGTTATAACAAATATGATTGGTGGCACTAGTTGGCAAGTGGGCCTGGCACACACGCTGGCAGGCAGGCAACTGAAATTAGATTACACTAGCAGACTGATGTTTCACAGTCAAAAAAGTTTTTTAAAAAATATTTACACTACTGTTACAACAAATATGAGTGGTGCCACTAACTTGGCAAATGGGCCTGGCACACACGCTGGCAGGCAGGCAGGCAACTGCAATAAGATTACACTAGCAGACTGATGTTTCACAGTCAAAAAAGTTTTTTTTTTTAAATATTTACACTACTGTTACAACTAATATGAGTGGTGCCACTAACGTTGGCAAGTGGGGCCTGGCACACACGCTGGCAGGGCAGGCAGGCAACTGCAATAATATTACACTAGGCAGACTGATGTTTCACAGTCAAAAAGTTTTTTTTTTTTAAATATTTACACTACTGTTACAACAAATATGAGTGGTGCCACTAACTTGGCAAGTGGGGGCCTGGCACCCCACTGCTTGCAGGCAGGGCAACTGCAATTATATTACACTAGCAGACTGATGTTTCACAGTCAATTTTTTTTTTTAAATATTTACACTACTGTTACAACAAATATGAGTGGTGCCACTAACTTGGCAAGTGGGCCTGGCACACACGCTGGTAGGCAGGCAACTGCAATAATATTACACTAGGCAGACTGATGTTTCACAGTCAAAAAAAGTTTTTGTTTTTTAAATATTTTACACTACTGTTACAACAAATATGAGTGGTGCCACTAACTTGGCAAGTGGGCCTGGCACACATGCTTGCAGGCAGGCAACTGCAATTATATTACACTAGCAGGGACTGATGTTTCACAGTCAAATTTTTTTTTTAAATATTTACTCTACTGTTACAACAAATATGAGTGGTACCACTAACTTGGGCAAGTGGGCCTGGCACACACGCTGGCAGGCAGGAGCAACTGCAATAAGATTACACTAGCAGACTGATGTTTTCACAGTCAAATAGAGTTTTTTTAAAAATATTTACACTACTGTTACAACAAATATGAGTGATGCCACTAACTTGGCAAGTGGGCCTGGCACACACGCTGGGCAGGCAACTGCAATTAGATTTACACTATCAGAATGATGTTTCACAGCCAAAAAAGTTTTTAAAAAAAATATTTTAAACTACTGTTATAAACAAATATAGATTGGTGGCACTAGTTGGCAAGAGGGCCTGGCACACACGCTGGGCAGGCAGGCAACTGAAATTAGGATTACACTAGCAGACTGATGTTCTCACAGTCAAAAAAGTTTTTTTTTTTAATATTTACACTACTGTTATAAACAAATATGATTGGTGGCACTAGTTGGCAAGTGGGGCCTGGCACACACGCTGGCAGGCAGGCAACTGCAATTAGATTAACACTAGCAGACTGATGTTTCACAGTCAAAAAAGTTTTTTTTTTTAAAATATTTACACTACTGTTATAACAAATATGATTGGTGGCACTAGTTGGCAAGTGGGCCTGGCACACACGCCTGGCAGGCAGGCAGGGCAGCTGCATTAGATTACACTTGCAGACTGATGTTTCACAGTCAAAAAAGTTTTTTTTTTTAATATTTACACTACTGTTTTTAACCAAATATTGATTGTGGCACTAGGTTGGCAAGTGGGTCTGGGCACACACGCTGGCAGGCAGGCAACTGCAATTAGATTACACTAGCAGACTGATTTGATGTTTTCACCAGTCAAAAATGTTTTTTTTAAAAAATATTTGCACTACTGTTGACAACAAATATAAGTGGGTGCAACTAACTTGGCAAGTGGGCCTGGCACACACGCTGGCAGGCAGGCAACTGCAATAAGATTACACTAGCAGGACTGATGTTTCACAGTCAAAAAAGTTTTTTTTTTTAAATATTTACACTACTGTTATAACAAATATGATTGGTGGCAAATTGGTTGGCAAGTGGGCCTGGCAACACACGCTGGCAGGCAGGCAGTTCTACTGCAATAAGATTTACACTTGCAGACTGATGTATAAGTTTTTTTTTTTTTTTTTAAATTTACACTAATGTTACACCAGATATGACTGGTGGCACTGAGCAAGTAGGCACAGTATATGCTGTAAACCTGACACACAGTCTGGCAGTGCCAGGCAGGCAACTGCTATTAGATTACAAAGAAAAAAAAAAACGACTGATGTTCTAGCCATGAAAAGGGCTTTTTGGGGTGCTGTCCTTACAGCAGAGATCGATGAGTCCTTCAGGACTGTAGTGGGACACTGATACAATAGCCTAGCTATCAATTTCCCTATAAAATCAGCAGCAGCACTTTCCCTCCTCTCACTAAGAATGCAGAATCAGAAATGAAACTAAAATGGCTTGCTGCCCAGGGAGCTGGGAGGGGTCTGGGAGGGAGTGTCTGCTGCTGATTGGCTGAATGTGTCTGCAGACTGTGAGATACAGGGGTCAAAGTTTACTCAATGATGACGAATAGGGTACGGATCGAACATTGCATATGTTTGCACGCCGCGGCGAGCGGCTGGGAACAAGCTATGGATCGCCGGGGGAACTGGTTCTCCCGGCAATCTGTTGGCGACATCACTAATGATACCTTAGCTCTTCATTGTCTTTTAAATGGCCCTATGAAGAAGGTGGTTGTCTGCAGAAAACGCATTGGGCTTTTATAAATCTTATGAGCTGTTTGTTTTAACCATTTAATTCTTTATTAAAAGCTTTCCATGTCATCTTTTATGCAAGTTGATTTTTATCGGCTGAATAAAGGGGACGGATTTAAACATTTATATAGTGCCAGATTATGAGAGGCTAACAGTGGCTCTCAAGCGGGTTTATCATGGCTGTTTTGTGCACGTCGGGATATCTGGACCTCAGAGCTCTGGGTTAACGGTTATGCTGAAATAAAAGGTTGCACAAAATACATTAAAAAGTACAGTTAAACCTCATAATAACACCATCTAATAAATTATTATTGGGAAAAAATATTGCATAAAAAAAGTTATAAGGGCTTAAAGTTAGTTATGAGGTCTGAGATGTTGGGGGGGGGGAGGACTGAAAATGGCTTTAAACATAGTCATAAAGATACATACATATACATGTCTAAGATGTGTATATATGTATTTTACAGACATATAACTGTATACACATATAAACACATAAATACATATGTATACATATACTGTATAGACATATTTATAAGAGCACTGGAGCCCTTTGCAATTAAGTAGCTGAAAAATCATATTTATGCAGTATTCATATTTAAAGGGCCATAATACCCAAATGTTGAAACACTTGAAAGTGATGCAGTATAGCTGTAAAAAGCTGACTAGAAAATATCACCTGAACATCTCTATGTTAAAAAGAAAGATGTTTTACCCTCACAAGTTCCTCAGTAGGCCACATCCATTGTAAAGGACTTTTAAAGCAGCAAATCAGTATGGTCTGTCCCGGGACAGGCTAAGGGGGTTGAGCCTTGTGCACTCTTATGTTATTTCCCTATTCAGTTAAAGGAAGTTTACTATGAAATCTCACGAGAGTTAAGTGGAAATCTCATGAGATCACAGTAAAAGAGGTTTCAAGGACCTCAGCACTGTTGATGCCGATTTGGCTTGCTGTTCATTTCTTCATTTTTTTTTTTACCTGCAGCTGGGGCAACAGAGCGAGTATAACTTTTTTACACAGAACTTACTCTGCTGAGCTGAGGAGATTGTGAGGTAAAATATCTTCCTTTTTTACATAGAGATGCTCAGGTGACATTTTCCTGTCAGCTTTTTACAGTTATACTGCATCAGTTTCAAGTGATTTAGCATATGAGTATTATGTCCCTTTAATAAAGTGATGTACTGTAAATATTTCACACTCCAATGTTCTTCACATAGGGAAATATGTTCTATGTATTTATAATAGATATTCCTATATATATAAATTTTACCAAAAAACATATATAGAAATATGTATTTAAGAATAAATAGAACATTATTCTTCAATGTGAAGAACATTTGATTGTGCTCCTCTCGTAATCTAGCCTATAGCTAGTACATTCCATTTCCTTAAAGCTTTTATGTTGCTGTGGTGCTCCACTAAATGTAAATTGTATTTATTTTGTTACATACTTGCTAATCTCTGACATAGCATCATGTCCCCTAAATACTGCTCAGGCCAAGTTGAGCCGGTTGTTGGTAGCAAAAGAGAGATTGAATCAATGGATTTGAATTAGGGTTGAAGTATTAGAAAAGCGGAATAGAATAATATGCGTCAGAGGTTAGTTTGCAAGATGAGATTATAATATTTTATTATGTTATGTGATGAGATGAGGAAAAACAGCTGTGCGGTGTCTGCTGGATTTTTAGGAATGTTTTCCATGTAATGAGTGATAATGTATAAATATAAGTGATGTACAAAATTCATTAAACATTATTTTGCAGTAACGACGGCCTGTTTAACTAGATGATAAGAACATCAAATAGATATGTATAATGTTTAGTCTTCCAAATTCTTTCATTCTGATCCGGGCGTGAGAGGGATTGGTTTGACAGTTATGCTACCCAAAAAAAGCCTTTCAGCGCAGTGCATATTTACAAGATGTGTAATACAGTAGAAAGGTTAAAAGTATCTTATTCTAGAAAAATGTTTTAAAAGTGTGTTTAAAATAATAGTTGGCAGCCAATCATGTCTCAAATAGAGCACATTCACTTTGCTATTTGCATTAGGCAGTATTTTGGAGTTAAAGTTGGTGGGAGTGGGGTGTTTGAAGAAAAAAAACGGCACAGAAAAGTGCCTTTACATTGCGGTCAATAGGAACTGTGTGTTCACAGTAAATATATAAGTATATGATTATATACATATATATTTGATTGCTGCCCATCTCTGGGTAACTTACCCCCTTCGCTGGCGCTGAGGTTCTGATGCCATCTTGTGAGTGCATTGCTTCCTAGCAATGCGAACACAAGGTTGCGTTCACATTGCGTCTAGCTTGTAATACCAGCGCACATTATCATGCTAATATCTCTTGCATGAAAGCGATATATAGTGCTCCACTTGTAATCCCATAGTATGGTTAAAAACAGTTGTTAAAGGGACATTGTTCACTAGATTTTTCTTTGCATAAATGTTTTGTAGATGATAAACTTATATAGCCCATCTGGTAGTGTTTTTATAAAAAATTATATTTTTGCTTATTTTTTAAGAACATTGTGCTGCTTACAGACTCCTAACCAAGCCCCACAGTACCAGATGTATACACGCGTTTATAGACTCATGCTAGCTCCTGTTTAAGTTATCTGTCTTTTCATATGCAGGGAAGGAGGGGCTGCTCCATAACCTGTCAGCCTGCTCTGAGGCGTCGGACAGAAATCAACCCAATTGAATACGATCGGGTTGATTGACACCCCTGCTACCGGGGGGCGGTATTGCACCAGGAATCCACAAGAAATTCTGGTGCAATGATAAATGCGTATGCTGTTTGCATTTATCAATGTGCAGCGGACATGATACGCACATTAATAAATTGACCCCCAGTGTGTTTTCTTCTTGAGGGAACTCAATTGATTGCTCAGATATTGGCAATCTAGATATTTAATTTAGTTGCTCTTCTCAGTTTATACACTGGGTATCTGTAAACTGTTTGCATGATATTTATTGACTCATAGCAGAGCAGCAGATGTCTATTCTATTAATACAGTATCCTATAATATTAAAGGCGAAGCTGTCATGCGGAGTAGACACAGCGCAAGGACAAATACACCTGGCCTTAGAGTCTACCTGATCTGCTGACCGGACGTGATGTAGACGGGACCGGGCGTGGGCGGGGCCGGGCGCAGTCACGTGCGTGTGAAAGATAGATCAAAAGAGAGAGGAGAGAGAGAGAGAGAGAGAAAGAGAGGAGGAGAGAGCAAAAGAGATGGGAAAGAGCAAAAGAGAGGGGAAAGAGAACAAAAGAGAGGGGAAAGAGCAAAAGAGAGGGAGAGAGAGCAAAATAGAGGGGAAAGAGCAAAAGAGAGGGAAGAGAGAGCAAAAGAGAGGGAAGAGAGAACAAAAGAGAGGGGGAAGAGAGAGAACAAAAGAGAGGGGGAAGAGAGAGAGCAAAAGAGAGGGGGAAAGAGAGAGAGCAAAGGAGAGGGGGAGAGAGAAAAATAGAGGGGGGAAGAGCGAGAGAGGGAGAGCAAAAGAGAGGGGGAGAGAGGAGCAAAATAGAGGGGGGAGAGAGAGCAAAAGACCCCCAGTGTGTTTTCTTCTTGAGGGAACTCAATTGATTGCTCAGATATTGGCAATCTAGATATTTAATTTAGTTGCTCTTCTCAGTTTATACACTGGGTACCTGTAAACTGTTTGTATGATATTTATTAACTCATAGCAGAGCAGCAGATGTCTATTCTATTAATACAGTATCCTATACTATTAAAGGTGAAGCTGTCATGCGCAGTAGAGACAGCATGAAGACAAACACACCTGGTCTTAGAGTCTACCTGATCTGCTGACCAGACGTGATGTAGACGGGCGCGCACCTGCGAAAGACAGATCAAAAGAGAGGGGGGAGAGAGAGAGAAAGAGAGGGGGAGAGAGCATAAGAGATGGGAAAAAGCAAAAGAGAGGGGAGAGAGAGCAAAAGAGAGGGGAAAGAGCAAAAGAGAGGGGAGAGAGCAAAAGAGAGGGGGAAGATAGAGAGCAAAAGAGAGGGGGAGAGAGAGAGAGAGCAAAAGAAAGGGGGAGAGAGAGTGAGCAAAATAGAGGGTGGGAGAGATCAAAAGAAAGGGGGAGAGAGAGGGAGCGAAATAGAGGGGGGAGAGAAAGCAAAAGATAGGAGGGAGAGAGAGAGCAAAAGAGAGGGGGGAGAGAGAGTAAAAGAGGGGGAGAGATAGCAAAAGAAAGGGGGGAGAGAGAGAAGAGAGGGTGAGAGAGCAAAAGAGAGGGGGAGAGAGAGGGGGGGAGAGAGAGAGATTGGGGAGAGAGAAAAAGGGAGGGGGGAGAGAGAGAGGGGGAGAAAGAGAGCAAACGTGAGGGGGGAGAGAAAGCAAAAGAGAGGGGGAGAGAGCACAAAAGAGAGGGGGAGAGAGAAAGCGCAAAAGAAAGGGGGGAGAGAAAGCAAAAGAGAGGGGGAGAGAGGGAGAGAGGGAGCAAAAGAGAGGGGAGAGAGAGCAAAAGAGAGAGGGGAGAGAGAGAGCAAAAGAGAGGGGGGAGAGAGAGAGCAAAAGAGAGGGGGGAGAGAAAGAGCAAAAGAGAAGGGGGATAAAGAGAGCAAAAGAGAGGTAGAGCGAGAGAGAGTGCAAAAGAGAGGGGGAAGAGTGCAAAAGAGAGGTGGGAGAGAGAGCAAAAGAGAGGGGGAGAGAGAAAGCAAAAGAGAGGGGGAAGAGAGAAAGTAAAAGGGGGGGAGAGAGCAAGGGGTGGGACCGCTGTACTGCAAAAAATGGCCCGTGTGAACGGGCTTTAGGACTAGTAGTCATATAATAGGCCAGCTGGTTAGTTTCTTTATGGTCACTGAACGTTGTTTTTAATTTCCCATGTTTTAACAAAACTAATAAAGATTGATTGTTTTTAGTATATGTTAGTGAAATACTGTCACACCAAGCACTGTATATAAACTTTATCATTTTTTGTCAAAATGGGTTAATGAGAGTGCTATATGTGTATTCTTTTGCAATCAGTGGATTTTCTCTCCCCCCCCCCCCCTTGATTGTTTTTTGTAAATACATTTGATTATAAACAGCACCTCCAAGCCAAGGATTTATATAATTAACTATTACTCAATACTGGCCAATAATTATACCACTAGGTGGTGCCATTGGTCTATCTTTTCCTCTATATGTATTTGTGTTTATATGTGTATATATGTCTGTAAATACATATATAAACATACAAGTACATACATATGTAAACACACACACACATACAGTTTCAATCAAAATTATTCAACCCCCATTGCAAATCAGGTTTATTGTCAAAATTTACAGACTTTCAACTGTTTGCAGTAAACAAATCAAACATAAACAATAGAAATAGCTCAACACAACGAATGCTTCAAGTAGTTTCCCAGATTCAACTGAAAATACAACTTTTAATGAATTTTGCAGATTTTCAACCTCCTGAATAGAATCCCTCACAGCAGCACACATATGCAAAACAGGTGTTGTCTCAAGCTCACCTGATGCAACTGACCAAGAGCGTACAGGGTACATCCTACAAAAAATGTCACTTAAGGACCAAGGACATACCCTGTACGTCCTCAGGGTTTTCAAGCACTGGAAGCGATCGTGATCGCTTCCAGCTGCTTTCATGTTATTGCAGTGATGCCTCGATATTGAGGCATCCTGCAATAAAAATGTTTAAGCATCCGATGCAGAGAGAGTCACTGGCTGTTTGACTCTGCACTTGCTTCTAATAAAGCATTGAAACTTTGGCATTCTGGAGAGCTTCATCCTTATTGTTTTCATTGACGTTGGGGAGTTTGGTAGTGACTCCTTGAAGCTCTGTCCTGTGGTTTTGCTGCTGGATAATTTTTGTATTGCCCTCTTTGCATCGGCCAGCGATGATGCCGACCGTTGGTGGGTGGGAGCCATAGCAGGGAGGCGGCCCATCACTGGTTCTAGATCCCGATGTGGTTCCTGAGTGTCCGGGATCACGCGGGGGCGGGGCTCGGGAGCGCGCGTGTGAATGCGCACGGACATTAACGTTGTGTCCGTTGTGCAAGGAGGGAGAGGGAAAGGGAGGGGGAAATAAAATGTTTGTAAAGGGATCAGGGAGGGGGATAGTGTATTGAAGGGGGGCAGCTACACTACAAAAAATGGAGTGTTTAGTATATTTTAGAAAAAAAGGCACATTTTTTAGTAAACTGGGTACTGGCAGACAGCTGCCAGTACCTAAGATGGCGGCCATTAGGTCGAGGGGGGAGGCTGAGAGAGCTGTTTGTGGGGGTGTATCATGGAGGTTGGGGGGCGTAATGGGGGATCCTACACTTATAATATATATATATTAAAAAAATAAATAAATAAAAGCACCTTTATTTTTATACTGGCAGACTTTCTGCCAATACTTAATATTGCGGTGACAATTGTGGGGTGGGGGAGGGAAAGGAGCTGTTTGAGGGGGTTCAGGGAGTGAGATGTGTCAGGTGGGAGGCTGATCTCTACACTAAAGCTAAAATCAACCCTGCAAGCTACCTAATTAACCCCTTAATTGCTGAGCATATTACACGTGTGGTGCTCAGCAGAAGTAGAGTCTTCTAAATACCAAAAAGCAATGCCAAAGTCATATATATCTGCTATTTCTGAACAAAGGGGATCCTAGAAAAGAATTTACAACCACTTGTGCCATGATTGCACTAACTGTTTATAAATAATTTTAGTGAGAAACCTAAAATTGTGAAAAAGTTAACTATTTTCTTTATTTGATCGCATTTGGCGGTGAAATGGTGGCATGAAATATACCAAAATGGGCCGAGATTAATAAATTGGGTTGTCTACTAAAAAATATATATATACATGTGAAGGGTTATTCAGGGATTCCTGACAGATATCAGTGTTACAATTTAGCTATCGCTAATTTTGAAGAAAAAAAATGGTTTGAAAAAAGCAAAGTGCTACTTGTATTTATTGCCCTATAACTTACAAAAAAAAAAGCAAAGAACATGTAGGACATTGGGTATTTTCTAAACTCAGACAAAATTTTTTAAAACTATTTAGCATGGGGTGTTTTTTGGTGGTTGTAGATGTGTAACAGATTTTGGGGGTCAAAGTTAGGAAAAGTGTGTTTGTTTCCATTTTTTTCCTCATATTTTATATTTTTTATAGTAAATTAAAATAGATATGATAAAAAATAATTATATCTTTAGAAGTCCATTTAATGGGCGAGAAAAACGGTTATATAATATGTGTAGGGTACAGTAAATGAGTAAGAGAAAATTACAGCTAAACACAAACACCACAGAAATGTAAAAATAGCCTGGTCTTAAACGGTCAACAAATAAGAAAAAGTGGTGCTGGTCACTAAAGGGTTAATTGCACCAAGTGTGCTTGAGCTAAAAACATATAAAATATCTGAACTGGCTAGGAGTAATGTTGAGTGTCACATTTGACTGCATTTTAGAAATATGGCTAAGTCAAAAGAATGGTCCAAATAGTTAAGTAAAAGAGATCATCACCATTTACAAACAAGGAACAGGATACAAAAAAATAATAGCAAAGGCACGAATGTTTCCTAGAGACACCGTTGGAAGCATACGGGCCAGATTACTAGTTTTGCGTTATGAGCGGCTCGGTACTAACTTGCAAGTTATTTCCACCGCTCACCTCCCTATAAGCGCTGCTTTGAGCTGGTTTTACGTGCTCACGCACGATTTCCCCATAGACATCAATGGGGGAGAGCCGGCTAAAAAAAAACAAACGGCTAGATTTGGAGTTTGGTCGGTAACGACCCGAAAAACTAACACCGGCTTTTTTTCTGGCCGGCACCATAAAAACAACTCTGGTATGAGAGTCCACATAAAGGCTGCGTTAGGCTCCTAAAAAAGGAGCGTAGAGCATTTTAACGCAGCTTCAACTTCTCGATACCAGAGTTGCATACGCAAGCGGCCAGGCCTCCAAAAACGTGCTCGTGCACGATTCCCCCATAGGAAACAATGGGCTGTTTGAGCTTGAAAAAAAACCTAACACCTGCAAAAAAAGCCGCGTTCAGCTCCTAACGCAAGCCCCATTGTTTTGCTATGCGGAAACAACTTCCTACGTCTGCACCAAACACCCTACATGTACCCCGAGTCCTAAACACCCCTAACCATACACTTATTAACCCCTAATCCGCCGCCCCCGCTATCGCTAAACCCCCTGGCATATTATTAATTAACCCCTAATCTGCCGCTCCGTAAACCGCCGCTACTTACATTATCCCTATGTACCCCTAATCTGCTGCCCTAACATCGCCGACCCCTATATTATATTTATTAACCCCCTAATCTGCCCCCCACAACGTCGCCTCCACCTGCCTACACTTATTAACCCCTAATCTGCCGACCGGACCTGAGCGCTACTATAATAAAGTTATTAACACCCTAATCCGCCTCACTAACCCTATAATAAATAGTATTAACCCCTAATCTGCCCTCCCTAACATCGCCGACACCTAACTTCAATTATTAACCCCTAATCTGCCGACTGGAGCTCACCGCTATTCTAATAAATGTATTAACCCCTAAAGCTAAGTCTAACCCTAACACTTAAACCCCCCCTAAGTTAAATATAATTTACATCTAACGAAATTAATTAACTCTTATTAAATAAATTATTCCTATTTAAAGCTAAATACTTACCTGTAAAATAAATCCTAATATAGCTACAATATAAATTATAATTACATTGTAGCTATTTTAGGATTAATATTTATTTTACAGGCAACTTTGTAATTATTTTAACCAGGTATCAATAGCTCATTAAATAGTTAAGAACTATTTAATAGCTACCTAGTTAAAATAATTACAAAATTACCTGTAAAATAAATCCTAACCTAAGTTACAATTAAACCTAACACTATACTATCATTAAATTTAATTAAATACAATACCTACAATTACCTACAATTAAACCTAACACTACACTATCAATAAATAAATTAAAATACAATTCCTACAAATAACTACAATGAAATAAACTAACTAAAGTACAAAAAATAAAAAAGAACTGTTACAAAAAATAAAAAAATATTTACAAACATAAGAAAAATATTACAACAATTTTAAACTAATTACACCTACTCTAAAGCCCCCCTAATAAAATAACAAAGCCCCCCAAAATAAAAAATTGCCCTAACCTATTCTAAATTACGACAGTTCAAAGCTCTTTTACCTTACCAGCCCTGAACAGGGCCCTTTGCGGGGCATGCCCCAAAGAATTCAGCTCTTTTGCCTGTAAAAAAATAAACATACAATACCCCCCCCAACATTACAACCCACCACTCACATACCCCTAAATCTAACCCAAACCCCCCCTTAAATAAACCTAACACTAAGCCCCTGAAGATCTTCCTACCTTATCTTCTCACCATACCAGGGTTCACCGATCCGTCCTGAAGATGCCGTTGATAGAAGACTTCATCCGGATCATGGACCTCTTCAGCTCCCGCTTGGATGAAGACTTCAGCCGGATCATGGACCTCTTCAGCTCCCGCCTTGGATGAAGACTTCAGCCGGATCATGGACCTCTTCAGCCCCCTGCTTGGGCTTGGATCAGGACATCGGAGGAGCTCTTCTGGACGGATCGGTATGATACCCGGTGAGGTGAAGACAAGGTAGGATGACCTCCCTATAGCGCTGCTTTGAGCTGGTTTTACGTGCTCATGCACGATTTCCCCATAGACATCAATGGGGAGAGCCGGCTAAAAAAAACATACGGCTAGATTTGGAGTTTTGTCGGTAACGACCCGAAAAACTAACACCGGCTTTTTTCTGGCCGCACCATAAAAACAACTCTGGTATTGAGAGTCCACATAAAGGCTGCGTTAGGCTCCAAAAAAGGAGCGTAGAGCATTTTTAACGCAGCTTCAACTCTCGATACCAGAGTTGCTTACGCAAGCGGCAGCCTCAAAAACGTGCTCGTGCACGATTCCCCCATAGGAAACAATGGGGGCTGTTTGAGCTGAAAAAAACCTAACACCTGCAAAAAAAGCCGCGTTCAGCTCCTAACGCAGCCCCATTGTTTGCTATGCGGAAACACTTCCTACGTCTGCACCAAACACCCTAACATGTACCCCGAGTCTAAACACCCCTAACCTTACACTTATTAACCCCTAATCCGCCGCCCCCGCTATCGCTAACCCCTGCATATTATTATTAACCCCTAATCTGCCGCTCCGTAAACCGCCGCTACTTACATTATCCCTATGTACCCCTAATCTGCTGCCCTAACATCGCCGACCCCTATATTATATTTATTAACCCCTAATCTGCCCCCCACAACGTCGCCTCCACCTGCCTACACTTATTAACCCCTAATCTGCCGACCGGACCTGAGCGCTACTATAATAAAGTTATTAACCCCTAATCCGCCTCACTAACCCTATAATAAATAGTATTAACCCCTCATCTGCCCTCCCTAACATCGCCGACACCTAACTTCAATTATTAACCCCTAATCTGCCGACTGGAGCTCACCGCTATTCTAATAAATGTATTAACCCCTAAAGCTAAGTCTAACCCTAAACACTAACACCACCCCTAAATTAAATATAATTTACATCTAACGAAATTAATTAACTCTTATTAAATAAATTATTCCTATTTAAAGCTAAATACTTACCTGTAAAATAAATCCTAATATAGCTACAATATAAATTATAATTACATTGTAGCTATTTTAGGATTAATATTTATTTACAGGCAACTTTGTAATTATTTTAACCAGGTACAATAGCTATTAAATAGTTAAGAAACTATTAATAGCTACCTAGTTAAAATAATTACAAAATTACCTGTAAAATAAATCCTAACCTAAGTTACAATTAAACCTAACACTATACTATCATTAAATTAATTAAATACAATACCTACAATTACCTACAATTAAACCTAACACTACACTATCAATAAATAAATTAAATACAATTCCTACAAATAACTACAATGAAATAAACTAACTAAAGTACAAAAAATAAAAAAGAACTGTTACAAAAAATAAAAAAATATTTACAAACATAAGAAAAATATTACAACAATTTTAAACTAATTACACCTACTCTAAGCCCCCTAATAAAATAACAAAGGCCCCCCAAAATAAAAAATGCCTAACCTATTCTAAATTACTACAGTTCAAAGCTCTTTTACCTTACCAGCCCTGAACAGGGGCCCTTTGCGGGGCATGCCCCAAAGAATTCAGCTCTTTTGCCTGTAAAAAAATAAACATACAATACCCCCCCCCAACATTACAACCCACCACTCACATACCCCTAATCTAACCCAAACCCCCCTTAAATAAACCTAACACTAAGCCCCTGAAGATCTTCCTACCTTATCTTCACCATACCAGGTTCACCGATCCGTCCTGAAGAACTCCTCCGATGTCCTGATCCAAGCCCAAGCGGGGGGCCTGAAGAGGTCCATGATCCGGCTGAAGTCTTCATCAAGCGGGAGCTGAAGAGGTCCATGATCCGGATGAAGTCTTCATCCAAGCGGGAGCTGAAGAGGTCCATGATCCGGATGAAGTCTTCTATCAACGGCATCTTCAATCTTCTTTCTTCCGGATCCATCTTGCAGAACCTCCGACGCGGAACATCCTCTTCTCCCGACGCCTACTAGCCAAATGACGGTTCCTTTAAGGACGTCATCAAAGATGGCGTCCCTCGAATTCCGATTGGCTGATAGGATTCTATCAGCCAATCGGGAATTAAGGTAGGAATATTCTGATTGGCTGATGGAATCAGACCAATCAGAATCAAGCTCAATCCGATTGGCTGATCCAATCAGCCCAATCAGATTGAGCTCGCAATTCTATTGGCTGATCGGAACAGCCAATAGAATGCGAGCTCAATCTGATTGCTGATTGGATCAGCCAATCGGATTGAACTTGATTCTGATTGGCTGATTCCATCAGCCAATCAGAATATTCCTACCTTAAATTCCGATTGGCTGATAGAATCCTATCAGCCAATCGGAATTCGAGGGACGCCATCTTGGATGACGTCCCTTAAAGGAACCGTCATTCGGCTAGTAGGCGTCGGGAGAAGAAGATGTTCCGCGTCGGAGGTCTGCAAGATGGATCCGGAAGAAAGAAGATTGAAGATGCCGTTGATAGAAGACTTCATCCGGATCATGGACCTCTTCAGCTCCCGCTTGGATGAAGACCTCAGCCGGATCATGGACCTCTTCAGCTCCCGCTTGGATGAAGACTTCAGCCGGATCATGGACCTCTTCAGCCCCCTGCTTGGGCTTGGATCAGGACATCGGAGGAGCTCTTCTGGACGGATCGGTATGATACCCGGTGAGGTGAAGACAAGGTAGGATGGGGCTTAGTGTTAGGTTTATTTAAGGGGGGTTTGGGTTAGATTAGGGGTATGTGGGTGGTGGGTTGTAATGTTGGGGGGCTTGGGTATTGTATGTTTTTTTTTACAGGCAAAAGAGCTGAACTTCTTGGGGCATGCCCCGCAAAGGGCCCTGTTCAGGGCTGGTAAGGTAAAAAGAGCTTTGAACTTTAGTAATTTAGAATAGGGTAGGGCATTTTTTTTATTTTGGTGGTCTTTGTTATTTTATTAGGGGGCTTAGAGTAGGTGTAATTAGTTTAAAATTGTTGTAATATTTTTCTTATGTTTGTAAATATTTTTTTTATTTTTTGTAACTTAGTTCTTTTTTATTTTTTGTACTTTAGCTAGTTTATTTAATTGTATTTATTTGTAGGAATTGTATTTAATTAATTTATTGATAGTGTAGTGTTAGGTTAATTGTTGTTAACTGTAGGTAGTTTATTTAATTAATTTATTGATAGTGTAGTGTTAGGTTTAATTGTAACTTAGGTTAGGATTTATTTTACAGGTAAATTTGTAATTATTTTAACTATTTTAGCTATTAAATAGTTCTTAATCTTGTACCTGGTTAAAATAAATACAAAGTTACCTGTAAAATAAATATTAATCCTAAAATAGCTATAATATAATTATAATTTATATTGTAGCTATATTAGGATTTATTTTACAGGTAAGTATTTAGCTTTAAATAGGAATAATTTATTTAATAAGAGCTAATTAATTTCGTTAGATTAAAATTATATTTAACTTAGGGGGGTGTTAGTGTTAGGGTCAGACTTAGCTTTAGGGGTTAATACATTTATTAGAATAGCGGTGAGCTCCAGTCGGCAGATTAGGGGTTAATGTTTGAAGTTAGGTGTCGGCGATGTTAGGGAGGGCAGATTAGGGGTTAATACTATTTATTATAGGGTTAGTGAGGCGGATTAGGGGTTAATAACTTTATAATAATAGCGGTGCGGTCCGCTCGGCAGATTAGGGGTTAATAAGTGTAGGCAGGTGGAGGCGACGTTGAGGGGGGCAGATTAGGGGTTAATAAATATAATATAGGGGTCGGCGGGGTGAGGGGCAGCAGATTAGGGGTACATAAATATAACGTAGGTGGCGGCGCTTTGCGGTCGGGCAGATTAGGGGGTTAATTATTGTAGGTAGCTGGCGGAGACGTATGTGGGGGGCAGATTAGGGGTTAATAAATATAATATAGGAGTCGGCGGTGTTAGGGGCAGCAGATTAGGGGTACATAAGTATAACGTAGGTGGCGGTCGGCAGATTAGGGGGTTAAAAAATTTTAATCGAGTGGCGGCGATGTGGGGGGACCTCGGTTTAGGGGTACATAGGTAGTTTATGGGTTGTTAGTGTACTTTAGAGCACAGTAGTTAAGAGCTTTATAAACCGGGCGTTAGCCCTGAAAGCTCTTAATCTACTGACTTTTTTCCTGCGGCTGGAGTTTTGTCGTTAGATGTCTAACGCTCACTTCAGACACGACTCTAAATACCGGAGTTAGAAAAATCCCATTGAAAAGATAGGATACGCAATTGACGTAAGGGGATCTGCGGTATGGAAAAGTCGCGGCTGAAAAGTGAGCGTTAGACCCTATTTTGAGTGACTCCAAATACCGGAGGTAGCCTAAAACCAGCGTTAGGAGCCTCTAACGCTGGTTTTCACGGCTAACGCCAAACTCCAAATCTAGGCCATAATTTATGTAAGAACTTACCTGATAAATTCATTTCTTTCATATTGGCAAGAGTCCATGAGCTAGTGACGTATGGGATATACATTCCTACCAGGAGGGGCAAAGTTTCCCAAACCTCAAAATCCTATAAATACACCCCTCACCACACCCACAATTCAGTTTAACGAATAGCCAAGAAGTGGGGTGATAAGAAAGGAGCGGAAAGCATCAAAAATAAGGAATTGGAATAATTGTGCTTTATACAAAAAATCATAACCACCACAAAAAAGGGTGGGTCTCATGGACTCTTGCCAATATGAAAGAAATTAATTTATCAGGTAAGTTCTTACATAAATTATGTTTTCATTCATGTAATTGGCAAGAGTCCATGAGCTAGTGACGTATGGGATAGCAGATACCCAAGATGTGGAACTTCCACGCAAGAGTCACTAGAAAGGGAGAGATAAAATAAAGACAGCCAATTCCGCTGAAAAATTAATCCACAACCCAAATCAAAAAGTTTTAATCTTATAATGAAAAAAACTGAAATTATAAGCAGAAGAATCAAACTGAAACATCTGCCTGAAGTACTTTTCTACCAAAAACTGCTTCAGAAGAAGAGAAAACATCAAAATGGTAGAATTTAGTAAAAGTATGCAAAGAAGACCAAGTTGCTGCTTTGCAAATCTGATCAACAGAAGCTTCATTCCTAAAAGCCCAGGAAGTAGAAACTGACCTAGTAGATTGAGCCGTAATCCTTTGAGGCGGGGATTTACCCGACTCCACATAAGCATGATGAATCAAAGACTTTAACCAAGACGCCAAAGAAATGGCAGAAGCCTTCTGACCTTTCCTAGAACCAGAAAAGATAACAAATAGACTAGAAGTCTTTTTGAAATCTTTAGTAGCGTCAACATAATATTTTAAAGCTCTTACTACATCCAAAGAATGTAAAGATCTCTCCAGAGAATTCTTAGGATTAGGACACAAAGAAGGGACAACAATTTCTCTACTAATGTTGTTAGAATTCACCAATTTAGGTAAAAAAGTAAATGAAGTCCGCAACACCGCCTTATCCTGATGAAAAATCAGAAAAGGAGATTAACAAGAAAGAGCAGATAACTCAGAAACTCTTCTAGCAGAAGAGATGGCCAAAAGGAACAAAACTTTACAGGAAAGTAATTTAATATCCAGATAATGCATAGGTTCAAACGGAGGAGCCTGTAAAGCCCTCAGAACCAAATTGAGACTCCAAGGAGGAGAGATTGACTTAATGACAGGCTTGACATGAACCAAAGCCTGTACAAAACAAAGAATATCAGGATGATTAGCAATCTTTCTGTGAAAAAGTACAGAAAGAGCAGAGATTTGTCCCTTCAAGGAACTTGCAGACAAACCTTTTTCCAAACCATCCTGAAGAAACTGTAAAATTCTAGGAATTCTAAAAGAATGCCAAGAGAATTTATGTGAAGAACACCAAGAAATGTAAGTCTTCCAGACTCGGTAATAGATCTTTCTAGACACAGATTTACGAGCCTGTAACATAGTATTAATCACTGAGTCAGAGAAACCTCTATGACTAAGTATTAAGCGTTCAATCTCCATACCTTCAAATTTAATGATTTGAAATCCTGATGGAAAAATGGGCCTTAAGATAGAAGGTATGGTCTTAATGGAAGTGTCCAAGGTTGGCAACTGGCCATCCGAACAAGATCCGCATACCAAAACCTGTGTGGCCATGCTGGAACCACCAGCAGTACAAACGAATGCTCCATTAGGATTTTGGAAATCACTTTTGGAAGAAGAACTAGAGGCGGAAAGATATAAGCAGGTTGATAATTCCAAGGAAGTGACAACGCGTCCACCGCTTCCGCCTGAGGATCCCTGGATCTGGACAGATACCTGGGAAGTTTCTTGTTTAGATGAGAAGCCATCAGATCTATTTCTGGAAGTCCCCAGATTTGAACAATCTGAAGAAATACCTCTGGGTGAAGAGACCATTCGCCCGGATGTAACGTCTGAGATAATCCGCTTCCCAATTGTCTATACCTGGGATGTGAACCGCAGAAACTAGACAGGAGCTGGATTACGCACAAACAAGTATCCGAGATACTTCTTTCATAGCCTGAGGACTGTGAGTCCCCCCCTTGATGATTGACATATGCCACGGTTGTGACATTGTCTGTCTGAAAGCAAATAAACAATTCTCTCTTCAGAAGAGGCCAGAACTGAAGAGCTCTGAAAATCGCACGGAGTTCCAAAATGTTGATTGGTAATCTCACCTCCTGAGATTCCCAAACCCCCTGCGCTGTCAGAGATCCCCATACAGCTCCCCAACCTGAAAGACTCGCATCTGTTGAGATCACAGTCCAGGTTGGATGAACAAAAGAGGCCCCTTGAACTAAACGATGGTGATCCAACCACCAAGTCAGAGAAGATCGAACATTGGGATTTAAGGATATTAATTGTGATATCTTTGTATAATCCCTGCACCATTGGTTCAGCATACAAAGCTGGAGAGGTCTCATGTGAAAACGAGCAAACTGGATCGCGTCTGATGCAGCAGTCATGAGACCTAAAATTTCCATACACAAAGCTACCGAAGGGAAAGATTGAGACTGAAGGTTTCGACAAACTGAAACCAATTTCAGACGTCTTTTCTCTGTCAGAGACAAAGTCATGGACACTGAATCTATTTGGAAACCCAAAAAGGTTACCCTTGTCTGAGGAATCAAGGAACTCTTTGGTAAATTGATCCTCCAACCATGTCTTTGAAGAAACAACACAAGTTGATTTGTGTGAGATTCTGCAGAATGTAAAGACTGAGCAAGTACCAAGATATAGTCCAAATAAGGAAACACCGCAATACTCCGCTCTCTGATTACAGAGAGAAGGGCACCGAGAACCTTCGAAAAGATCCTTGGAGCTGTTGCTAGGCCAAAAGGAAGAACAACAAACTGGTAATGCTTGTCTAGAAAAGAGAATCTCAGGAACTGATAGTGGTCCGGATGAATTGGAATATGAAGATATGCATCCTGTAAGTCTATTGTGGACATATAATGCCCTTGTTGAACAAAAGGCAGACTAGTCCTTATAGTCACCATTTTGAATGTTGGTATCCTTACATAACGGTTCAATATTTTTAGATCCAGAACTGGTCTGAAAGAATTCTCTTTCTTTGGAACAATAAAAACCCCAGGCCCCAATCGCTAATGATTTATCTACCTGGAAAAATAAACCACTCACTTGGCTGGGTAGAATAGGGGTGGTCAAAATGAATGTCCTACCCAGGATTTTGTACATCCTCCAAACGCTCCCTATCCCCCTCCAGAGAGGTTACCTAGAACAACTTCAAGGATTAATCGAGCAATTCATCTGGGCGAGGGTTAGGCCGAGAATCCCTAGAAAAACTATGTACCTCCCAAGAGACAGGGGCGGCCTGGGAGTTCCCAACTTGGTTAATTACAGAAGAGCTATATTGCTCCAACATATTGTTGAATGGTCTCACAACTCTAGCGGCAAGGCCTGGATTGACCTAGACAGACATATATTTAAACTTAACAATGTGGGGTCTTTGGCATGGTTCCCCCCAAACCACAGACCCAAAAATCTACACAATTTTCCAATCGCCTCTGCAACACTCTCAGAATGGGACAAAATAATAGCCACTAGCACCCATATCTCGTCAAGGCACAGCCCTCTAACTTCTTTTGTGGAAAACCCTGATATCCCATACCATAGGACAGGTTCCAAAATTAAAAATCCTCACAGCCTCCTATCAAATTCAATTCACTCCCTCATAGACAAAGGAAAGCTTAAATTCCTATCAAGTTTACAGGAAACACACGGTGAAATATTCTCTTCTTGGCTCCATTACTCCCAACTCCTTCACTACATCTCCCATCACAAACACAAAAAACATTTCAGTAGGGAGTTGACACAATTCGAGAAAATCTGTTCCACCGCCATCGCCCCCAGACGGCTCATCTCCTTACTTTATAAAATCCTAGGAGTTCCAGAAACAGACACCCTCCCCTCTTATACTGTGGCATGGCACAGAGAGATAGATGTAGACACCGACGCACAGTCATGGCTAAAGGCCTTCACTGCTACCAAAAGCTCATCGGTTTCCGCTCAAATCCAAGAAATGCCTTAAAATTTCTTTGCCGATGGTACTTAACTCCAGTTAGGCTTCATAGGATCTACCCCAAACTCAAAAACTTTTGCTGGAGAGGTTGCGTCGATGAAGGTACTCTACACCACATATGGTGTTCCTGCCCGAAACTAAAAGATTTTTGGAGGGAGATCTCTCACGAAGCCTCCGCATTGCTAAACACACATATCCAGATAGACGTCGAGTCTCTTCTCTTTAGATCAATTCCCAGAACCAGCACTACGGCACACAAGGCCCTTTGGCTAATAATGATAAACGCAGCTAAAAAATTAATCCCCAGACATTGGAAAACGCAAAACATCCCCACCTTCTTGGATTGGAAAGCTCAAGTATCAGACCTCATTGCCCTCGAGAAATTTCACTATCTTCAAACACATAACCTAGCTACCCACGAGATGATCCTGGCTATCTGGAATAGATCTATTTAATTTCCCAGAATGCATCCCTATCCTCTCCCCCCCTCCCCCCATTTTTTTTTTCTCATCTTCTTTCTTCCCCTCTTCTGCCCCCTCCCCCGCTTTTCTCTTCTCCCTTCTATTCTACTAACACCACTATCTCCTCTGGCTCCTTTGTTATTTGTGCTCCCTATGTGTTAAAAGGAGTCCAACGCTTTATTATGCTCATTTTTACTTCTTCTTACGAAGACTTGACTTCACTGTTACTGTTGCATTGTTTACCATGAATGTACAATTTCAATTGTTACTCAAACGAGAAGCTACCATGTTGTCTGTATGTCATCTTACTTTATCTTCAATAAAGCTTGTTTGAAAATCAAAAAAAAAAAAAAAAAAAAAAAAAAAAACCCAGGCCCCGTTCCAGAACTGGAACTGGCACAATTACCCCAGCTGACTCCAGGTTTGAAACACATTTCAGAAACGCTTGAGCCTTTACTGGGTTTACTGGAATGCGTGAGAGAAAGAATCTTCTCACAGGCGGTCTTACCTTGAAACCTATTCTGTACCCTTGTGAAACAATGTTCTGAATCCAAAGACTTTGAATCTAATTGATCCAGACATCTTTGATAAATCATAACCTGCCCCCTACCAGCTGTGCTGGAATGAGGGCCGCACCTTCATGCGGATTTGGGAGCTGGTTTTGACTTTCTAAAAGGCTTGGATTTATTCCAGACTGGAGAAGGTTTCCAAATGGAAACTGTTCCTTTAGGGGAAGGGTCAGGCTTTTGTTCCTTATTCTGACGAAAGGAACGAAAACGATTAGCAGCCCTATATTTACCCTTAGATTTTTTTATCCTGAGGCAAAAAGGCTCCCTTCCCCCCAGTAACAGTTGAAATTATTGAATCTAACTGAGAACCAAATAATGTATTAGCTTAGAAAGAAAGAGAAGGCAAAGTTGACTTAGAAGTCATATCTGCATTCCAAGACTTAAGCCATAAAGCTCTTCTGGCTAAAATAGCTAAAGACATATACCTGACATCAATTCTAATGATATCACAAATGGCATCACAAACAAAGTTATTAGCATGTTAAAGAAGTTTAACAATGCTATAAGCATTATGGTCTGACACTTGTTGCGCTAAAGCCTCCAACCAGAAAGTTGAAGCTGCAGCAACATCAGCCAAAGAAATAGCAGGTCTAAGAAGATTACCTGAACATAAATAAGCCTTCCTTAGAAAGGATTCAAGCTTCCTATCTAAAGGATCTTTAAACGAAGTACTATCTGCCGTAGGAATAGTAGTACGTTTAGCAAGAGTAGAGATAGCCCCATCAACTTTGGGGATTTTCTCCCAAAACTCTAATTTATCAGATGGCAAAGGGTACAATTTCTTAAACCTTGGAGAAGGAGTGAATGAAGTACCCAGACTATTCCATTCCCTAGAAATTACTTCTGAAATAGCATCAGGAACTGGAAAAACTTCTGGAATAACTACATGAGGTTTAAAAACTGAATTTAAATGCTTATTAGTTTTAATATCAAGAGGACTAGACTCATCCATATCTAATGCAATCAACACTTCTTTAAAGGGACAGTAAACACCAGAATTTTTGTTGTTTTAAAAGATAGATAATCCCTTTATTACCCATTCACCAGTTTTGCATAAACAACACAGTTATATTAATATACTTTTTACCTCTGTGATTACCTTGTATCTAAGCATCTTCTGACAGCCCCCTGATCACATGACATTTTATTTATTATCTATTGACTTTCATTTTAGCCAATTAGTGCAGTGTCTGCCACAACCCACGGGCGTGCTCACAATGTTATCTATAGGGTTTACCTGAACTAGCTCTCCCCTGCTGTGAAAAGCAAATACAAAAGCATGTGATTAGAGGCGGCCTTCAAGGGCTTAGAAATTATCATATGAGCCTTCCTAGGTCTAGCTTTCAATTAAGAATACCAAAAGAACAAAGAAAAATTGGTGATAAAAGTAAATGGGAAAGTTGTTTAAAATGACATGCCCTATTTGAAACATGAAAGTTTTTTTTGGACTTGACTGTCCCTTTAAGTAAAGAACGAATAAACTCCATCTTAAACAAATATGAAGATTTATCAGTGTCAATATCTGAGCCAGAATCTTCTGAACCAGATAGATCCTCATCAGAAATAGATAAGTCAGAGTGATGGCGGTCATTTAAAAATTCATCTGAAATATGAGAAGTTTTAAAAGACTTCTTACGTTTACTAGAAGGAGGAATAACAGACAGAGCCTTCCGAATAGAATTAGAAACAAATTCTTTAACATTAACAGGAACATCCTGAACATTAGATGTTGAAGGAACAACAACAGGTAATGGATTATTACTAATGGAAATACTATCTGCGTTTCATAGTTTATCATGACAACTAACACAAACTACAGCCGGAGGAACACTTACCAAAAGTTTACAACAAATGCACTTAGCTTTGGTAGAACCGACATCAGGCAGCATCTTTCCAGAAGTAGATTCTGATCCAGGGCCAGGTAGTGACATCTTGCAATATGTAATAGAAAAACAACATATAAAGCAAAATTATCAAATTCCTTAAATGGCAGTTTCAGGAATGGGAAAAAATGCAAAATGAAACAAGCCTCTAGAAAACCAGAAGCAACTAAAAAGTGAGACTGAAATAATGTGAAAAAAACTGGTGCCAAGTATGACGCCAACATTTTTTGGCGCCAAAAAACGTCCGCAGCACACATACATCAAAAATGAGGCAATCACGTGAAAATTTCCGGCACCAACTATGACGCCGGAAATGACGAAATTTTTGCGCCAAAAAAGTCTCGCGCCAAAAATGACGCAATAAATAGAAGCATTTTCTGCACCCGCGAGCCTAACAGCCCGCAATTTTGAAAAAAAGTCAATTGAAAAATTTTTAAGGTAAGAAAAAATATAATTTATATGCATTTTCCCAAAAATGAAAACTGGCAGTCTGAAAGAAGGAATACTGATTATCCTGAATCATGGCAAATATAAGTTTTAACACATATATTTAGAACTTTACATATAAAGTGCCCAACCATAGCTTTAAGTGTAATGAATAGAAATAAGACTTACTTACCCTAAGACACTCATCTACATATAGTAGATAGCCAAACCAGTACTGAAACGAGAATCAGTAGAGGTAATGGTATATAAGAGTATATCGTCGATCTGAAAAGGGAGGTAGGGGAAGAAATCTCTACGACCGATAACAGAGAACCTATGAAATAGATCCCCTAGAGGAAGACCATGGTATTCAAATAGGCAATACTCTCTTCACATCCCTCTGACATTCACTGCACTCTGAGATGAAAACCGGGCTTCAGCCTGCTGCGAAGCGCATATCAACGTAGAAATCTAGCACAAACTTATTTCACCACCTCCATGGGAGGCAAAGTTTGTAAAACTGAATTGTGGGTGTGGTGAGGGGTGTATTTATAGGCATTTTGAGGTTTGGGAAACTATGCCCCTCCTGGTAGGAATGTATATCCCATACGTCACTAGCTAATGGACTCTTGCCAATTACATGAAAGAAAAATCCTAACACCTGCAATAAAGGATCGAAAAGCTCTGTAACGCAGCCCCATTGATTCCTATGGGGAAAGAAAATTTATGTTTAAACCTAACATAAACCCTGAGTCTAAACACCCCTAATCTGTCGCCCCTGACATCGCCGACACCTACATTACACTTATTAACCCCTAATCTGCCGCCCCGACATCGCCGCCACCTACATTACACTTATTAAACCCTAATCTGCTGCCCCCGACATCGCAGACACCTAACTACACTTAGAGACAGTTTACTCAAAAATGTTCTCCCCTTTAAAGGGACAGTCAACCATAGAATTGTTATTGTTTTAAAAGATAGATAATCCCTTTATTACTCATTCCCCAGTTTTGCATAACCAACACAGTTATATTAATGTACTTTTTACCTCTGTGATTACCTTGTATCTAGGAACCTTCTTCCAGCCCCCTGATCACATGACTGTGACTGTTTATTTTCTATTGTCTTAAATTTAGCATTGTATTGTGCTAGATCTTAAATAACTTTCTGTGCCTGAACACAGTGTTATCTATATAGCCCACGTGTACTTTCTGTCTCTTTGTGTTGAAAAGAGATTTAAAAAGCATTTGATAAGAGGCAGCCCTCAAAGGCTTAGAAATTAGCATATGAGCCTACCTATGTTTAGTTTAAACTAAGAATACCAAGAGAAAAAAGCAAATTTGATGATAAAAGTAAATTGGAAAGTCAATTAAAATTAAAAGTCCTATCTGAATAATGAAAGTTTAATTTATACTTGACTGTCCCTTTAATTTGTTCCCAATGATCCACTTTACCTGCTGGATTTTCCATTGTTCTCTCCAAGTACTGGTGATTTGTTTATGGAGAGATATAAGATAAAGAAGCAGGTATATGTACACAATGATACAGTAATGAGATCTGATTATACCTACAAGCTCAACCCATTTTATTAGGTTGTGGCTTCAAAACACAAAATCAGAGCTTTAATATACACAAAAAACCTTAAAAAGCTAATTTTCATACATTTTTTACTCTGCAGTTGGTAAAAAAAAGCAATTGTAAACACATTAAGGGAAAACTATTTTTCAGTATACTGTCCCTTTAACCCCTAATCTGCCACCCCAATGTCGCCGCCACCTACCTACACTTTTTAACCGCTAATCTGCCGCCCCCAATGTCGCTGCCACCTACCTATACTTATTAACCCCTAATCTGCCCCCCCCCCCCCAACGTCGCCACTATACTAAAGTTATTAACCCCTAAACCTCTGGCCTCCCACATCACTAACACTAAATAAATATATTAACCCCTAAACCTAACCCTAAGTATAACCCTAACTTAAACCTAAGCCTAACCCTAACACCCCCTAACATAAATGTAATTAAAATAAATCTAAATAAAATCTACTATTAATTACTAAATAATTCCTATTTAAAACTAAATACTTACCTGTAAAATAAACCCGAAGCTAGCTACAATATAACTAATAGTTACAAACTTGAAATAAAAATAAAACCTAAGATAGCTACAATGTATTTATTTAAACTAGGTAGAATAGTTAGTAAATAGTTGTTAACTATTTACTAGCTACCTAGTTAAAATAAATACAAATTTACCTGTAAAATAAAACCTAAATACAATTAACTAAAGTAAAAGGAGCAACCGTATTGCTCAAGACAAAGTTCAGGATAGTATTGTGTGCAAGGAGAGGCTGTCACCCTCGCGACATGTAGTGTTAGGTGTAGAGTACTAGGATTTACATATATACCAGGTAATTTTCAAGAGGCAGGCAAACCAGGTTGCGGTACAGCGTATTCACTTTACTTACAAAAATCTCTCAATCAGGGCAAACATGTCATGTGACCTTCCTTTGAGTTCTGATAGGGCTTTGTGAACGTACAGTCTTTTAGCGGTTACTTTGAATGCCAGCCGATATTCCATGAGAAGGGGGGCTCAGCACAAGCAAACAGTGCACCCACAGAATGGCCCGCTAATAAACTTATGGGAGAAAGTGGTATGACGGATAATCCTGTAAACATATAATAGTAATGGTAATAATAGCAGCCTGTCAGCTTGAGTGCATCAGTAGCGTTAATCAGGCTTACTTTCAACACACTTCCACACCTCCTTAGTTAGGAGCCAAATTTTTGACAAATCAGTTCCATATATCACAGACAAGGCCAAAACGGCATACTCACGGTAAGGTACCCAGTTGTCATCTAGTTCCCTGCTGCAGCTCAATCCTCAGCAATCCTCAGCAGTTCAATGCTCACACACTGTCAACACTACTCAGCCTCTCTCAATGCAACACGCCTTTCTTGGTCAGCTGAAATCATCCGAGTCAGCTGTAATCCGTGCCGGTGAGGACGTGAGAGCGGAAGTGGAGCCCCTGTGCTCCACAGTAAATGCAAAACAAAACAAAACAGTATCCAAAGAACGTCCCGGTGTAGGTAGAAAAAATCAATTTGGTTCCAGTCCCATATATAAAAGGCAAATTTTATTGAAATAATTCAGGATAAAACATGTAGATAACTCTCAGCAAGAGAGACAAGTAGAAAAGTCTGACCGGTTTCGGCCCAGTGTGGCCGTAGTCATAGACAGTAACAGGTATTCAGGGAGTGCACCCTATATACCTGTTGACCACTCCCCAAATGGGAGTGGTAACAAACTAACATGAATTGTTAAAATTAAAAACACCTTGTACCTCATAACTAACTGGGATTGGAGAATATATACAAAATATACAAAATATATATTTTTTTGCAAAAGCAAATGGAAACATTTATATATATATATACACAGTAAGATAGCTTTGGAAGAATACATAGATATGTCAACTATGGGCATATACTTAACTATTACCCCTAAGGTAAAAAAATATATATATAGTATATAATAAATGGATAGATAAATAAAGGAGAAAACTTTCCAATCATTTTTTCTACATTTTTTCTCACACTATTTCTTTCCCTTTCCTTCCTTCCCTCTTCCAAGGTTATAAACCAAGTGTTAAGCTTAATAATTAATAGATTTCAGAAGGAAACTGGCTAGGTGGTAGCTAAGAGGAAGTTATAATCGGCTGTGTTAAACTTAGGGTATCAAGGCAGATATAATACATGACAGGTTAATCGGATACAAACTCTTGTTCAAAGGTGTAAATGTACAAAATACAAAATACACAATTGTTACCAGCAGATGAACAAGAACTGTAAAATCATAAAGTCAAGTGAACATTTAGTTATATTACCTTATACTCTAGCCTAAAATATATAAAAAAAAGGATCATTTATTATTAGGAAAGTAATTCATTTAGAGTGGTTTTTTTGGGTAATTTATTGATATAGCCATAGTGGTACCATAGTGCCCATAGAGTGGTGGATATCAGAGAGACTATATCAAAAAGGAATATATTATCCAGTATTTGGTGCTAGCCAAATCTATCTGTGCCAGTAATTTATAATGTCGAATTCTGAATTGAAACCCTCAGGTACCAGACTACCGAGCCTGTGTATCCAGTAAATCTCTTGCCTGGAAAGGATATGAAATAAATCACCTCCCCTTGGTGGTCTGGATACTGACTCGATAGCCCGCCACCTGAAGGTTCCAACATCTCCCATGTGTACCTCCAAGAAATGTTTAGATAGAGCAGAAACAGCCCTTTCTTGTGAGACATAGGAGAGATGCTCCCTGATCCGCTTACCCACAGGCCTGGTGGTTCTGCCTACGTATTGTTTTTTGCACTGGGTGCATTCAATCAAGTAGATGACATTTCTACTGCCACACTTGATGCAACCCCTAGTGTCAAAAACCTCCAGCATTTTGGTTGAGGAAAAGGTCTTTGAAACAACCATGTGATCACATGACTTGCATGTTTTTTTACCACACTTGTATGTTCCTTTGACCTTTAACCATGAGCTGCCACTATCCTGCTGGGGCAACATACTGGGAGACAAAATGTTGCCCAGGGTCAAGTTACGTTTATAGATGAAGTTACATCCGTCCTCCATAATCTGTCTCAAAACTGTGTCGCCTCGAAGTATAGGCAAATTCCTTTCAATAACTTTACAGACCTTATCAAATTGATTTGAGAAAGCTGTAACCAAAGTAGGTTTAATTCTATTGGAATTATCATCCCTTAATCTGTTATCTCTTATCCTCCCTTGGTTACATCTTATGTCCATTGCAGATACTTCCATGAAGGTCTTATTAACCAAATTTTTAGAGTAACCTCTTTCTCTTAATCTCACTTTCAAATCCTCACTCTCTCTCAGGAAATCCTCTCTCCGGGAGCAGTTTCTTTTTATCCGCATGAATTGGCCTTTTGCTATACCTGTAACATGTAACAATGTATTCCCAGAGATAGGTTTCCTGTAGAGAGATGAGGAAACCCTTCCAGTATCACCATCGAATCTGAGGGTAACATCCAAGTAATTTATACTGGTCTGGTTCCACTCAAAGGTGAACCGTAGACCAACACTGTTGACATTGAGTATATCAACCAAAATATCAAGTTGATCTTTGCTGCCTGACCAGATGACCAGCAGGTCATCAATATAGCGCAGTAATTTTACTGTTTTGTTTTACAATTAACTAAATTACAAAAAATAAAAAACACTAAATTACACAAAATAAAAAAGAAATGATCAAATATTTAAACTAATTACACCTAATCTAATAGCCCTATCAAAATAAAAAGCCCCCCCCCAAAATACAAAAACCCGTGCCTAAACTAAACTGCCAATAGCCCTTAAAAGGGACTTTTGCGGGGCATTGCCCCAAAGAAATCAGCTCTTTTACCTGTAAAAAAAAATACAAACAACCCCCCAACAGTAAAACCCACCACCCACATAACCAAACCCCCCAAATAAAATCCTATCTAAAAAAACCTAAGCTACCCATTGCCCTGAAAAGGACATTTGGATGGGCATTGCCCTTAAAAGGGCATTTAGCTCCTTTTCCTTGCCTAAACCCCTAATCTAAAAATAAAACCCACCCAATAAACCCTTAAAAAAACCTAACACTAACCCCCTAAGATCCACTTACAGTTTTTGAAGACCGGACATCCATCCTCAACGAAGCCGGGAGAAGTCTTCATCCAAGCGGCAAGAAGTCGTCCTCCAGACGGGCAGAAGTCTTCATCCAGATGGGATCTTCTATCTTCATCCTTCCGACGCGGAGCAGCTCCATCTTCAAGACATCTGGCGCGGAGCATCCTCTTTCGCTGGCTCTTCAAGAATGAATTTTCCTTTAAATGACGTCATCCAAGATGTCGTCCCTTGAATTCCGATTGGCTGATAGAATTCTATCAGCCAATCGGAATTAAAGGTGACAAATACTATTGGCTGATGCAATCAGCCAATAGGATTGAGCTCGCATTCTATTGGCTGTTCCAATCAGCCAATAGAATGCAAGCTCAATCCTATTGGATTTTTTTCACCTTTAATTCCGATTGGCTGATAGAATTCTATCAGCCAATCGGAATTCAAGGGACGCCATTTTGGATGACGTCATTTAAAGGAAAATTAATTCTTGAAGAGCCAGCGAAAGAAGAGGATGCTCCGTGCCGGATGTCTTGAAGATGGAGTCGCTCCGCGTAGGAAGGATGAAGATAGAAGATGCTGCCTGCATGAAGACTTCTGCCCGTCTGGAGAACGACTTCTTGCCGCTTGGAAGAAAACTTCTCCCGGCTTCGTTGAGGACTTCTTGCCGCTTGTATGAAGACTTCTCCCGGCTTAGTTGAGGATGGATGTCCGGTCTTCAAAAACAGTAATTGGATCTTCGGGGGTTAGTGTTAGTTTTTTTAAAGGGTTTATTGGGTGGGTTTTATTTTTAGATTAGGAGTTTTAAGAGCAATACCCATCCAAATGCCCTTTTCAGGGCAATGGGGAGCTTAGGTTTGTTTAGATAGGATTTTATTTGGGTGGCTGGTTGTGTGGGTGGTAGGTTTTACTGTTGGGGGGGTTGTTTATATATTTTTTTTACAGGTAAAAGAGCTGATTTCTTTGGGGCAATGCCCCGCAAAAGGCGCTTTTAAGGGCTATTGGCAGTTTAGTTTAGGCTAGGGTTTTTTTTATTTGGGGGGGGGGCTTTTTTATTTTGATAGGGCTATTAGATTAGGTGTAATTAGTTTAAATATTTGATCATTTCTTTTTTATTTTGTGTAATTTAGTGTTTACTTTTTGTAATTTAATTAATTGCATTTAATTATTGTAATTGATTTAATTGTAGTGCAATGTTAGGTGTTAGTGTAAGAAAGGTTTGGTTTTATTTTACAGGTAAATTTGAATTTATTTTAACTAGGTAGCTAGTAAATAGTTAATAACTATTTACTAACTAGTCTACCTAGTTAAAAAAACAAACAAATTTGCCTGTGAAATAAAAATAAAACCTAAGATAGCTACAATGTAACTATTAGTTATATTGAAGCTAGCTTAGGGTTTATTTTATAGGTAAGTATTTAGTTTTAAATAGGAATTATTTAGTTAATGACGGCAATTTTTATTTAGATTTATTTTAATTATATTAAAGTTAGGGGTGTTAGGGTTAGACTTAGGGTTAGGTTTAGGAGTTAATAACTTTAGTATAGTGGCGGTGGTGATGTTGGGGGCGGCAGATTAGGGGGTTAATAATATTTAACTAGTGTTTGCGATGCGGGAGTGCGGCGGTTTAGGAGTTAATATGTTTGTTATAGTGGCGGCGATGTACGGAGTGGCAGATTAGAGGTTAATAATATTATTTTAGTGTTTGCGATGCGGGAGGGCCTCGTTTAGGAGTTAATACGTAGTTTATGGGTGTTAGTGTACTTTGTAACAGCTTTGTAGCGCAAAACCCATAACTACTGACTTTCAGTTTACGGTACAGATCTTGTAGTTATAGGCTGTAGCGCTCTCTTTTTGGCCGGACAGGCAAACTCGTAAAAACGTGACCACTCCCGGTCCCATGGTGCAGATGTAGGACCTGGCTCTGCTAAGGAAAAAGCGCGCCATCCTAATATAAAGAAACTGCGCAGCTGTTTATCACAGGAATATTGGAATATAGCTCACAGATTTTATACCTGGTAATTCACATAGCTGGTTTTAAAGTTGAATATTCAAGTAGTTCTTTTGTCTAGTGTCTGTCTAGGTGGGACACTCCCAATGGCCTTTGAGTGGCCACTCCCTTTTGAATTGGGGTATAAAATACTGTAAGACCAGAACTTCTGTCTCTTTTTCTTATCTTACTTATCCTGGAAAGATGGCTGATGGTGGACACCTTGGAAAATGTGGCTAAGTATATTCCTATTATATTCCTAGTATATTTAGCATTATTGGACAAATTGGGGTTATTGTAGTAAAGTTGCCCTGTATTCAATATTGGACTGTATGCTGTAAAATAGATTTGTATATATACCTGTAAATATGTCTCTTATTATTAACATATATTGATTCCTAAATAAACTGTTTGGAAATAATGGAGACCCTCTCATAGAGTTTATTTCACAATTTAGTTGTGTTGGTTTTAGTGGTATTACCATAGAGATTACTAAATTAGAATTATATTTAGTAGAAAGTAAAGATATTTTAAATTAATAAATAACCACAATATTAACCCTTGATGCCATAAAGATAAAGGAGTCCCACTGCGACCCTGTCTTCTATTGTTATACATGTGTGTAAAATAATGAAACAATCTTACCGGAATCTATGCCATGGAACAGTGACACTGTCCTTCAAGTTTGACAGACTGTAGCAGCGCTTCTGACATGGACTTGAGTGAAGAAAGCAGGCAGCGAAACTCATCAACACTGATTGCTTAAAGAGCTGTTAATATGAGTCTGGATCTGCATCTCCAGACTCTAACTTTCATCAATGCTCTCACTGAGAGGCTGACAAGACTACTTAAAACTCCAGTCCCATCTCGAAGAGTATTACCCTCCAAAAGGAACTACTCTAAAATCTTCTGACACTTCTCTGCCAACCTCCTGTGACGAAAGGCAAAGAATAACTGGGGGATGAGGGAAGTGGGGGAGGTATTGAAGCCTTTGACTGGGGTTTCTTTGCCCCCTCCTGGTGGCTAGGTTCTGTATTCCCACAAGTAAGGAATGAAGCCGTGGACTCTCCTCATATTAAGAAGGAAAGTAAAAATAACAAACCTTTTAAATCAATGATAAATGTCTAGTAGAGCTGACGCATTTTGGCAATCTTATACACTGTATTCATAGACCTAAGTGTTAGACTTCATCTGTGCTGTTTAAGTAGCCCTTCCTTCACCAATAAAAAATACAGTAGCATTAACTCTTCACTGTCCATCAGCTATATAAACAAATATTACAAACTGTTTACATATATATTCCACAGTATAAGAATGGGGTCACACATTAAGGATACAATTATCTCAAAACTAAGCACAATATAATTTCCTAACCATCCGTTGCATATATTGCATTATTTATCTTATATGAGTTAGGAAGTAATTATATTGTGTTAGTTTTGAGATAAAATGATTCATATTGTGGGAATTATAAAGTTTATTATTTTTAGTTTTTCTATTTCTGCCTTAGAGACTTTGTTTTTGATCTTTTTCTGAATGTAGGGGAAGGGATTGGGAAACTGTAATTGAATTGGACAACACAAACTCTATGTGGAATCCTTTCACAGTTTGAAGGAACCATCCAGAGATCTCTTCACATCTTTTGGAATCCCATCTTTCGGGGGAGTCTCCTTTTCACAAACTTGAAGAAAAGGGAAAAGGAAATCACCAGGTCCTGCTTGTCCTCTGCATTAGCTGCATCTCTTGCTCTGGCAGCTTGGGCTTTGTGTGGGAAGATGCCAGGAGTTACCTCCGAACAATCCCACTTAAGGATCTTACGCCACATGGAACACCAAAGTGTCTGCTGCAGTGGCTGCTGCTCTTCTCTAGGCTCGTGCCCCATGATAATCTAAAGAGGCTGCAACCTAATTAATGGAGTTCCCACCTAAAGGCTACAGGTGTGGGTGTTTTTATACAATGCCATCACTCTGGGCTAAGTTTTTGTGAGCTGTACCTTGTTCCTGTGCTGATTTTTACGTTGATCCTGCACCTGCTGAGTCTCCTGATCTTGCTGTACCAGAATCAGCTTACATGAATCCTGCTGTACCCGCTGCACTTACCTGTTATCCCATGGCAGCTTCACTAACTGTACTCGCTATGTATCCTGTGCCCACTGAGTCTCCTATACTTGCTGTACCAGTAGCAGCTTACTTTAATCCTGCTGAATCCTATCTGGTATCCCGTGGCAGCTTCACCAACAATACCTGCTGGGTATCCTGTGCCTGCTGAGTCTCCTGTGATTGCTGTACCAGCAGCAGCTTACCTAAATCCTGCTGTACCCGCTGCACCTACTTGGTATCTTATGGCAACCTCATCAACAGAACCTTCTGGGTATCCTGTGCCTGTTGAGTCTCCTGTTGTGTTGTACCAGTGGCAGCTTTCTTGAATCCAGTTATTCATATTGCATCTATCTGGTGTCCTCTGCCAGCCTGCTCACTCATACCTTTTGGACATTACTCCTGGTTTCCTCGTTGATACCTAGTTCAAAGTCACTTAAATCCCCTTTCTTCCCCATTCTGATGCTCGGATTGAACTTCAGCAAGTCGTCCTCATCACGTCTAGAAGCCTAAATGCATTGAGATGCTGCCATGTGATTGGCTGATTAGCAATTTGCGTTACCAAGCAATTGAACAGGTGTACCTAATAAAGTGGCCGGTGAGTGTGTATGTGTATGTATGTATGTATGTATGTGTGTGTGTATATATATATATATATATATATATATATATATATATATATATATATATATATATATATATATATACACACATACATTGATAGCAGTCTGCCGTTACAGAGGCTTCAGTGTAATGGAACAGCAAGGGTTTCAAAGCTATACTCCGCTGAAATTGCCCTGTGAGCATGTGCAGGCGTCCCCAAGATGGTGAATCTGCCTGCAGATACAAAAAGAAGCAAATGGCTGAGAGAAGAGGCCCAGGACAGCGGCAGTAGAACAGAGAATCCAGAGCGCAGGGGGTCATTATGTAAGTGCTAGCATTTAGCGCAAAGAAAAGAATACACAAGAGCAAATATAAATGAGAGGTACTTCAGAAAAGAAAAGTACAAAAGAAACAGGCAAAAAGAGAAGAAAAAAAAGGCAATATTAAATAAAAATAAGGATTACGGGAAAAACCATGTCAAGAAAAATAAATAAATAACAAATAACATTAAGAGAATGAGCAATTAGTGATACTCATCTGACTGTGCTGAACAGCAAATAAAAAAAGAAAACCGTTTAGACACAGGGGCTTATCTACCCCTTTACGTATTCTGATTGGTTCAAACTTTTTATTGTACATTGGTGTTGTGTTGATTTCAGCAAAGAATGTTTAGCAAAATATGAAGCCTCCTGTCTTGAAATTAAAAGCTATGCTGAATTGCAAAGAAAGCATTGCATCTACATAAAGGCACAATGATTTTTGCTTCTGAAAGAATACCTGGAAATTTCCCAGTTTTTAGGAACATTTTTAGTAATGCATCGACCGTCTGCTAGACGGTTTTACGTACTTACCTACCGCTTGCAATGGCCAAAGCTCTGTCAACACTTTTTTTTCTTTTTATAATCATCGCCACAATTGTAAAATTGGAGATGGCAGTGGATCGGCTACTCCAGCACCTTTCATGAGCATGGGCAACAGCTATGCGTAGCTTTCCAACCAAACTTCCAAAGGCTATTGTGGAAGGAGAGGTTACTGACTGGTTACGACTCTGTACTAGTGGGTCCGAGATTGAATACAAGGAGGTATGTGGCTCAGCTTCAAAATTGGGCTCCACCATTATTCCATACCATTTACAGGTTGCAAAAGACCCAGCCAGCACAATCTCTAAGTTAATTATTAAATATCTAGGCAACCTAAGCAGAGATCTCCAGGTCTCAGAACTGTATAATGATGTTGTCACTGTACGGAGGTTGATAGTCATGATCATTTATGGGAGGAGGCTGAGGAGATCACTACATTGCATAAACATTATAATTATTTATAGTTAAATAATGTAGTTCCTTCAATGTATTCCATCTTCTAGTGTCTTGTCACATAGGTAATGTTGGTGACCTGAACATATCCTTGCCCCTGGTTTTGATTAGGCAGCAGCCATTAATCTACAGAGTCTGCTACCTACCCCTTGCAATAGCCAAAGCTCTGTTAACACTTTTTTTATTTTTATATTGCCAACCTGGTATTAGCTTATAACAAACCAGAGCTTTATGTTAGGATAAGCTGCTCCAATAATATGTGCTAAATATAGCGCTAATCATCACAGTTTTTTTAATGTGCATGCTGAAAAAAGTAATGCAATATAATAGATAATAGTTTAACAACTTCTTTTTCGCTATTTAAAGACAACTTTATCTGTATACAGACCCCCTTCACTGAGATGAAAGGGCATATATTTGCTTCTTTTAGTGAAAAAAAGAAGGATAGGAAGAATAGTAATCTTTAAAATCTTAGCTTTATTGGCTAAAGATAGTGCACTATAAATATTTCACCATACATGCATCTTATCATTTAACTAATGATTATGAGTGGTGCACTAAGTGTTGTGCGCAATTGATATCAGGGGTTTTCCCACTCATTTGCGCGCAAGTTAAAGGGACAGTCAACACCTGACAAAGCGGATCTTCATTTGCGTTACAAAAATATGTAATCCTGTTGTGTCGAGTGTCGACTGTCCCTTTAAATATTGCTCACATTACGTGCTGAAAGTTAATGAGAAACATGTGAGTGTAAATGCGATTTATGCTCGATAGATTACCAAGACTTGAAAGCTGGTTAAAGGGATAGTAAAGTCCAAATTAAACTTTCATGGTTTAGATAGATGTCATTTTAAACAACTTTCTAATTTACTTTTATCATCAAATTTGCTTTGCCACAACTGAATCCTACAGTTACTAGGAGCGTGCAGTTGCACTATGTGCTCCTTCATTTCAAGAACATTTGGGAGTTTTGGATACAACTGAGTGACTTTTTAGAGGCGGGCATTTGGCACTAAGAGCCTCTTCTAACACAAGTCTATTGACATTTAATGCTTTATATATGTTTCTGTCCTCCATTGTAGTGTTACATTTAACTCTATGGTGTTTGGATTATGTACTTTCAATTAATAAATCTGAGATTTATGTAATTGGATATTTTGTGCGTCCTTGTCATTCTTTAGCAGTATATTAGTTTTTTACTGCTCTTTTCTGATTACGAGTAAGATATGCTTTAATCTCTTGTTATACTTAGCTGAAAGCTAAACCTAGATAGGCTCATATGCTAATTTCTAAGCCCTGAAGGCCGCCTCTTATCTTAATGCATTTGACAGTTTAATAGCTAGAGGGCGTTAGTTCATGTGTCTCATATAGATAACACTGTTCTCACACACAAAGTTATTTAAAGGGACACTGAACCCACATTTTTTCTTTCGTGATTCAGATAGAGCATGGCATTTTAAGCAACTTTATAATTTACTCCTATTATCAAATTTTCTTTATTCTCTTGGTATCTTTATTTGAAATGCAAGAATGTAAGTTTAGATGCCGGCCCATTTTTGGTGAACAACCTAGGTTGTCCTTGCTGATTGGTGGATAAATTCATCCACCAATCAAAAACTGCTGTCCAGAGTTCTGAACCAAGAAAAAAGCTTAGATGCCTTCTATGTCAAATAAAGATAGCAAGAGAACAAATAAACATTAATAATAGGAGTAAATTAGAAAGTTGCTTAAAATTGCCTGCTCTGTCTGAATCACAAAAAAATTGGCAGTCAGCAGAAGCTTAGATACAAGGTAATTACAGAAGTAAATAGAATATTTCTATAATGGTAAATAAAGGGATTATCTATCTTTTTAAACAATAACATGTTTGGTGTTTACTATCCTTTTAACTGTTACATGAGACAAAAAAGCTGCACGAAAAACATTAAAAATACATTAACAGTACAGTTAACACTGTCTGATAAAAATGATTGCAAAACAAAATTGCATTAAAAAGTTACAAGGGCTCAAAGATGTTAGAAATAAAAAAGCACTGTAAAGGGCTTTAACATAGTGATACATTCACAAGTCTAAATATGTGTGTGTACAATGCCCTCCACTAATATTGGAATCCTTGGTAAATAAGAGCACAGAAGGCTGTGAAAAATTGTCTGTTGAACCTTTTTACCTTTTGTTAAAAAAAATATACAAACATACTCTGCTCTCATTGATATCACACAATTGCAAACACAACACAGGTTTATAAAAAAAAAAATATAATCTTAAATGTTAAATATATGTGTGGAACTATTATTGGCACCCCTATGAATTGTTACGAGAAAGCATATTCCA
Source organism: Bombina bombina (assembly GCF_027579735.1). Classification (NCBI taxonomy): domain Eukaryota; kingdom Metazoa; phylum Chordata; class Amphibia; order Anura; family Bombinatoridae; genus Bombina; species Bombina bombina. The sequence continues at coordinate 398,240,736 of NC_069504.1, read as the reverse complement.
ATTGATATTTTAAATTTTTAGTACACCTGGGTGACTAGTAACAGGAAATTGTTCAACCATGACTTCCTGTTTCACAGGGGTATAAATATGAGGTAACACATAGGCCAAATTCCCTTAGTCATTCATAACAATGGGTAAGACCAAGGAATATAGCTGTGATGTGCGGCTAAAGGTTGTTGAGTTTCACAAAATGGGAAGTGGCTATAAGAAAATAGCAAAAGCAATGAAAATGCCCATTTCCACTATTATTGCAATAATTTAGAACTCCCAGTCATCTGAAAATGTTATGAATGAACCTGGAAAAGGACATGCATCAATATTGTTTCAACACACTGTGAAGAGGATGGTTCAAGTGGCCAAAATATATCCAAGGATCACAGCTGGAGAATTGCATTAGTTTGTTGTGTATTGGGGTCAGAAAGTCTCCAAAACTGCAATCCAAAGTCACCTATATCACCACAAGTTGTTTGGAAGAGTTTCAAGAAAAAAGCCTTTACTCTCATCCAAAAACAAACTCAAGAGTCTTCAGTTTGCCAGACACTACTTGAACTTCAATTTTTCTAGTAACGGGTTTTCTGGCCTGAATTATATTATTTTTGACTTCATCAAAAAAAACCTGTGATGTAAAATCAAGCATTCACTTAAGTTGAGAGACTCGAGATCCTGGTGGGCAAATGGACATCAGAACCAGATCTGAAAGTTCTTTGAGGCCAAACTGGAGCTATCAAAATCACTGATGATCTCTCCTGTGTGATCTGAGCAATCATTCTGCACAGAAGAATAGTTGGTGGAAAAATGTAAGCCAGATAAAAAGACCAAGGAGCGGCTAGGGCATCCACTGACCCCGCTTGTGGATCTCGCAAAATACCTTGGAAGTTTGTTGTTAAGATAAGAAGTGATTAATTCTATTTCTGGAAAACCCCTAACTGGTTGAACACTTCCTGATGTAGAGACTATTCCCTAGGATGAAATGACTCCTGGAATGTTGATGGCAGATATCATGCAATGATACTTCTCTGCCCATCACAAGATTAGATAGACCTCCTTCATAGCTAGAAAACTTAGAGTTCCACCTTAGTGGTTGATGTATGCCACTGCTGTAACACTGTCTGATTGAAAGTGAAGAAACATTCTCAAAAGAGTAACTTTGAAGAGCCCAGAAGATAGCACGGAGATCTAAAATATATATTGGAAACCTCACCTTCTGAGGTGACCAAACTCCCTGTGCCCTCCTGGACTCCCTGTTGCTATGGCTGTTGCCATGGACGCGGCGGTTCCTGTGGGCGCGCGGCGATGTCATTTCCCTCTGATGCCCGTCAGAGTCCTCTTGGCATGAATATGCACATATGTAAGTACCTGGGTTACTTACCTTCAGTGCCCAAGAATAGGTTAGTTTTGTGCTTCCCTGGGTGCTATTATTCTGAACTGCTGTTACTTTGATTGACTTATTGTTACTGAACTCTGCTTGTCTGACCACTCTGCTGCTTAACCCTTGAATTGCTGGATTGCCTTATTGTTACTGAACTCTGTTTGCCTGACCATTCTATTGGGGTATTCTATTACCCCTGAACTGCTAAACTGCTGGATTACCTTTTGTTGCTGACCTCTGCCTGTTCCTGACCATTCTAATGGTTTACCCCTGAACTGCTAAACTGCTGGATTGCCTTTCTGTTGCCGAACTCTGCCGGTCTCTGACCATTCTCTCCCTTAATCTTATTGCCATGAAGGACTACCCTGTCTACCGTGAGTACTGCTTACCTCATTTCTTACACTCAATTTGTTCTGGGATATTTTCTTATCCTTCCACTTGACGCCAGGATAAGAAGACTACTGGCCAAGTTTGATCTGATAGGGAAACATCCCACAAGCATTACACTCCCATACTGTACCGCAACCATAAAGACTTGCATCTGTCGTGATTATTGTCCAAGATGTACAGAATAAAAGATGCTCCTTGAAGAATGAATGGATTCTCTATCCACTAGGATAGAGAAAGTCTTGTGGCTGAATCCAAAATAATCTTTTGAGCTAGTTGAGTGTAGTCTTTGCACTACTGAGGCAGCATGCATAATTGAAGAGGTTTCATGTGAAATGGAGCAAATGGAATGGCCTACGATGCTGCAATCATCAGACCCAAGACCTCCATACAAAGTGCTACAGTTTGAATAGTGAATGTAGTTTCACACAAATTGTCTGTAACTTAAATCTTATATGAACTGTTAGAAAATTTACAGAATCTATTATGACACCAAGGAAGGATACTCTGGTCTGAGGAGATAGAGAACTTTTTGATACATTGATTCTCCAGCCATGACTGCGAAGAAACAACAAAAGTTTGTTGGTATGAGATACTGCTAAAGTTAAAGATTGAACCTGTACCAATATTTTGTCCAGGTAAGGAAATACTGAAATACCTTTAAATCAAATTACAGCCAAGAGCGTTCCCAGAGCCTTTGTTAAAATCCTGGGAATGGGGGGTGTGTCTGGGCAGCGGCCATGATAGGTTGGATTATCAGTTGCTGCATGCAGACAATGGAAAATTGACAAATAATCCTAATATACCCTTAACATTGTACACTGCAAATGACATATTCAAACAGATAAGTATCTGTTCTATCGAATGATACCGATATTACCCTAAACTGCAGATCTATAGTTGGGTTTCAACCAGTGGACATCTTGCGGCGGCTTCCCGCATGTCTGGCAACCTCCCTGATACATCGGGTAATACAGGGCTGCTTTCTATCCCACTAAGCCACAATTGCTTTCTTATCTTCATGCCAACTTGGATAAGGGAGTAGGACATGTAGATTGCTAGATCTGTTCAAATTCGAATTTGTCTTCCATGCAAAAAATGATAAATACCTATTTCTGAGAGGAAGAAGATTATACGTCTAGATTGTAAGTTCCCACGGGAATAGGGCCCTCAATTCCCCCTGTATTTGTCTGTAAAATTGTGTGTCTTATCGTATTGTTTCTCCACTTTACTTTTATCCTTGTACCCATGGGCAGCGCTGCGGAATCTGTCGGCGCTTTATAAATAAAGAATAATAATAATAAAATTGTTCTTTGTTCAAACAAAAACTATTAAGAGCTTTAAAATTTAACCATAGACTTCTTGCCCTGGTAAAGAAAAAAACAAAATTTATGCTTGCCTAATAAATATATTTGTTTCCGGATATGGTGAGTCCACGGCTTGAGTAATTACTGTTGGGAATATCACTCCTGACCAGCAGGAGGAGGCAAAGAGCACCACAGTTAAACTGCTAAGTATCACTCCCTTACCCACAACCCCCAGTCATTTGACCGAAGGGAAATGGAGAAAAAGGAGTAACACAAGGTGTAGAGGTGCCCGAGGTTATAGTCAAAAGAACAACCGTCTTAAAATAAAGTGTGGGGCCGTGGACTCACCATATCCGGAAATAAATAAATTTATCAGGTAAGCATACGTTTTGTTTTTCGTTCCTAAGATATGGTCAACAACTTGAGTAATTACTGTTGGGAACCAATACCCAAGCTAGAGGACACAGATAAATATGGAGCGACAAGACAGGCAGTCCTAAACAGAAGGCACCACCGCTTGAAGAACCTTTCTCCCAAAAGAAGCCTCAGCCGAGGCAAAAATATAAAATTTGGAAAAAGTATGTAGAGAAGACGAAGTTGCCGCCTTGCAAATTTGTTTCACAGAAGCTTCCTTTTTGAAAGCCCAAGAAGAGGAAACAGCTTTTGTGGAATGACCCGTAATTCTCTCAGGAGGTTGCTGTCCAGCAATCTCATAAGCCAAGCTAATTATACTTCGTAACCAAAAAGAAAGAGTAGTGGCAGTAGCTTTTTGACCTTTACGTTTCCCAGAGAAAAAGAGAAAGAGGACAGGCGAAAATCCTTAGTCGCCTGTAAGTAGAATTTAAGAGCACGTACAATATCCAAATTGTGTAACAAACGTTCTTTGGAAGAAGGAGTATTAGGGCACAGAGAGGGAACAACAATTTCCTGATTGATATTTCTATTAGAAACAACCTTAAAGAAATGCCTTATCGGCATGAAAAATAAGATAAGGGGAATCACACTGCAGAGCTGAGAGTTCTGAGACTCTTCAAGCAGAAGAGATAGCAACAAGAAACAAAACCTTTCAAGATAACAACTTAATGTCTATGAAATGCAACGGCTCAAACTGCATTTCATAGACATTAAGTTGTTATCTGGCTCAGTTTGAGCCGTTGCATTTCATAGACATTAAGTTGTTATCTGGCTCAAACTGAGCCAGCTGTAAAACTTTAAGAACAAGGTTAAGGCTCCAAGGAGGAGCAACAGACTCAAAGACATGCCTGACAAACGTTTATATAGTAAAACTGATAAAGCAGAAATCTGACCCTTCAGGGTACTGACTGACAATCCAAGGTGAGTCACAAGCAGCAACAGCCGGTGTCCTGGTGGAGGTACTGGTCGCAAGATGCTGTCATCATAAGGAAGAAACAGCCAGACGGTAGCGTCACACTCGGTCAAGGTGCTAGCCGGGGGGCGGGAACCAAACTGCCAATGAAATAGCCAACAATGAAAATACAGCTGAACAAAGGGTCCCCAAATTTTTTTCAATGTTTATTAAAACACGTACCTAGGCAGACAGGTAGGACACAAGGCAGTCTGACGCGTTTCCCACCCTCTAGTGGCACTTAATCATAGACTTAAGTAGTGTACATATTGGACATCTTTATATAGGGCAGCAAATGCCCTCATATTTGCCCATTCTTTTTTTGGACATAGAATGCAAAAAGAATTGCACAATATATATATATGTGTCCCTATTATGTACACTAACTGCACAAATAAAACGAAATATTTATCCAGTTAAAAAGATGCAATAAGATTCTACACAAAGTATGTCCATATTAATATTAATAGTTTTTAAGATCATGGAAAAAGCCACTGGGATTTATTTTATTTTTTAATTTTTTTCCGGTAGGAGAACAAGTATTTAGAACAATGATATATTTGAAATGAAATAGCACAAAACCCTATCATTAGAGGTCATACATAGTGTGTGATTATAATACAAAAGTTAGTGTGAACAACACATACCCCTGTTATATATTCTTAACCATGTTTCACATAATTTAACCTCCTACAGTTATACAATAGGACTTTAAATTTATACAAAATAGCTAATGTCCCATTCCTTGTTCATGCCACTGGGGATTCTTGTTTTTAATTTAAATATCCAGTAGAGCTCTTTTTTAACCAACATGTTAGATTGTTTCCTCCTCTGATTGGCATTTTTGCTACTCAATTGCCTTGATTGAAAATTTGCCAACATTCGTGAAGTGAAATCCGTTGAAGTGTTGAGCCACTGTAGAATCTTTATTATAATTTTTGACATCATTATAATGTTCACGAGCCCTTGTGCCCATCTGTCTTGTGGTTTTCTCAACATATTGACAGTGGCAAATCAAACAGTCCAACAGATACACCACAAATGTTGTTTTGCAATTGGCATAGAAGTCAATAGTATAAAGAGAGTTGTCTACCCTGGATCTGAATTATTTAGCCATGGCCACCATACCACAGGTCAACCCCCCCCTGCCTCCACACTTAAAATTACCCTTTGTGGTTAGTCAAGGGCTATCTTTTCTAGTTATCTGTACTAAACTGGGTGGTAATTTGGTGGCTAGGATGACTGGTTTCTTTTATACAAACTTACATTGACCTATTGTATCCTTTAGGACTTCATCATTAGCCAAGACAGACAATTTGTTTTAAAATCCTGACAATTTCAGGAAATTGATTGTTGTACTCAGTAATAAATAAAATGTCACCTTGTTTCACACCTTTATTTTTGTTGCTCATTGTCTGTGTGGGCTCCTGATACTGGCTGATTTCCATCCTTGCTGAATATAATTTATGTTGATCATATCCCCTAGCTTCAAGCCTTTCACATAGATCCACTGTATTTCCTGCACTGAGCTTACGATACATTTGTGAAACTACTGCTTTATTACCCACATCACCTTGTAGCGCCACATCCAGAAAGTCAACCTTTGAGGCACTCCAAATTCCCACAAAATCAAGTTGCATGTCATTTTAGTTAAAACTCAAAAAACTATTAAAACCCTCATCACTTAGAGGCCCATTGAAGATGAAAAGCAAATCATTAATGAACCTCTTGTAAAACAAAATACTGTCAACAAAAGGGTTCTTATGATGAAAAATGAATTTGAGTTCCCGGAAACCAACATACAAACTATCAAATGATGGGGCATATTTAGCCCCCATTGCAGTGCCACAGCACTGCAAATAAAAATTATCAAATAGAAAAAAATTGTGGGTAAGGAGGAACTCTAGGACAGGGCATATGTACTCTACTATATCAGTTTCATAATTAGTAAATTTGTTCAAGAAGTACTTCACTGCGAATATACCCAAAGAGTTAGGGATGACTGTATAAAGAGATACAACATCTATTACCACCCAGCTGTGCTCTTCCTGCCACACCACTTTTTCCAAGCATTCCAATAAGTGATGGGAATCCCTTAGATAAGTGAAAAGACCTTTAACTAAGGGTTGCAGTATCCCATCCATCCAATCAGACAGAGGCTCCAAAATGGAGCCAATACCCTAAACGATGGGTCTGCCTGGGGGATTCACTGGATCCTTATTTATTTTGAGCAAGTGATGAAGCAAGGGCACAACTGGGAAATCAGGAATCAAATGCTGTATATCTTCCTGACTTAATACTCCTATACCGACCCCATCATTTACAATGCTCATAAGCTCCCTCTTGAAAGCATTAGTGGGATTACCCGATAGGAGCCTGTACACATTAGAATCCTGCAAGGGTTAAATCAGACTTTTACCCTATTCAATTTAGAGGGCAAACCCTTAATTTGTTCCAAAAAAGCGTGGAAAGAGAAATTTTGCAGCTAGCAGACAGATTAAATGATAAAAACAAGAAATACATTTCCATTTTGCCTACATCTGAAAAATTGGCGTTGGAACACTTGCAGAATAATGAGAACATTGTCATTAGAAACTCTGACAAGGTAAGTAACATTGTTGTATTGGATAAGGTTCATTATTTTGCAGAGGCATAACACCAATTACAGGATTCTAATGTGTACAGACTCCTATCAGGTAATCCCACTAATGCTTTCAAGAGGGATCTTATGAGCATTGTGGATGATGGGGTCAGTATAGGAGTATTAAGTCAGGAAGATCTACAGCATTTGATTCCTGAAGACCCAGTTGTGCCCTTGTTTCATCACTTGCCCAAAATCCATAAGGATCCAGTGAATCCCCCAGGCAGACCCATCATTTTGGGCATTGGCTCCCTTTTGGAGCCTCTGTCCGAATGGATGGATGGGATACTGCAACCCTGGTTAAAGGTCTTTTCACTTATCTAAGGGATTCCCATCACTTATTGGAATGCTTTTAAAAAGTGGTGTGGCAGGGAGGGCACAGCTGGGTGGTAATCAATGTATCTCTTTATATGGTCATCCCTCACTCTTTGGGTATATTAGCAGTGAAGTACTCCTTGAACAAATTTACTAATTATGAAACTGATATAGTAGAGTACATCTGCTCTGTCCTAGAGTTTCTCCTTACCCACAATTTTTTTCTATTTGATGATTTAAATATGCCCCATCATTTGATAATTTGTATGTTGGTTTCTGGGAACTCAAATACATTTTTGATCATAATAACCCTTTTTTCTGTTGAGAGTATTTTGTTTTATAAGAGGTTCATTGATGATTTGCTTTTCATCTTCAATGGGCCTCTAAGTGATGAGGGTTTTAATAGTTTTTTGAGTTATGTTAACCAGAATGACATGCAACTTGATTTTGTGGGAATTTGGAGTGCCTCATAGGTTGACATTCTGGATGTGTCGCTGCAAGGTAATGTGGGTAATAAAGAAGTAGTTTCACAAAAGTATCATAAGCCCAGTGCAGGGAATACAGTCTCGCATGCCAGTTCATGCCATCCACATCATCTTATTCGCGCCATAACCTAATAAATTGACCCCTGAGTAAGGAGGAACACAAATGTTTATATGCGTCAGTCAATGGACCTATTTGAAAGGCTTGAAGCTAGGGGATATGATCGACAAATTATATTCAGCAAGGATGGAAATCAGCCAGTATCAGGAGTCCACACAGACAATGAGCAACAAAAATAAAGGTGTGAAACAAGGTAATATTTTATTTATCACCGAGTACACCAATCATGTTCCTGAAATGGTCAGGATTTTAAAGCAAAATTTGTCTGTCTTGGCTAATGATGAAGTCCTAAAGGATACCACAGGTCAATGTAAGTTTGTATAAAAAAAACAGTCATCCTAGTCACCAAATTAGCACCCAGTTTAGTACAGAAAACTAGAAAAGATAGCACTTTGCTAACCACAAAGGGTAATTTTAAGCGTGGAGGCGGGGGGGGGGGGGGTTAGCCATGTCCACCATTGTGGTATGGTGGACATGGCTAAAGAATTCAGATCCACAGTAGACAACTCTCTTTATACTATTGAGTTATATGCCAATTGCAAAACAATATTTGTGGTGTATCTGTTGGAGTGTTTAATTTGCCACTGTTAGTATGTTGGGAAAACCACAAGACAGATGGGCATGAGGGCTCGTGAACATTATAATGATGTCAAAAATTATAATAAAGATTCTATGGTGGCTCAGCACTTCAACGGATTACACTTCACGAATGTTGGCAAATTTTCAATCATGGCAATTGATGTGGCAAAAATGCCAATCAGAGGAGGAAACAAATCCAACATTTTGGATAAAAAAAAGAGCTCTACTGGATATTTAAATTAAAAACAAGAATCCCCGGTGGCATGAACAAGGAATAGTCCTATTGTATAACTGGAGGAGGTTAAATTAAGTGCAACATGGTTAAGAATATAGAACAGGGGTATGTGTTTTTCACACTAACTTTTGTTGTATAACCATACACTATGTATAACCTCTAATGATAGGGTTTTGTGCTATTTCATTTGAAATATCTCCTTATTCTAAATACTTGTTCCCCTACCAGAACATTTTAAAAAATTGTAATTTTTTTTTACAAATTTAAATCCCAGTGGCTTTTTCCATGATCTTAAAAACTATTAAAAACTATTAATATTAATAATGACATACTTTGTGTAAAATCATATTGCATCTTTTGAACTGGATAAATATTTAGTTTTATTTGTGCAGTTAGTGTACATAATAGGGACACATATACATATATATATATATATATATATATATATATATATATATATATTGTGCAATTCTTTTTGCGTTCTATGTCTAATAAAAGAATGGGCAAATGTGAGAGCATTTGCTGCCCTATATAGAGATGTCTAATATGTACACTAATTAAGTCTATGATTAAGCACCACTAGAGGGCGTGAAACGCGTCAGACTGCCATGTGTCCTACCTGTCTGCTTAGGTACGTGTTTCAATAAACATTGAAATTTGTTTGGGGACCCGTTGTGCAGCCGTATTTTCTTTACTGGCTGACAATCCTTTCTCCAGACCTTCCTGAAGAAAATATAAAATTCTAGGAATTCTAATTTTACTCCAAGAGTAGCCCTTAGAATTCACACCAATAAAGATATTTACGCCATATCTTATGGTAAATCTTTCTAGTAACAGGCTTGTGAGCCTCATCACGGTCTCATTGACCGACTCAGAAAACCACGCTTAGATTTAAGCGTTCAATCTCCAAGCAGTCAGCTTCAGAGAAACAAAATTTGGAGGAAGGAAGAGACCCTGAATCAGGTCCTCAGAGGTAGTCTCCAAGGTGGGAGAGATAACATCTCCACTAGGTCTGCAAACCAGATCCTTCAAGGCCACGCAGGGGCTATTAGAATCACTGAGGCCATCTCCTGTTTGATACAAGCAATGACTCGTGGAAGGAGAGCAAACGGAGGAAACAGGTATGCCAACCTGAAAACCCAAAGAACTGCCAGAGCATCTATCAGAACGGCCTGCGTATCTCTTGACCTTGAGTAGTACCTTGGAAGCTTGGCGTTCTGATCGGACGCCGTCAGATCTATATCCGGCACCCCCGATTTGAGGACTAAGCTGGAAAACACCTCCGGATGGAGCTCCCACTCCCCGGGATGAAAAGTCTGTATGCTCAGAAAATCCGCTTCCCAGTTGTCTACTCCTGGAATGTGGATGGCAGATAGACAGCAATTGTGGGTTGTTGTTATCCAGGCTTGAGAGAACTGAGAAAGTCTGCTCCCACCTGATCCGATCCCGGATCGGGGGCAAAACCTTCATGCTGATTTGGAATCAGCTGCGGGTTTCTTTGATTGTTTCCCCTTGTTCCAAGACTGATTGGGTTTCGAAGAAGGGTAAGGCTTTCCTTTGAAATTACAAAAGGAACGAAAATTACTGACGTCCTTTAGGCCTATTCTTCTTATCTTGAGGAAGAAAAGACCCTTTTCCACCAGTAATATCAGAGATAATTTCTGCCAAAACTGGTCCAAACAAGGTTTTGCTCTTGTAAGGAATCGCCAGAAGCTTGACTTTAGAGGAAACGTCCGTAGACCAGGATTTCAACCATAATGCCCTGCGGGCTAGGACAGCGAAACTAGAAGTTTTAGCTCCTAGTCTAACAACCTGTAAAATGGCATCTGCAATAAAGGAATTGGCAAATTTAAGAGTTTTAATCCAATCTTGAATTTCATACAAGGAAGTTTCTACTTGAAGAGAATCAGACAAGGCGTTGAACCAATAAGATGCAGCACTAGTCACGGTGGCAATACACACCGCAGGTTGCCATTGGAGACCTTGATGAACACAAATCTTTTTCAAATAAGCCTCCAGCTTCTTGTCCATCGGATCCTTAAAAGAGCAGCTAACCTCAATAGGAATAGTGGTTCTCTTAGCCAGAGTGGAAATAGCCCCTTCAACTTTGGGTACAGTCTACCAAGGGTCTTTAATGGAGTCCTCGACAGGAAACATTTTCTTAAAAATGGGAGATGGGGAGAAAAGACACCACTGGTTTCACCCATTCCTGTGAGATAATCTCCCTAGCACGGTCCGGCACAGGAAAAACCTCCGAAGTGGAAGGTTCATCAAAGAAACTATTAAGTTTACTAGATTTCTTAGGAGTGACATCGACAGGGGAATCGGAGTCATCTAAAGTAGCTAAAACCTCCTTTAACAATACATGAAGGTGTTTAAGCTTAAATCTGAAGGATACCACCTCAGTCTTGGAAGAAGAAATGATACTGTCTGAATCTGAGATTTCACCCTCAGAAAGTCCTGATGTATCTTCCTCATCAGACTTATGAGAAAGATCAACTTGGGAAGCAGAACTGAGGACAGGCACCTTACTTTCTGAATTTCTAGATTTCCTCTTGCATTTTCCCTGTAATCTGGGAATGGCAGCTAATGCTGCAGATACTGCTGAAGATACCTGGGCAGCAATTTCTGCTTTTAAATAAACTCCACTAGGAGTTATAGAGGAACCGCAGGGCACTGCATGTGACACAATTGAGGCTTGGGACGTAGCATGAGAAAGCTGAGGTATTATTTTAACAGCATCATCCAGAGACATTAGGCTAAAAAAATTACCTTTATTTTGCAAGGTTTTCTTGACACATGAACAAAAATTGAATAGGAGCTGCAATTTGTGAATCTAAACATAATAAGCATGAATTCATGAGAGCAGGCTCTTGCTCTATATCAAACATATTGTATAACAGAAAATAAACTTGTACAGATAAGTTTCAAAGATTTTAATATTTAAATTAAAATAAACCAAGGAAAAAATACACTTTAAATTGTATCCCAAATTAGGATTGATCCCCAGCTAAAATTATGTGAGAAAACATTTAATAAACATCAAATAAACTTCTAAAATACCCCTCAGGAAACCCCACACCTCAATTACTGAGGTGCCTTACCGCTATTAATTAAGACCGGATCACTCAGAAATGGAGAAAAACAACTTTTTCCTCAGAAACATTATGAAGTAAAGCCGCTCATGTGACTGCAACTGCCAAGCTCAATTTAATGCTGCGACACAGAGAGGCATTACTTGCTGGTACACCGAATACCAGAAATAATTTTTTTCAAACTGGACAGTTTAAAATGTTGCATCAGTTTATTTTAAAGCAAAGGGGAAATGAATAAGCTGCTGAAATAGAAACTTCAGCCTTACTTTCAGTGTAAACTTGAATTGTTTTATCAAGTAAATATGAGTCAGAAAATAAAGCCTAATAAAAACATTTTACCCTTTCTTTTTAAAAGAGTTTAAATGTTACTTACACATGCTACAGTGCTTGCTTCATGCCACAGTGTAACATATACAACAGGATTACCTATGTCCCAATAAAAAAGCAGTGTTTTTAATTTGTTAAGTGCAAGGTCTCCCCAACTGGAAGAAAAAGCACTTACCTGCTCTGTTGTCCGGCATCTAGACAGTTACAAGGCATGAGAGGACACAGTTCCTCACAGAGACCTTTGAAAAAGAAAGTACAGGAGTAGCCAACTCTAGCTTTCTAAACTAGGGCAGCAATTGTTAGGAAAATGCAGTAAGTACCTCTTTACAAGTTCCTAACTGCTTTAAAGCCACCACTACCCGACAGCAAGGAATGACATGGAATACAGCTATACCCCAAAACTTGCTTGTAGATTAAATAAAAAAAATTCTTCAGACACCTAAACTTCACGTCCTCCATGCACCGAAAGCAAAGAGAATGACTGGGGGATGTGGGTAAGGGAGTGATACTTAGCAGTTTAACTGTGGTGCTCTTTGCCTCCTCCTGCTGGCCAGGAGTGATATTCCCAATAGTAATTACTCAAGCCGTGGACTCACCATATCTTAGGAAAGAAAAAACTCATTACCTCCAGACAAAAAAAAATAATAAAAATCTAAACCAGAACCAAACAACGTCTTTTCTAGAAAAGAAAGAACCAACCAGCACTTTTAACTATAAAGCCCTTCTGGAAAGAACTGCTAAGGTGATATTCTTAGCATTACAAATAAAACGCATAAACAGATTAAAACAAATCCAAAAGATACAGGAAATCTTTACTAGCACACCAAAATGAGGGCTCTGCAACCATACAAGTAATACTGCATCGCTGGCCAAAAAAGAAAACCTACTTGCTGAAAGGCTCTCCTATGAATGGATTCCAGCTTCCACCAAAGGAATGATAGTTCAGACAGCCAATGTAGAATTAGCCCCATCCACCTTAGGAACAGGGTCTCAAAGTTCAATAACACAAGGGTGACAAAGAAAAAAAAAATCACAAGAGACAAATGTGTGGCGGCACCAATTAGCAGCTAACTCAGACTAGTGTGGGATGTGTGCATTCATTTTCAACAAGTTATACCAAGAGAACGAAGCACATTTGAAAATAGAAGTGAATTTAAGTGTCTTAAAATGACATGCTCTATCTGAATCATGTAAGTTTTATTTTGACTTTCCTAACCCTTTAAGTATCAAAGTGAAACTCCACTCAGTTGTTTAAAGGGAGGAATACGATCTTGAACCTATTGCTTCTACATTAGTGCAGTAAAATTTCTCCATGGACAATCAGCGAAAGTTTACCATATTTTATACTAAACAGAAGAGGATGAAGATTTTCTTGCTCTGAGCATTGTCTGAATAATTTTATCTTGAATGTTCAATTGGTAGAGAGGAGAGCACTCAGTAGACAGGCCACTAGCTGCAACTTCTGAGGTCTGGGAAGCATAAAAGATCTTGGGTACAAAACTACTGGTATAACAGGAATCATTTATGAAGGTTAACAAATAAAAAAATATTGATGGACTATTATGACCTTCAGATTTCTATTTTTTCCTGCAAAGTAATTTGTGAATAATTGAAAGCAAAGTATATAGTTTAATACTTCTGCACACGGGCAACTATGTGCAGTGATTCTGCAATGAAAACACGTCTGAAGAACTTACAAAGTTGCTTGCTGCTGTCTGATGCCATCAGATCTATTTCAAGCATTTCCTAAGAGTCCCCTAGTTATAGAAAATTCTGCAGAAAAGCCATTCTGTTAAGTAAGGATGTCTGCAGGGATAGCCCATCTGAATGTTCGTTTTAGATCGAAGTCCAAGATTAAAATGAGTTGGTCTACTGAACCAATTATATACTTAGGCCCCAATTTATCAAAGGGCTTGCGGACCTGATCCGACACTGCGGATCAGGTCCACAAGACCTCGCTAAATGAGGAGAGCAATACGCTCTCCGCATTTAACATTGCACCAGCAGCTCACAAGAGCTGCTGGTGCAACGCCGCCCCCTGCTGAATCGGCCGCCAGCAGGGAGGTGTCAATCAACCCGATCATATTCGATCGGGTTGATTTCCGGCGATTCCTATCCGCTTGCTCAGAGCAGGCGGACAGGGTTATGGAGCAGCGGTCTTTAGAAACACGGCCCGTCAAGCTCCGTACGGAGCTTGATAAATGGGCCTGTTAAGAGTTTTTTAATCTGATTATTTGAGATATGACACGTCATATTGTCTGAGATCTATAAAGGTGTACCTACCACAATTTTAAGTGCTTGAATACCAACGTAACAACAATAATTTCTAATACATAGGTACATATTTTGACCCAAAGACCTTCATATACTGCTGTCATTAGAGGAGAACTCTTCCTACATTCTGTGTCTATTCACCGATCTAAATGCAGTTTCAAATACTAAAAATGGTATTTTCACTTAAAGCATGACACCTGGCTTAAATCCAATAAATTATTTCTGCCGTGGTCTTGTGATATCTTGCTCCGTCTGCATGACAGATGCCATATGCCCTAAAAGATTAATCCAAAGTCTTGCTAAAAGAAAAAGCATCATGATCCATAGGCAGTTTTGTTGATTAGTAATTAATAAAGCATTATCCTGTAAAAATGATCGCCTGGTTCTTTTATGTTCTACTTGTAACTCTTCTTGAGCCACTATTAGAACAAAATTAAGGAAACCTCTTTTCCCAAGTTCTGCTATTAAACAATGGAGAACTTTAGTTATTATATAAAAGGGTAGTGTTGAAAACTGGTAATGCTTTGCCCAGACAGAATCATCATCAGCTCCTGAGATTTGCTGACACACAGGAATGTGGAATAAATCAATTCTTTGAGAGAGAAAAAACTTCCTGAAATCCATTGCATTAGATGGGAGATGTGCTGGTGTACTATTTCTTGTTCCAAATGATCCACTGGAATACTGGGTTTGTGAAAAATTTAAGAAAAAAAAAAAAAGGATTTAAATCAACCAAGATGTGTAGAAAAAGGACATTTATGCTTACCTGATAAATTTATTTCTTTTACGATATGACGAGTCCACGGATTTCATCCTTACTTATGGGATATCGCCTCCTGGTCAGCAGGTGGAGGCAAAGAGCTCCACAGCAGAGCTGTATATATAGCCCCTCCCTCTCCAGTCATTCAACCGAAGTTAGGAAGAGAAAGGAAAGGCCAAGGAGCAGAGGTGACTGAAGTTTAACGAAAAAATAAAAACCTGTCTTTAGAAAAAATAACAGGGTGGGCCGTGGACTTGTCATATCGTAAAATAAATAAATTTATTAGGTAAGCATAAATTTCCTTTTCTTTTACAAGATATGACGAGTCCATGGATTTCATCCTTACTTATGGGATACAATACCAAAGCTATAGGCCACGGATGAAAGGGAGGGACAAGACAGGAACCTAAATGGAAGGCCCCACTGCTTGAAGAACCTTTCTCCCAAAAACAGCCTCAGATGAAGCAAAAGTATCAAATTTGTAAAATTTGGAAAAAGTATGAAGAGACGACCAAGTTGCAGCCTTGCAAATCTGTTCAACAGAAGCATCATTTTTAAAAGCCCATGAGGAAGCCACAGCCCTAGTAGAATGAGCCGTAATTCGTTCAGGAGGCTGCTGTCCAGCAGTCTCGTATGCAACACGGATGATACTCTTCAACCAAAAAGAAAGAGAGGTAGCCGTAGCTTTCTGACCTCTACGTTTCCCAGCAAACACAACAAATAATGAAGATGTTTGACGAAACTCTCTAGTCGCCTGTAAGTAGAACTTCAAGGCACGGACTACGTCTAAATTATGTAACAGACGTTCCTTCTTAGAAGAAGGGTTAGGACACAAGGAAGGAACAAGAATTTCCTGATTAATATTCTTGTTAGAAAAAAACAGGTTTGGTACGTAACACCACCTTATCAGCATGGAAAATAAGATAAGGAGAATTACATTGTAAAGCCGAAAGCTCAGAAACTCGAGCAGAAAAAATAGCAACCAAAAATAAAACTTTCCAAGATAATAACTTAAAATCTATGGAATGCATGGGTTCAAATGGAACCCCTTGAAGAACATTAAGAACTAAATTCAAACTACAAAGAGGAGCAATTGGTCTAAACAAAGGCCTGATTCTAGTCAGAGCCTGACAAAAAGATTGAACATCTGCCAGACGCTTGTGTAGCAAAATAAGACAAAGCAGAAATTTGTCCCTTTAAGGAACTTGCTGACAACCCTTTCTCCAATCCTTCTTGGAGAAAAGATAATGTCAGGATAGGTAAAGTCCAGAGTTAGACCCAAATGCTAGAATGAGGTAAATAACACCCTAGCACAGTGAGTATATACCAGGACCTGACCCTGTGACAGCTGTAGTTTGATATACTCACAGTAATAGACTGGAAGATGACACAGCAGGGTCAGGAGAAGAAACTTCGTGTAGAAGGGGTTAACCAATAGAGTAATCAGGCAAGCAATGTCCAGCAACGCAGCAGCGATCGCGACAGATAAAATCCTGGGAATCCGAACCTTACTCCATGAGTAATCCTTGGATTTGCACCAATAAAGATATTTACGCCATATCTTATGGTAAATCTTTCTAGTAACAGGTTTACGTGCCTGAATCAATCCTATCACTAACGCAGGCAAAGAGAATGACTGGGGTGGGGGGGGGGGAGGGAAGGGAGGGGCTATATATACAGCTCTGCTGTGGAGCTCTTTGCCTCCTCCTGCTGACCAGGAGGCAATATCCCATAAGTAAGGATGAAATCCATGGACTTGTCATATCTTGTAAAATAAATGAAAAGTGTTCTTGCTCCCACTAGGAAAGCAAAACACATTTCTATATTTTTTGTGTTGGGAGAAGAATCCTACATGACCGCATCCTCTGGACAATGCATGTGTCTCATGTTTGGAGCAAAAATAATGTACTTATGGGCTTTTAGTGGACAGGCAAATAAAATAATGATACAGAGAATGAGTTCTATACCCTCACACACACACACACATATATATATATATATATATATATATATATATATATATATATATATATATATATATATATATATATATATATATATATATATATATATATATATATATATATATATATAAACAAAAACACATCATAGTTACCCATGTGGTTTTCCTAAATGGGGTATCCCAATTTGGACCAACTCTGAACTATTTGCAGGGTACTAAACTTATTTTAAATGCTACTAAACAATAAATATGTTAAAGGTAATTGGCATAATATTAGCTGCTGTGTGGAAATGGGATTAAAGGAAAGTTTTTTCCCCATTTCGGAATGTTTCCTTAAAAGGTACTTGTTAAAGCATTATACCTGTATCTAATATAGGTGAAGGATATAATTTTACTTAAGATGTCATTAATAAAACTGCTACAATGATCATACACGGACATGAGGTAATTACAACAAAAGGATGCACAGTTATTACAACTTGTGTTAATAAATCAATTCCATATCTAAGTATCTACATTTTAACATATTAGATGAGATTGAAAAGACAGAAGTCCATCAAGTTCAACCTATACAATTCTTAATTTATCTACAATAAAAGCTTCAGTTAATCTTAAATTAATTCCATTAAAAAAGTGACTAATTTAACACCAGAAATTATATCCCTGAATTCTGTTGCTAGCCAGAAATCTATCTAAACCATTTTAAAATGTATCAAAAGGTATTGGCATTTTTTACCTCCTTAGGTAATGAGTTCCACAATTTGATTGCTTTTACAGTGTATCCATCTTTAGCTTGTTATCTATAAGTATTCCCAAATCCCAATATTCCTCTGTTTTGCCAAGTCTAGTTCCATTTAAAGGGACAGTCAGCACCAGAATTTTTGTTTTAAAAGATAGATAATCCCTTAATTACCAATTCCCCAGTTTTGCATAACCAACACAGTTATAATTAAACACGTTTTACCTCTGTAATTACCTTGTATCTAAGCCTCAGCAGACTGCCCCCTTATTTCAGTTATTTTGACAGACTTGCATTTTAGCCAATCAGAGCTGTCTCCATGGTAAATTCACAAGCATGAGCTCAATGTTATCTATATGAAACACATGAACTAATGCCCTCTAGTGGTGAAAAACTATCAAAATGCATTTAGATTAGAGGCGGCCTTCAAGGTCTAAGAAATTAGCATATGAACCTCCTAGGTTTAGCTTTCAACTAAGAATACCAAGAGACCAAAGCAAAATTGATGATAAAAGTAAATTGGAAAGTTGTTTAAAATTACATGCCCTATCTGAATCATGAAAGTTTTTTTTGGATTTGACATTCCATTTAAATAATAGGTTGTCTGCTTATTTTTACTTCCAAAATGTAGAACCTTACATTTTCCAGTACTGTATTAAATCTCATTTTACATTTACCTGCCCATATTTCTAATGTTTTTAAATCTCCTTGTAAGGCAATTTCATTCTGCACTACACAACTTTGTATCATCTGTAAAAACAGAATCTATATTTATCAATACATTTCTTTCTTTTTTTTCTTGTTGATGAGAGTCAATAGGTGTCCATAACATGTGTGATATATAACAGAATCTGAAAAAACTGTTTTTGAGAACTAGACGTTCAAATATCCACATCGTCAAATTCAGAAACTTGAAATACAGATACAAAAGGTCCTTGAGAAAGCAGATCTTTCTTTAGGGGTAGAGCCTGTGGAGGAACAGATTACATATGAATTAGCTCTGCATACCAAGTTCTGCAGGGCCATGCCAAAGCTATGAGAATAACTGAAGCAGATTCCGGTCTGATTTTGGCAATGACTCATGGAAGAACAAATGGGGGAAAAAGATAGGCCAGTTGAAAATTTCAAGGTCAGACTAGAGCATCTATTATGTGAGCTCTTGGATCAATAAACCGTAAGTTTACACTTCAATTTGGATGCCAATAGATCTATTTCCAGAAGACCCCATCTCAGGACTAATTGATCAAAGATGTCCTGATAAAGAGAGCCTTCTCTTGGATGAACGAACTGACGAGTTAGGTAATCTGCCTCCTAATTGTTCACTCCGGGAATGTGAATGGCCGATTGAGTGCATTGGTTTTCTTCTGCCCAAGTCAGAATGTGAGATACTTCTCGCATAGCTAAGGGACTTTGAGTGCCTCCCTCATGATTGATGTACATCAGGACAGGTACGTTGTCTGACTGGAACCAAATTAATTTGTCCTGCTCGAGAAGGGGCCAAGACTAAAGGGTCTGAAGAATTGCAAAAAGTTATAGGATGTTGATAGGTAACCTTGCCTCCTGAGGTGACCATACTCACTAGATCCTCCGGGTATCCCAAACAGTGCCCCAACCCATCAGACTTGCGTCCATAGTGAACACGGTGCAGATAGGCCAAAGAAATGAAGCTCCAAGGGTCAAATAGGGACTTCCCCTCCACCATGAGAGATAGTTTAAAGAACTAAGATCTTTCTGCTGTTTGTTGGAAACAGTCCTTTGACCACTGTTGAAGCATAGACAATTGGAGAGGACAAAGATGAAATTGAATAAAACAGCGTCCCACGCTGCCACAATAAGACCCACTACTTCCATACATTGTGCAACCGATGGAGAATGAGCAGGCAGTCTAAAGTTTGGTTCTGCGAGCATCTGTGAGAAACAAACGCATTTGAACAGAGTCTATTATCACTCCCAGAAAAAACACCCTTGTGGGTGGAGATAAGGAACTTTTGGGAATATTGATAAGAGACAATGGAGATCCCCTGAGCACAGCTGAGAGAGCCCCAAATACCTTCATGCAGGTGCATGGGGCTGTTGCCAAACCGAATGGGAGGGTCATAAATTGGTAATGTTTGTTGAAAAATGCAAATCTTAGGTACTGGAAATGGTTCATGGGAATAGGTATGGGTAGATAAGCATCATTTGTGTATATGATTGTCATAAATTGAACTTCATAAACTAGAGGCAAAATGGTATGGATTGTTTCCATTTTGAAAGAAGGTACACAAACAAATTTGTTCAGAGGCTTTAGGTCCAGGATAGGAAGGTAGGTTCCCTCCTTCTTTGGGACAATGAAGAGGTTAGAATAGAAACCATGTCCCTGTTGAGAGATTGGAACAGGTTGAATCACTTTCAAATCCTCTAAGTCTTGAACACATTGAACAAAGGCAGCCGCCTTTACAATAAGACCTTTCCCAGAAAGGTCTGGTGAAAGAAGCCAATATGATAACAATGGGATATGATATTAAGAACCCAGGGATCCTGAACTGATCGAGACCAAGCCTTCTGAAACCAAATCAATCTGCCCCCTACCAGAAGATCATCCATGCAGAGGGCAGTCCCTTTATGCGGATTTTTTATTGGAATTGGACTTTTTGGTCTGTTTGCTCTTACACCAAGAAGATCCTGGCTTCCAGGAAGGTTTGGAGGATTTAGATTTTTGATTGGAGGGGGACTTTTGATCTCTAGGAGAGCGAAAAGAAACAAAATGATTTGTTATTCTTAGGTTGAAAAGCGCCTTTCCCCCCAGTGACAGTCTTGATAAAAGAATCCAATTCTGATCCAAAAATCATCTTCTCTTCAGAAGGGATCGACAGCAGCCTATTCTTAGAGACTATACCAGTTGACCAAGATTTAAGCCATAAGGATCTTCTTAATAAAACAGCAATAGATATATTCTTAACATCAATTTTAATGGTGTCAAAGACGGCAACACAAATGAAATCATTAGCCATCTTAAAGGGACAGTAAACACCAGAATTTTTGTTGTTTAAAAATGTAGATAATCCCTTTATTACCCATTCCCCAATTTTGCATAACCAACACAGTTATTATAATATACTTTTTACCTCTGTGATTACCTTGTATCTAAGCCTCTGCAAACTGCCCCCTTATTTCAGTTCTTTTGACAGACTTGCATTTTTAGGCAATCAGTGCTGACTCCTAGGAGCTTCACGTGCCTGAGCTCAATGTTATCTATGTGAAACACATGAAATAACGCCCTCTAGTGATGAGAAACTGTCAAAATATTTTCAGATTAGAGGCGGGCTTCAAGGTCTAAGAAATTAGCATATGAACCTCCTAGGTTTAGCTTTCAACTAAGAATACCAAGAGAACAAATCAAAATTGGTAATACAAGTAAATTGGAAAGTTGTTTAAAAATGACATGGTCTATTTAAATGTTTTTTTTTTTTTTACTTGACTGTCCCTTTAAGGACTTTAATGCAGTTATGAATATCCTCAGAAAATTGATCAGAAAACATCTGAGTAAGAAAATCACACCAGAAGGACTCCACAGCTGCCACACGGGTGATCTCTACTACTAGCCTAAGCTTAAAAGCATTTTGGGAAAATAATTTCCTTAGTAAGGTCTTAGAATTGCGGTCAATTGGATCTCTATAGTCTATATATTTATATATGAATTAAGATGTTTATATTAAAAAAATTCTTACGTTTTATATGGGAATATGAAATTCCCCTTTTTAATACTGTTTTTAATAATGTTTTATATGATGTAATTACTAATGATTTATTTTTATATTTAGGTGCATATATAAATATGAAGTGTGAAACTGTATTTTATATATATATTTTATAACCATGAAATGCCTAACAGTGAAGAATGTTAATGTTTAAAGGGACACTCAAGTCAAAATTAAACTTCATAATTCAGATACAGCATGCAATTATAAACAACTTTCCAATTTACTTCCATTAACAAAATGTGCAGTCTTTTAATAGTTACACTTTTTGAGTCACCAGCTCCTACTGAGCATGTGCAAGTGTTCACAGCAAATACGTATATGCATTTGTGATTGGTTAATGGCTGTCACATGGTACGTGTATGCATTTGTGATTGGTTGATGGCTGTCACATGATACAGGGGGAGTGGAAATAGATATAACTTTGCAATTTATTTTTAAAAAAATCTAGTACTCATTTGAAGTTCAGACTAAGTGCTATTACATTGTCTTCTTATCATGCATTTGTTGATTATGCAAATCTACTTTATTGACTGGTCCTTTAACTAGGGGAAAAATGTGGTAATTATCTCTAACCCCTTCTAGTCATGCTCAGTAAGCTAGTGTAGCTATAACATGTAATAACGTTTTCCTTTATTTAGTCCGATTGTGTGTATATATTTTCTGAAGGAAGTATGATATTTTGATATGTATTATTTTAACCTTTATGAGATTATGTGTGTATTGTAGTCCGATATGAATTATGATATTCCTGGAGGCTGGTCCCAAATGTATTAATGAATTACGATATACCTGGAGGCTGGTCCCAAATGCATTAACTGATTGGTCATAGTCAAATGACTCAGAACGATAACAAAGACAGAGGTTTGGGTTTCGGATGCGTGACGTTTCAATCATCACGCCCACTAACAGAATGCCGGACAGGATGGATTGAACGGATTGGCTGGAATAGACCAATTAGGAACTATTTAGGGATACTTATGGAGATGTAGCAATACACAATTCATTACCATTTCCTCTTGAGAAAGTTTGGATAGGCTGAACGAAACGCGTTGGGGCGGGGCTTGATGAGGCTCCTCTGGATCAGATACACGACTGTGAGAACATTTGAAGCGTGGTTGTAATACCACTGTGGTTTTTAACTGTGACTTGTTCTTTTGTTCCCTATGATTGGGATACAGGCTTGTGACCTTTTTACTTCTGTAAGTGTTTTTAACCGTGTTTGTCTAATAAAAACACAAAACGTCTACCTTGATAGGATTTGTGCTTTTTTTCTTCTTGCTACAGGATCAATTGGATCTCTTAACAAAACAAAGAACTATGCTCCATAGGAATACTAGTGTGTCTTGCTAAAGTGAAAATAGCTCCTTCCACCTTAGAAACTACTTCCCAGGCTGTTAAATTATTCTCTGAAAGTGGATACATTATTTTGAACCTGTTAGAAGGTGCATAGGAATGCTTTGCTTCTTCCACTCTTAGGTTATATATTCTGTAACCAAATCTAGTGCTACAATAGCCTTAGGCACTTTGGGCTGAGCTTTAAAAACCTGATTCAACTTATTTACAGGCTTGGAATCCCCAGGATTCGGTTCTGGTAGTTCTAAGGTATTCAAAACCTCCTGAAGCCTGAAACGGATATGGTCCACTTTAAATCTAAATGTGGAATCAGTCTCCTGCTCAGTTGCTGGTTCAGGGTCCTCAGAGGAGATTTCTGACTCTGGTGTACTGGACCCTGCATATTACAGTTGGTGCAAGGTAAATCTCCTGATTTTCCATTAATTTGTTTGGAGATGGCCGCTAAAAGCTCCATCATAATCTTTTGAAGATTTTTTTTTTTAACTCTGGGAGAAAAAACTGTGGTATCTCCTTGAACCACATAAATAGCCATGGACGCTAAATTTCTGTAGGTGCCATACTGACAGGATTATGGGTTGCAAACTGGAGATGTGGGACACAATTAATACACAAATGGTTAAATTAGTCCACTGGAACAGTTTTGCAGAACAGGAAAAACGGACTGCAGTATGTTCCCTAGGGGTCTCTTCCAATGGGGGGTACAGATATGATTCCAAAAAGTTAAGCAAAATTGAGGGTAGATGGGAATAAAGATATATTCCAGAAAACTTAAATAGCAAGTCTAATCACCTATAACACAAAAAACAGCCTGTGTGTGCACTTCCGAATCCAAGAGGAATATTGCAAGTAAAAAACCCCCAAATTAAATAATAAAAATGTAATTGAGCTGCCAAGGGGTATCAGGGCAATGAAATAAGAGGGATTCTGAGCCTCAATTCCCTAAATTCGGAAATTAAACATAGGTAAAGCGTTGTGTAAAGGCTGTGAAACCCCAGCTATGTAGTACCTATAAAAGGAGAGTACTAAGGATAGTTCCTGGGCTGTGTAGTACCTGAGTCACTTACCTGAACTGCAGCACCCCTACAGTTCGTCTTACCAGCTTGCTTATTCTTTTCTCCCTCACAGAATGCTGATCCAGTAGAGATCCCAACCAGTGCAAGTATATATACAGTACTGCATAGGGTACATGTGGATATACCTGCAACCCCTCAGGTGGAGGCTAAGGGATGAAATACCTGCGACGCCTGAGGGAAGTTATGGCAGAGAGATTTACCCGTGAGGGTACTGAGATGACATAACAGAAGTATTCTCTGTAACCCCTGCTTCACTTAGAGAAATTATCTTGAAGTCTTCCCTGAATGAAGATTGAAGGGGGGTAACACTGTGTTTCAGGTCAGGTCTGAGATATCGATAAATGATTGGATAGAAAATAATAAAATCTGAGTGGAGAGAGGAGGTGGAAGGGATTAAAAGCTCTTGTAAGGGTTCTTGACCACCTCCTGCTGGTGGCGGGAAATGTATCCCACATGTTATGGACACCAATGGACTCATCAGCTAATGAAAGAAATAGAGATATTACTATTTAATCCTTGCTCCAAGTCATTAATAAAAATATTAAAGAGTCAGGGCCCATCACTGATTACCTTTCTCCAATCTGAGTGTGATCTATTTACAACTACTCGTTGCTCACTGTCTTTTATCCAGTTATTTATCCATGAGCCAACATTCTTAGCTATTTCCAGTACCTTCATTTTATACATTAATCTCTCATGTGGCACTGTATCAAACACCTTTGAAAAATCCAATTATATCACATCAACTGATTCCCCTTTATCTATATTTTTACTTTCTTGTAGAATTTACTTTTCCTAATAATCATATCAGAGGGCAAGGTGAAATACACAGACCCTAAAGGCTTTCACAGCCCACACAGCTTATACCATGGCTAGCTGAAGCAAAGATTTAAGGCCTAAAATGTTAGATCAGCCATCACGTTTTGAGCCCTTGTGCTTACATATATGCATGATCATTATAAGAAAACAGATAAGCAGAAGTAATCAATGGAGTGTTTGCTATACAGAATGCAAATAGGCAACACTGTAATCCACAGTGCCAATCTACTCTGGGCTAGCTCATGAACATGTTTGCTTATGCTGTTTCCTTTATGCCTGCATATGCACAGGTCAAATATGCAGATAAAAATGGCACAATTTTTGATGTAGAAAAAAGAAAACAATCTTAAAAATTACAGAACTATTTTTAATTATTAAATAATTATATATATTAATTATAATTTGAATCATACATACTTATAGCAATGTTATATCATGAATAATTGCAGTAACAGATGTTTTGTTTGGAGTTTAATATTTTACTTACAGTATAAAAGGAACAAAAAACGGTATCACAGTGATGAATATATATAATGGCTTTATCTCTATCAATGGAATGCAAAATGGACTCAATACTGTTGCACTACGAATAGGACTTGCAAACTATGAACAGATGTAAGGAGAGAAAATGAGCAAGATCAAACGTGAAAAATGGTGCAGAATTATTCCAGGAAATTTTAACTCACCAAGAGAGTGTAAGAGTTGAGTGTTCTATACAGGGATTAATTAAGAAATGCAAAATTGTACAACAAATTTATTTTGTATTTTTATTTTTCAAAGTTTAAAAATGTATTGAAAGCAAATCAACATTTAAGATTGCACAAAGCTCCCCAGCCCTTCCAAAAATGTACACATTGACAAAAATGATACATACGTGTGTGTGTATATATACACACACATACTTACACACACACACACACACACACACACACACACACACACACACACAGTATATATTGATATTATTTCCTTCATTTGTAATCAACACAGACATTGCATGTGCTACAGTCCAGGCCACTATATGGAGATTGTCTAGAAAGGGGCACACCTTTCATTTTTAAGTCTATGACCAATATTGAATAAACAGCACCGTTTGTGTGCTGCACTAGAGCCCTTAAAGGGACAGTATACACTCATTTTCATATAACTGCATGTAATAGACACTACTATAAAGAATAAGATGCACAGATACTGATATAAAAATCCAGTATAAAACTGTTTAAAAACTTACTTAGAAGTTCTCAGTTTAGCTCTGTTGAAAAGGTAGCTGGAAAGCCCACTGCAAGTAGGAAATAAGACTCCCCCCTTCCCCCTTCTTTTGCATATGAAAAGACCCT
The DNA here is from genome assembly GCF_027579735.1 of Bombina bombina. Classification (NCBI taxonomy): domain Eukaryota; kingdom Metazoa; phylum Chordata; class Amphibia; order Anura; family Bombinatoridae; genus Bombina; species Bombina bombina. The sequence goes on along the minus strand of NC_069504.1, from coordinate 398,214,451 downwards.
TTACACAAACAGGAGCAAGCTGGAGAAGGTAGCTGACAGTATTCTCATAAATTTTGGGGCTTGGTTAGGAGTCTGAAAATCAGAGCAATGTTATTTAAAAATAAGCAAAACTATACATTTATGGGCTATATAAATAGACCATCTACAAAACATTTATGCAAAGAAAAACCATAATTTATGCTTACCTGATAAATTTATTTCTCTTGTAGTGTATTCAGTCCACGGATCATCCATTACTTATGGGATATATTCCCTTCCCAACAGGAAGTTGCAAGAGGATCACCCAAAGCAGAGCTGCTATATAGCTCCTCCCCTCACATGTCATATCCAGTCATTCGACCGAAACAAGACAAGAAAGGAGAAACCATAGGGAGCAGTGGTGACTGGAGTTTTAATTAAAATTTAGATCTGCCTTAAAGAAGACAGGGCGGGCCGTGGACTGAATACACTACAAGAGAAATAAATTTATCAGGTAAGCATAAATTATGTTTTCTCTGGTTAAGTGTATTCAGTCCACGGATCATCCATTACTTATGGGATACCAATACCAAAGCTAAAGTACACGGATGATGGGAGGGACAAGGCAGGAACTTAAACGGAAGGAACCACTGCCTGTAGAACCTTTCTCCCAAAAACAGCCTCCGAAGAAGCAAAAGTGTCAAATTTGTAAAATTTTGAAAAAGTGTGAAGCGAAGACCAAGTTGCAGCCTTGCAAATCTGTTCAACAGAGGCCTCATTCTTAAAGGCCCAGGTGGAAGCCACAGCTCTAGTGGAATGAGCTGTAATTCTTTCAGGGGGCTGCTGTCCAGCAGTCTCATAGGTTAAACGTATTATGCTACGAAGCCAAAAGGAGAGAGAGGTTGCCGAAGCTTTTTGACCTCTCCTCTGACCAGAGTACACGACAAACAGGGAAGAAGTTTGACGAAAATCTTTCGTTGCCTGTAAATAGAACTTCAGGGCACGGACTACGTCCAGATGATGCAAAAGTCGTTCCTTCTTTGAAGAAGGATTAGGACATAATGATGGAACAACAATCTCCTGATTGATATTCCTGTTAGAAACTACCTTAGGTAAAAACCCAGTTTTAGTACGCAGAACTACCTTGTCTGAATGGAAAATCAGATAAGGAGAATCACAATGTAAGGCAGATAACTCAGAGACTCTTCGAGCCGAGGAAATAGCCATCAAAAACAGAACTTTCCAAGATAAAAGCTTAATAACAATGGAATGAAGGGGTTCAAACGGAACCCCTTGAAGAACTTTAAGAACCAAGTTTAAGCTCCACGGAGGAGCAAGAGATTTAAACACAGGCTTAATCCTAGCCAAAGCCTGACAAAAAGCCTGGACGTCTGGAACTTCTGCCAGACGTTTGTGTAAGAGAATAGACAGAGCAGAAATCTGTCCCTTTAACGAACTAGCAGATAAGCCCTTTTCTAAACCCTCTTGTAGAAAAGACAATATCCTAGGAATCCTAACCTTACTCCATGAGTAACTCTTGGATTCGCACCAATATAAATATTTACACCATATCTTATGGTAAATTTTTCTGGTAACAGGCTTCCGTGCCTGTATTAAGGTATCAATAACTGACTCTGAGAAGCCACGCTTTGATAGGATCAAGCGTTCAATCTCCATGCAGTCAGCCTCAGAGAAATTAGATTTGGATGGTTGAAAGGACCTTGTATTAGAAGGTCCTGCCTCAGAGGCAGAGACCATGGTGGACAGGACAACATGTCCACTAGGTCTGCATACCAGGTCCTGCGTGGCCACGCAGGCGCTATCAGAATCACCGATGCTCTCTCCTGTTTGATCTTGGCAATCAGTCGAGGTAGCAGCGGAAATGGTGGAAACACATAAGCCATGTTGAAAACCCAAGGGGCTGCCAGAGCATCTATCAGCGCCGCTCCCGGGTCCCTGGACCTGGATCCGTAACAAGGAAGCTTGGCGTTCTGACGAGACGCCATGAGATCCAGTTCTGGTTTGCCCCAACGATGAATCAGTTGAGCGAAGACCTCCGGATGAAGTTCCCACTCCCACGGAAGAAAAGTCTGGCAACTTAGAAAGTCCGCCTCCCAGTTCTCCACGCCTGGCATGTAGATCGCTGACAGGTGGCAAGAGTGAGACTCTGCCCAGCGAATAATCTTTGAGACTTCTAAGATCGCTACGGAACTCCTGGTTCCCCCTTGATGGTTGATGTAAGCCACAGTCGTGATGTTGTCCGACTGAAATCTGATGAACCTCAGTGTTGCTAACTGAGGCCAAGCTAGAAGAGCATTGAATATTGCTCTCAACTCCAGAATATTTATTGGGAGGAGTTTCTCCTCCTGAGTCCATAATCCCTGAGCCTTCAGGGAGTTCCAGACTGCGCCTCAACCTAGAAGGCTGGCATCTGTTGTTACAATCGTCCAATCTGGCCTGCGAAAGGTCATCCCCTTGGACAGATGGACCCGAGAAAGCCACCAGAGAAGAGAATCTCTGGTCTCTTGATCCAGATTTAGTAGAGGGGACAAATCTGAGTAATCCCCATTCCACTGACTTAGCATGCATAATTGCAGTGGTCTGAGATGCAGGCGCGCAAATGTCCATTGCCGCTACCATTAAGCCGATTACTTCCATGCACTGAGCTACTGACGAGCGTGGAATGGAATGAAGGACACGGCAAGCATTCAGAAGCTTTGATAACCTGGACTCCGTCAGGTAAATCTTCATCTCTATAGAATCTATAAGAGTCCCCAGGAAGGGAACTCTTGTGAGTGGTAATAGAGAACTCTTTTCCACGTTCACCTTCCACCCATGCGACCTCAGAAATGCCAGAACTATCTCTGTATGAGACTTGGCAATTTGAAAACTTGACGCTTGTATCAGAATGTCGTCTAGGTACGGAGCCACCGCTATGCCTCGCGGTCTTAGCACCGCCAGAAGTGAGCCCAGAACCTTTGTAAAAATTCTTGGAGCCGTAGCTAACCCGAAGGGAAGAGCTACAAACTGGTAATGCCTGTCTAGAAAGGCAAATCTTAGGTACCGATAATGATCTTTGTGAATCGGTATGTGAAGGTAGGCATCCTTTAAGTCCACTGTGGTCATGTATTGACCCTCTTGGATCATGGGTAGGATGGTTTGAATAGTTTCCATTTTGAATGATGGAACTCTTAGGAATTTGTTTAAGATTTTTAGGTCCAAGATTGGTCTGAAGGTTCCCTCTTTCTTGGGAACCACAAACAGATTTGAGTAAAAACCTTGCCCTTGTTCCGTCCGCGGAACTGGGTGGATCACCCCCATTACTAAGAGGTCTTGTACACAGCGTAGAAATGACTCTTTCTTTATTTGGTTTGCTGATAACCTTGAAAGATGAAATCTCCCTTGTGGAGGAGAAGCTTTGAAGTCCAGAAGATATCCCTGAGATATGATCTCCAACGCCCAGGGATCCTGGACATCTCTTGCCCAAGCCTGGGCGAAGAGAGAAAGTCTGCCCCCCACTAGATCCATTTCCGGATAGGGGGCCCTCTCTTCATGCTGTCTTAGGGGCAGAAGTAGGTTTTCTGGCCTGCTTGCCTTTGTTCCAGGACTGGTTAGCTTTCCAGCCCTGTCTGTAACGAGCAACAGTTCCTTCCTGTTTTGGAGCGGAGGAAGTTGATGCTGCTCCTGCCTTGAAGTTACGAAAGGCACGAAAATTAGACTGTTTGGCCTTTGATTTGGCCCTGTCCTGAGGAAGAGTATGACCCTTACCTCCAGTAATGTCAGCAATAATTTCTTTCAAGCCGGGCCCGAATAAGGTCTGCCCTTTGAAAGGAATATTAAGCAATTTAGATTTAGAAGTCACGTCAGCTGACCAGGATTTAAGCCATAGCGCTCTGCGTGCCTGGATGGCGAATCCGGAGTTCTTAGCCGTTAGTTTGGTTAAATGTACAACGGCATCAGAAATAAATGCGTTAGCTAGCTTAAGTGCTTTAAGCTTGTCCATAATCTCATCCAATGGAGCTGTGCGAATGGCCTCTTCCAGAGACTCAAACCAGAATGCCGCAGCAGCAGTGACAGGCGCAATGCATGCAAGGGGCTGTAAGATAAAACCTTGTTGAACAAACATTTTCTTAAGGTAACCTTCTAATTTTTTATCCATTGGATCCGAAAAAGCACAACTATCCTCCACCGGGATAGTGGTACGTTTATCTAAAGTAGAAACTGCTCCCTCCACCTTAGGGACCGTCTGCCATAAGTCTCGTGTGGTGGCGTCTATTGGAAACATTTTCCTAAATATCGGAGGAGGGGAAAAGGGAACACCGGGTCTATCCCACTCCTTGCTAATAATCTCTGTAAGCCTTTTAGGTATAGGAAAAACGTCAGTACACACCGGCACCGCATAGTATCTATCCAGCCTACATAATTTCTCTGGAATTGCAACCGTGTTACAATCATTCAGAGCCGCTAATACCTCCCCTAGCAATACACGGAGGTTCTCAAGCTTAAATTTAAAATTAGAAATCTCTGAATCTGGTCTCCCTGGATCAGATCCGTCACCCACAGAATGAAGCTCTACGTCCTCATGTTCTGCAAATTGTGACGCAGTATTGGACATGGCTCTCACATCATCAGCGCGCTCTGTCCTTAACCCAGAGCTATCGCGCTTGCCTCTTAATTCTGGCAATTTAGATAATACCTCAGTCATAACAGTAGCCATGTCTTGCAAAGTGATTTGTATGGGCCTCTCTGATGTACTTGGCGGCACAATATCACGCGCCTCCTGAGCGGGAGGCGAAGGTACTGACACGTGAGGAGAGTTAGTCGGCATAACTTCCCCCTCGTTGTCTGGTGATAATTTCTTTACAGATAAAGACTGACTTTTATTTAAAGTGACATCAATACATTTAGTACACATATTTCTATGGGGCTCCACATTGGCCTTCAAACATAGTGAACAAACAGATTCATCTGTGTCAGACATGTTTAAACAGACTAGCAATGAGACTAGCAAGCTTGGAAAATCATTTCAAATAAGTTTACAAGCAATATAAAAGACGCTACTGCGCCTTTAAGAAGCACAAAAAAAACTATCACAGTTGAAATAACAATGAACCAAATCAGTTATAGCAACCAAATTTTCACAGTAAATGTATTAAGTTAGCAAAGTATTGCACCCACTAGCAAATGGATGATTAACCCCTTAATACCCAAAACGGATAATCAATTTAACAATTAACGTTTTTATCACAGTCAAACACACTGTCACAGGTCTGCTGTGACTGATTACCTCCCTCAAAATGAATTTTGAAGACCCCTGAGCTCTCTAGAAACGTCCTGGATTAAGGAGGAAGAAGCAGGAAGACTGTGACTGAATTTTTACTGCGCAAAAAAGCGCTAAAAAAGGCCACTCCCACTCATATTACAACAGTGGGAAACATCATGCCCCAAAAGATTTATCACCAAAGTACCTCACAAAAACGAATAACATGCCAGTAAACGTTTTAAACATACATTTTAAAAGTTACGTAGCGTTATCAATAAGCCTGCTACCAGTCGCTTCTACTGCAGTTAAGGCTCATACATTACTTCAGTATTAACAGTATTTTCTTAGTCAAATTCCATTCCTTAGAAAATTACTTTACTGCACATACATTCATCAGCCTGATACCAGTCACTACTACTGCATTTAAGGCTGTACTTACATTACATCGGTATCAGCAGTATTTTCTTAGTCAATTCCATTCCTTAGAAAAATATTTTACTGCAAAAACCTCATCTGCAGGGGACCCCGCATGCTATTCCCTTTCTGAAGTTACCCCACTCCTCAGAATGTGCGAGAACAGCCAGTGGATCTTAGTTACTTCTGCTAAGATCATAGAAAACGCAGGCAGATTCTTCTTCTAAATACTGCCTGAGAGAAAAACAGCACACTCCGGTGCCATTTAAAATAACAAACTTTTGATTGAAGAAATAATTAAGTATAAAAACTCCACACTCCTCTCACACCTTCCTACTATGTTGAGAGTTGCAAGATAATGACTGGATATGACATGTGAGGGGAGGAGCTATATAGCAGCTCTGCTTTGGGTGATCCTCTTGCAACTTCCTGTTGGGAAGGGAATATATCCCATAAGTAATGGATGATCCGTGGACTGAATACACTTAACAAGAGAAAAGGAGTGTATAATGTCCCTTTAAGTGAAGAAAGATGAGCTTTATGAAAACTACATTAGAGTTAGATGAAATATGGCCAAGAGTCAATAGTGCTCAAGAACAAAGTTGTAGGTTATACATACAGATGTGAAATATTACCAAATTGACAGATATGAAACACAATTTGTTTCTTCTAGGATTCATATAGTGCATACAATTTTAAACAACTTTCCGGGTTACTTATATTATACATTTGCTTCATTCTCTCTCTCTCCTTTGTTGAAAGAGCATCAGTGCACTACTAGGAGCTAGCTGAATACACTGAGTGAGCCAATGCCAACAGGCATAAATGTGCAACCACCAATCAGCAGCTAGCTCCCAGTAGTGATTGCTGCTCATAAGCCTACCTGGGTAACCTTTTCAACAAAGGATACTAAGAGAGAAAAGCAAATTAGATAACATAATTTGGAAAGTTGTTTAAAATTCTATGCTCTGTCCGAATCATAAAATAAACATTTTGGGTTTCATGTCCCTTTAAGCAGCACATATTAACTCCCCATTCTACATTGATATCTAACATAGGAGTAGTTAAAACACTATGGTTATCACTCCTAGTAAACATCAAAATGAGTATTGTACCTCAAAATGAGTATTATTTTAAAAATCAGGTAAAGATGTCAAGAAATCAATGTTCTTAGTCTTCAGCTTATAGGGACAATTACATACTCTAATTCGCTAGAGCATTTCATTTTACCACTAGCGACCCTACAATTGCCATGTGTTTAACCTCTGAACTACTGCATGAATATTATATAGAACAGATTTGGGCTTTTTTCAGGGCAGCAAAAATTACAGAAAAAAAAACAAAGACGATTTAAATGTATATAGTATTTCTGCTTAAATTATTTTTATTCTCACTAAAGTAACTGGTTTAACCCAATAATTAAACTCTAACAGTAATGGTGTAATGCTCAGTACCTTAGTGACCTATACAATGAATAATATTGTAAAGAAGGTTTGTATATGAAGGGATTTGTATATTAGAAAAAAGGAACTAAAAAAAATAAATAATTTTTTTTCAAGCAGCAAGTAATGAAAGATAGACATCCATATATAGTCAAAATGAAACGATTAAATGGAGAAGTCTATGAAGTTTAAAAACTGTTGCTCTGAGTAACATAATTCAAATGTGTAAACAAGGAGACAGCATAAAACACCCACAGGCACGGAGAGTCTTGGAACTGCCAAATCCAATAAACAAATCAATAAAGAAATAGAATCCAGCCTCCGCTGTGACATGGAAAATCTTTTATCACCACCACTTGGGTTAATAAGACGTTTCAGGCCAGCTATTGGCCCTTAGTCATGACTGCAGACATGACTAAGGGCCAATAGCTGGCCTGAAACATTGTCTTATTAACCGATAATGTGGTCATGATAAAAAAATGTCAATATTACAACAGAGAATGGATTCTATTTCTTTATTGCTCTGCGTAAGAAGCCACAACAATCTGTAACTTTAACTAACCAACCGCTTAAAAAAAAAAGAATTAACAAAATGGCGTGTAGTGTACAGTAGGTAGTATGGGGATGTACCAACCTGTAACAGATCATCATAATGTAACATGGCCAATAGTAAATTGACCTGAAGATGGAGGAAGAAAATGTAAACTATTTACCCTGATGTGTACTACTGAGTGAAACATTACTGTAAACCAAACTAAGTAACATTTGCTGCAATGGTTTTAAGTACTCAAATATTAATCATCCATCAATCTATTGCTGTGAGACGTGCTCCAGGCACCTTTAAAGTTGTTACAGCTCACTTATGAACTATATAGTGCCTTACAAGCATGCTGAACTGTACAAATCTGGGGATACATTTATAGAATAATTATTTGACACGTATTCAGTTTCTTAACAGGACAGATTTTCTTTACAATACAATATAATTAAAATTGTTTGCATATATATGAATGTATATAGATGCCCACTACACAATAGAAACAAAATATTCTGATTAAACAAATATATTTTAAAAAAATATTTAAAAGACTAACATTTAGTAAGTGAACACTGATAAAAAAGATACCCCAAACATAGTACCCTTTTCAACTTTTTCAATAAAAAAACAAAAAACTTACATTTTCATACCTATTATTATCCTACTACTAAAACCTTTATTTTTATCCTACAAACAAGAATAAGTACATTTGTACCTGGCATTTTAATTTACTGCATTGAAAGTACAACCTCAAACCATTATTCTTGTTTCTCTACTGCATGAGAGATACCTATATAATCTACTGTTTGTTGATTTGTCATAATTAACTCTGTAAACACAAGGTGAACAAACTACTTCAGTCTAAGTTCTGAAATCTAAATGTCCTTGTTTTTATTTTCTAACATAAAGCAGACGTTCAAAGCTAATGAGACATTTTGTTAATCCTACAGAAAAAAATACAAGTGCCCATTCCAATTCGTTAAAGAATTATGTGAAGAAATGTCAAATTCCACTCAGATAAAGGGCGTATTTGTGCATAAAAGAACTAGGCCTGTGCCTAGGGCAGCAAGATTGTAGAGAGGGGATAAGCATATTTTGAGGGATAACTGAGGCATTATGCATTACCACCCTTATGCTCTCCAACTGTTCATTTATTTATTGTATTTAAAAAAATCTGTCAATCACTGGTTGGTCTGGTGGGAGTGTCTAACCCTTCCATCAGTCTCCAGTGAGACATATAAAAAGCAAATAGTTAAAATTGGAGGGGATGAGGGTTTAAAGGGCTGATTATTTCCCTGCACCTAGGGCAGCAAAAAAAAAAAAAAAATGACACTGACTGTCTTTAGCTTCAATTTAGCTATATTACAAATTAAGAATTTTACCTGCAGAAGTTGATTTTCTTTCATTCAGACTGAGTTAAAGTCAGAAAAATGTAAAGCAGTGTGTTTGTAGACAGAAGCAAAAGCTATGCACCCAATGCAAAGGTAAAAAACAGCACCTAGCTGAATCATTAATAGGTCTGTGCATGTTTCAGTTAAAGAGACAGTAATTACAAGACATTTCTGTTGTGTTGCTAAAGAAGAACACTTCAGCCAAGTCTTAAAGTGATGGAAAATCCTAGAGTTTGTGAAACGCTTGGATTTACCATTGGAACAAATAAAGGTGCCAGCTGACACGCACAGCTATTGGCTAAGAAGTGGAAATGTCACCTCCTAGCAAACAGCGTTCTGCCGTGGGCTGCCTGAGCAGCTCAGTGCGGCAAACGCTTCAAACAAATAAAGGAACTTTCAGCAGGAGGTATGCTAGGATTTACCATCACTTTAACTTTTAAAAACAACTTAAAGGGATATGAAACCTTTAAGAAATTCAGATAGAGCATGCAATTTTGATCAACTTTCTAATTTACTCCTGTTTTCTTCGTTCTCTTAGTATCTTTATTTTAAAAGCAGGAATGTAAGCTTAGGAGCTGGAACATTTTTGGTTAAGTACCGGGCTAGCGCTTGCTGATTTGGGGCTAAATGTAGCCACCAATCAACAATATACCTTTAACATCTTTTTTACTGCAATTATTTTTCAATAGCCAAACTCCTTGCACCATTTGCCTTATTTGGAGGAGCCAATCTGGGCTTTAGTCCACAGACAAGAATGCTAGCTACAGTCACAATGTTAGCATTAAATGCATTGTTTTGCAGTTCTTATCTGATAAAGTCAATTAGGGACATTTGTAGCAGGGTTAGCCTTGATAAGTCAACAGGGTGCATTTCTAGTTCTAAGAATTAGAAATTGCTAAATTTTTAAAGATAAATTACATGAAAAGGGCGCAAAATAAATAATGAAAGAATGAAAACAGAATTTATGTTTACCTGATAAATTACTTTCTCCAACGGTGTGTCCGGTCCACGGCGTCATCCTTACTTGTGGGATATTCTCTTCCCCAACAGGAAATGGCAAAGAGCCCAGCAAAGCTGGTCACATGATCCCTCCTAGGCTCCGCCTACCCCAGTCATTCGACCGACGTTAAGGAGGAATATTTGCATAGGAGAAACCATATGGTACCGTGGTGACTGTAGTTAAAGAAAATAAATTATCAGACCTGATTAAAAAAACCAGGGCGGGCCGTGGACCGGACACACCGTTGGAGAAAGTAATTTATCAGGTAAACATAAATTCTGTTTTCTCCAACATAGGTGTGTCCGGTCCACGGCGTCATCCTTACTTGTGGGAACCAATACCAAAGCTTTAGGACACGGATGAAGGGAGGGAGCAAATCAGGTCACCTAAATGGAAGGCACCACGGCTTGCAAAACCTTTCTCCCAAAAATAGCCTCAGAAGAAGCAAAAGTATCAAACTTGTAAAATTTTGTACAAGTGTGCAGTGAAGACCAAGTCGCTGCCCCACATATCTGATCATCAGAATCCTCGTTCTTGAAGGCCCATGTGGAAGCCACAGCCCTAGTGGAATGAGCTGTGATTCTTTCGGGAGGCTGCCGTCCGGCAGTCTCGTAAGCCAATCTGATGATGCTTTTAATCCAAAAAGAGAGAGAGGTAGAAGTTGCTTTTTGACCTCTCCTTTTACCGGAATAAACAACAAACAAGGAAGATGTTTGTCTAAAATCCTTTGTAGCATCTAAATAGAATTTTAGAGCGCGAACAACATCCAAATTGTGCAACAAACGTTCCTTCTTTGAAACTGGTTTCGGACACAGAGAAGGTACGATAAGCTCCTGGTTAATGTTTTTGTTAGAAACAACTTTAGGAAGAAAACCAGGTTTAGTACGTAAAACCACCTTATCTGCATGGAACACCAGATAAGGAGGAGAACACTGCAGAGCAGATAATTCTGAAACTCTTCTAGCAGAAGAAATTGCAACTAAAAACAAAACTTTCCAAGATAATAACTTAATATCAACGGAATGTAAGGGTTCAAACGGAACCCCCTGAAGAACTGAAAGAACTAAATTGAGACTCCAAGGAGGAGTCAAAGGTTTGTAAACAGGCTTAATTCTAACCAGAGCCTGAACAAAGGCTTGAACATCTGGCACAGCTGCCAGCTTTTTGTGAAGTAACACAGACAAGGCAGAAATCTGTCCCTTCAGGGAACTTGCAGATAATCCTTTTTCCAATCCTTCTTGAAGGAAGGATAGAATCTTAGGAATCTTAACCTTGTCCCAAGGGAATCCTTTAGATTCACACCAACAGAAATATTTTGTGTTAAATCTTTCTAGTTACAGGCTTTCTGGCCTGGACAAGAGTATCGATAACAGAATCTGAGAATCCTCGCTTCGATAAGATCAAGCGTTCAATCTCCAAGCAGTCAGCTGGAGTGAAACCAGATTCGGATGTTCGAACGGACCCTGAACAAGCAGGTCTCGTCTCAAAGGTAGCTTCCAAGGTGGAGCCGATGACATATTCACCAGATCTGCATACCAAGTCCTGCGTGGCCACGCAGGAGCTATCAAGATCACCGACGCCCTCTCCTGATTGATCCTGGCTACCAGCCTGGGGATGAGAGGAAACGGCGGGAACACATAAGCTAGTTTGAAGGTCCAAGGTGCTACTAGTGCATCCACTAGAGCCGCCTTGGGATCCCTGGATCTGGACCCGTAGCAAGGAACTTTGAAGTTCTGACGAGAGGCCATCAGATCCATGTCTGGAATGCCCCACAGCTGAGTGACTTGGGCAAAGATTTCCGGATGGAGTTCCCACTCCCCCGGATGCAATGTCTGACGACTCAGAAAATCCGCTTCCCAATATTCCACTCCTGGGATGTGGATAGCAGACAGGTGGCAGGAGTGAGACTCCGCCCATAGAATGATTCTGGTCACTTCTTCCATCGCTAGGGAACTCCTTGTTCCCCCCTGATGGTTGATGTACGCAACAGTTGTCATGTTGTCTGATTGAAACCGTATGAACTTGGCCCTCGCTAGCTGAGGCCAAGCCTTGAGAGCATTGAATATCGCTCTCAGTTCCAGAGTATTTATCGGTAGAAGAGATTCTTCCCGAGACCAAAGACCCTGAGCTTTCAGGGATCCCCAGACCGCGCCCCAGCCCATCAGACTGGCGTCGGTCGTGACAATGACCCACTCTGGTCTGCGGAATGTCATCCCTTGTGACTAAGGTTGTCCAGGGACAGCCACCAACGGAGTGAGTCTCTGGTCCTCTGATTTACTTGTATCTTCGGAGACAAATCTGTATAGTCCCCATTCCACTGACTGAGCATGCACAGTTGTAATGGTCTTAGATGAATGCGCGCAAAAGGAACTATGTCCATTGCCGCTACCATCAACCCGATTACTTCCATGCACTGAGCTATGGAAGGAAGAGGAACAGAATGAAGTATCCGACAAGAGTCTAGAAGTTTTGTATTTCTGGCCTCTGTCAGAAAAATCCTCATTTCTAAGGAGTCTATTATTGTTCCCAAGAAGGGAACCCTTGTTGACGGAGATAGAGAACTCTTTTCCGCGTTCATCTGAGAAAGGCCAGGACAATGTCCGTGTGAGCCTTTGCTTGAAGAAGGGACGACGCTTGAATCAGAATGTCGTCCAAGTAAGGTACTACAGCAATGCCCCTTGGTCTTAGCACAGCTAGAAGGGACCCTAGTACCTTTGTGAAAATCCTTGGAGCAGTGGCTAATCCGAAAGGAAGCGCCACGAACTGGTAATGCTTGTCCAGGAATGCGAACCCTAGGAACCGATGATGTTCCTTGTGGATAGGAATATGTAGATACGCATCCTTTAAATCCACAGTGGTCATGAATTGACCTTCCTGATGGAAGGAAGAATAGTTCGAATGGTTTCCATCTTGAACGATGGAACCTTGAGAAACTTGTTTAAGATCTTGAGATCTAAGATTGGTCTGAACGTTCCCTCTTTTTTGGGAACTATGAACAGAATGGAGTAGAACCCCATCCCTTGTTCTCTTAATGGAACAGGATGAATCACTCCCATTTTTAACAGGTCTTCTACACAATGTAAGAATGCCTGTCTTTTTATGTGGTCTGAAGACAACTGAGACCTGTGGAATCTCCCCCTCGGGGGAAGTCCCTTGAATTCCAGAAGATAACCTTGGGAGACTATTTCTAGCGCCCAAGGATCCAGAACATCTCTTGCCCAAGCCTGAGCGAAGAGAGAGAGTCTGCCCCCCACCAGATCCGATCCCGGATCGGGGGCCAACATTTCATGCTGTCTTGGTAGCAGTGGCAGGTTTCTTGGCCTGCTTTCCCTTGTTCCAGCCATGCATTGGTCTCCAAGCTGGCTTGGCTTGAGAAGTATTACCCTCTTGCTTAGAGGACGTAGCACTTTGGGCTGGTCCGTTTCTACGAAAGGGACGAAAATTAGGTTTATTTTTTGCCTTGAAAGGCCGATCCTGAGGAAGGGCGTGGCCCTTACCCCCAGTGATATCAGAGACAATCTCTTTCAAGTCAGGGCCAAACAGCGTTTTCCCCTTGAAAGGAATGTTAAGTAGCTTGTTCTTGGAAGATGCAGCAGCCGACCAAGATTTTAACCAAGCGCTCTGCGCGCCACAATAGTAAACCCAGAATTCTTAGCCGCTAACCTCGCCAATTGCAAAGTGGCGTCTAGGGTGAAAGAATTAGCCAATTTGAGAGCATTGATTCTGTCCATAATCTCCTCATAAGGAGGAGAATCACTATCGACCGCCTTTATTAGCTCATCGAACCAGAAACATGCGGCTGTAGCGACAGGGACAATGCATGAAATTGGTTGTAGAAGGTAACCCTGCTGAACAAACATCTTTTTAAGCAAACCTTCTAATTTTTTATCCATAGGATCTTTGAAAGCACAACTATCCTCTATGGGTATAGTGGTGCGTTTGTTTACAGTGGAAACCGCTCCCTCGACCTTGGGGACTGTCTGCCATAAGTCCTTTCTGGGGTCGACCATAGGAAACAATATTTTAAATATGGGGGGAGGGACGAAAGGAATACCGGGCCTTTCCCATTCTTTATTAACAATGTCCGCCACCCGCTTGGGTATAGGAAAAGCTTCTGGGAGCCCCGGCACCTCTAGGAACTTGTCCATTTTACATAGTTTCTCTGGGATGACCAACTTGTCACAATCATCCAGAGTGGATAATACCTCCTTAAGCAGAATGCGGAGATGTTCCAACTTAAATTTAAATGTAATCACATCAGGTTCAGCTTGTTGAGAAATGTTCCCTGAATCAGTAATTTCTCCCTCAGACAAAACCTCCCTGGCCCCATCAGACTGGGTTATGGGCCCTTCAGAAATATTATTATCAGCGTCGTCATGCTCTTCAGTATCTAAACCAGAGCAGTCGCGCTTACGCTGATAAGTGTTCATTTTGGCTAAAATGTTTTTGACAGAATAATCCATTACAGCCGTTAATTGTTGCATAGTAAGGAGTATTGGCGCGCTAGATGTACTAGGGGCCTCCTGAGTGGGCAAGACTCGTGTAGACGAAGGAGGGAATGATGCAGTACCATGCTTACTCCCCTCACTTGAGGAATCATCTTGGGCATCATTGTCATTGTCACATAAATCACATTTATTTAAATGAATGGGAATTCTGGCTTCCCCACATTCAGAACACAGTCTATCTGGTAGTTCAGACATGTAAAACAGGCATACACTTGATAACCAAGTACAAAAAAACGTTTTAAAATAAAACCGTTACTGTCACTTTAAATTTTAAACTGAACACACTTTATTACTGCAATTGCGAAAAAAACATGAAGGAATTGTTCAAAATTCACCAAATTTTCACCACAGTGTCTTAAAGCCTTAAAAGTATTGCACACCAAATTTGGAAGCTTTAACCCTTAAAATAACGGAACCGGAGCCGTTTTTATATTTAACCCCTTTACAGTCCCTGGAATCTGCTTTGCTGAGACCCAACCAAGCCCAAAGGGGAATACGATACCAAATGATGCCTTCAGAAAGACTTTTCTATGTATCAGAGCTCCACACACATGCAGCTGCATGCCATGCTGTTCTCAAAAACAAGTGCGCCATACCGGCGCGAAAATGAGGCTCTGACTATGATTAGGGAAAGCCCCTATAGAATAAAGTGTCTAAAACAGTGCCTGCCGATATTATTTTACAAAAAATACCCAGATTAAATGATTCCTCAAGGCTAAATATGTGTAAATATGATCGATTTAGCCCAGAAAAAGTCTACAGTCTTAATAAGCCCTTGTGAAGCCCTTATTTACTGATCGTAATAAACATGGCTTACCGGATCCCATAGGGAAAATGACAGCTTCCAGCATTACATCGTCTTGTTAGAATGTGTCATACCTCAAGCAGCAAGAGACTGCTCACTGTTCCCCCAACTGAAGTTAATTGCTCTCAACAGTCCTGTGTGGAACAGCCATGGATTTTAGTGACGGTTGCTAAAATCATTTTCCTCATACAAACAGAAATCTTCATCTCTTTTCTGTTTCTGAGTAAATAGTACATACCAGCACTATTTCAAAATAACAAACTCTTGATTGAATAATAAAAACTACAGTTAAACACTAAAAAACTCTAAGCCATCTCCGTGGAGATGTTGCCTGTACAACGGCAAAGAGAATGACTGGGGTAGGCGGAGCCTAGGAGGGATCATGTGACCAGCTTTGCTGGGCTCTTTGCCATTTCCTGTTGGGGAAGAGAATATCCCACAAGTAAGGATGACGCCGTGGACCGGACACACCTATGTTGGAGAAAAGTTAATTCATTTTGCATAACAAAACATTTTATACATATAAAAAAATAATCTCAAGGTGTTTACTGTCCCTTTAACCAATTTTAACAATTCAAACCATGCGCAAACAGCATTTTTCATATAATTAAAGTAATTTTAGGATGAACATTTAAATAAATGAACACTAAAGTTATTGTGATTTAGTTGTGCACTCGAATTAGAGTGTGTTATTTAAACAATATTTTAATGTTTTATTAAACAAGGCCACAAGAGATCAACTGGGAACTTGCACATGTGAAACGAACACTGAAAACTAGGCGTGTGCATTCGTGACTTTCAGGAACTCTGAAATTTATAAAGATTTTAGTCTTTTGCACTTTCATAATAAGAAATCTGGCTCCTAGATAGCCGTCTCTACTTCTAAACCCCACCCTCCTTAAAGGGCCACTAAACCCAAAATCTTTCTTTCCTGATTAAGATAGAGAATACAAATTTAAACAACATTACAATTTACTTCTATTATTTATTTTGGTTCATTTTTTAGATATCCTTAGTTGAAGAAAAAGCAATGCACATGGGTTAGCCAATCACACAAGGCTTCTATGTGCAGCAACCAATCAGCAGCTACTGAGCATATCTTGATATGCTTTTCAGCAAAGAATATCAAGAGAATAAAACAAATGAGATAATAGAAGTAAATTAGAAAGATGTTTAAAATTGCATTCTCTTTCTAAATCATGAAAGAAAAAATGTGGGTGTCATGTCCCTTTAATGCTACAGTACAGCTCTTGGTTTACGTGTGCGAAGCTCCGTAAAGTGGCGCATCTGCCATTAGCCTAGACCATTTGTTCCTTCCTGTGCAGCAGAGATCTCTACATATCAAAATGGCACTTGGAGTGCTGGTTTAAGAAACAAACAAGTAAACAATGATCTCTGTATGAGGTAAGAACAGATAACTTGATTGATGTATAGCCTCTTATTTTTTAAGTATACTTAGACGTATTTACAAAACGCTTCCAGTGACTAAAAACTACTGCATGGCATCTCTGTCAAAGGCTTACAAGTTCTCTCTCTGACGAATTACTGAGCCATACTTTTTGACAAAACAATACAGCGAATGATCAAGGCATGGTGCTATTGGATCTTGAGTGGATCAAAGGCACTATGGAAAATATAAACATCTGATTATGTAATGGGGATATATTAACAAACAGAAGTTTTTATATACTATCCAGTATCTGAAGGAAGGTACACCAGAGCACATATTCAGATTTAACACTACCAGGTAAACTAGAAACTGATTGGGAGCTGTTGCCAAGCAACTTACTGCTTGTCCATAGAATTTAAATTAACACATCATTCACTCATTCAAAATGTTTAAACTTCAGGTGTATGGTTGTTGCCTTCAATTCTTCCACAATTTACAGGAAGGTGGTAGGTGATGTAGACAGTCCCTATTGTAGTTTTCCAAGCTGAATCTTCTTCCAGGCTTCAGAAGCTGTGAAAATACAGGAGTCCAGAATTCCAGCTACGGTGAATGTTCCCCCAATGATGGCACAAACCTGTACGGAAAGGGCACAGCAAGAATAGATCACATTTACAGCGACAAAAGGTGTACACAAATCACGTTACAATTCATTGTTATCTGGATATTCTGTTTTTAACCCACATGACTGCAAGACAGGTTAATAATGTACTGAGTAAACTGTGCGTGATGTCATTTAAACATTTATTTAAATAACTGATCCAATGGAACTGCAGCAGGTATCTTACACTGCAGGAAATATAGCAAACATAAATAACACACACACACACACATATATATAAGTTAACACCAAGTTTACAATGCTTGTGTAATTCATTTTATCCCTGATAAGAATTTATAGCCTTGCGCCAATTCTCTCTCCAAAAGAGCGTCTGGATATCATTTCTCAGGAACGAAGCAGCACAATTTGAAGATCTCACAACTGTGTTACAGGGATCAATCAAACTTCCCCAACTTCTATATTTGGCCCATGTTTACACAAAATATGTATGTTCCTGGGGCAACAGCTGTTGCTGGACACATGTTCTGACATGCCAAAGATGAGTAGTGATTTATTTTAGCCCTGTATGCTAATTTGGTAGCTGAAATCATCCTTAAACATCTTTATAATTTTGGACAGAAAAGGACCTAGAAATAACAAAATTGTCGAAAACAAACTAACCCGGGGTTAGCCTGGGTCAACAATGAATACTGGCAGGTGGTTTAGTTTACTGTGTATCCAATACCAACATTACATAGGATAGGAGTTTTTGGTGCTTGTGAATCGATGAGTTAGTGTTCATAAACAGAATTTAAGATTAGCACTTAAGTATATTATATGAAAATAATATGAAAATAATATGAAAATGTACTACTCTAACAGACTTATCAAAAGGTTTATAAATGCTCTTGTAAACTAGCTGCATAATGCTAACCACAATATGAGACAACAAAAAAAAAAAAAAAAAAAAAAAAAAAAAGAGTTTAAAGAGTGATATGTAGGTTAAAGTGAAGGTCAAGTCTGGCTTACTCGCTAACAGGTTTAGACTGTGCATGTAAAATAAGGTTGATGTTCATTCATCATAATCTTGACAAATCATTAATTTTCACATTCTAAATCGCCTCAGTTTTACCTCTATTGTCCGCCCGACATCTTGCCGCAATTGATTGACATTTTTTCCGGATGTGATAGCCAATCCCTTTTTTACCCCCGGGGCGTTCTGCCCCTTTTTACCGACGTCATTACTAACTTCTGCACATGCGTATAATCCCGGCAAGCGTCATCGACTTCATGCTCGTGCATGATACGCGCATGCGTATTCTGCTCTATGTTTCTTTTAGATACATTGAGTCTCTCACTTGGTTACTTACGTTCAAAATTGGTGGGCAGCAGGTAAAGAAAAAAAGTGCTTACAATATTCACAACGATAGAGCGAGTGACACAATTGCGTTGCAATCAATGAATTAATGTTTTCATTCAGTAAATACAAAGTAACACTGCTACGTGCTTAAAATTTGTATGCATGCGCGATTGCAGTTAAAATACGCATGCGCATTTTCAATCGGCTATTGTGCACGAGCTTGAAAGTGACGTAGTGAGCTTGTGGGAACGCTCGCTACGTCACTAGTGCCGAAGAAGGAAGTGTGGCAGGGGAGGAGTCAATATATGAAACAGCCGTATAATATATATCTCATTTATTACAAAATGAATAACGTTTTTAAAAAATAAGGTTAGCGACTTTAATACTTATATGATCATGTTTAAATGGGTGCAGTGCATTTGCTTAAAATTGACCTTCACTTTAAAGCATATTTTCTGTGACATTTGCAAACCGGACAGCCATGAGTTACCGGTGGGCAAGTTAGATTTCTAGCTGTGGTTACGGATTCTGTTGGCTCCTCTGCTACTTGAGCCGTATGTAAAATAATGATTAATAAGTGACACAGAGGTTCCTCTGCTCAAGCTGTGAATTGGCAGTGACGTGGGGACAAAAGCTGCCAGCACAAAACTAAAAGGAAACTTTGACTGTGTATTTTAGAGAAATCAAGTTTAACAGTCACATAAGCGTGAGTCACATACTGAAAATAACATTTTTTTGGTGAGGGCGGGTAAAGGAGAATGTGTCAATATACCTTATTTAAGCTGACAGAAAAAAACAAAAAGGTTGTATTTTTATGATCAATTATCATTGCTACAGACAGTAGGTTTCAGTTACTTATATAAATGTGTTACGTATTATTACTTAAGTAAAACACGGAGTATAGGACCTGCAATATACTAAATACTTTGTGAAACAAAAGATATTTATACTTTTCACTCTAAATGACTATGCTGTCTATTCACACCAAGTTGTCTTGAAACACTTTACTTGTATTCCTGCATCTACATACAGTTTATAATATAATTCTAATGCCATTTAATCAGCAGCACCATCTAAAAGTGTTTAGTGAGTCAGACCCAGAATGCAATATGATTAACACCAAAACCTCCTGCAATACATTTTCATGGATACAAAGGACCATAAAAGGATAAACTACCAGTATATAGTGGATAAATATACGTACTAGTTAGCTTTCCCAGTATTGATGTGAATAAGGAGTAAAAAGTAACATTGTAAAGATTAACTTTTTAAACTTCCAATCATCATCTAGTTTTCCATTTCTTGACAGAATTGTGATACATTATGAAAGATAGTAGTATTTGGTTGGCCAGTTTGACATATCAGTAATTATATATATATACACATACACCCACATACATATACACACTCACACCCACATACATATATACTATATATATATATATATATATATATATATATATACATACACACACACATACACACATATACATACATATATATATATATATATATATATATATACACATACACTTTTTCCTATTTTTCCCAAGTGCGGTAGTAAGTTTAATTTATATTTGTATCAAAGAGCCAACAGTGTGCATGTTTCAATATTTATAATAAATTAATAATAAATAAATTTACTGGGAAGCGCACTAGGAAAATGTGCTATACCCTAACTGTGCAAGGCCACAACCCAAGATTGATAAAGTGAGGTGTACACAATAAGAAACACCTCAAAAAGTGAAACTGTACTTATTAGGCTCTGTAAAATAAAACAGGAAATCATGTGTCCTTTGCTGGTCTCTCCATTCACTTAAAGGGATATGAAAACCCCAAATTTTATTTTTTGATTCAGAGCAATACAATTTTAAAAAAAAGTTTCCAATTTACTTCTTTTAGTAAATCTGCTTATTTCCCATGTTATTCTGTGTTGAAGAAATACCTAGGTTTGCATACCTACATTGCTTGATATGTGCAGTTGCTTAGTTATATCTGTCTTTAACAGGCCACAGAAATAGAAATAAAATTTACACCCCTCAGATTTTGGTGGGCTGTGTCCACGGACTACAAACATTTTTTTATTCACTTATATGGCAATTTTAAATACTTTTAAAATATAAAATTGTATGATATTTCACAATAAAGTAACATATATATAGTAATGACAATATTCTTTTAAACCCCCCTTGTGCACACATTCTGGTATATGACACACTTATATAGAGTTGATATAAGCCAAGAGGAATAAAGAAGTGCTTCATATGTAAATAGCAGTACACATTTGCA